>NW_027176975.1:3338851-3361351 GCF_023349555.1 Cebidichthys violaceus | reverse complement strand
ATTACATTAGTCATTTAGCAGACGCTTTTATCCAAAGCGACTTACAATAAGTGCATCAACATTGGTAATCAAAAGAACTACTAGTCACCAGAAGTCATAAGTACATTTCCTTTTCCAAACAAGCATCTAAGAGCATGAAGCAGAGCATAACTCAGAGCCAAAGTACAGAAACAAGAAAAACAGTTAGTGCTATAAGTAATACGAATACAATAAGTGCAACAAGCTAGTATGAATACAATAAGCGCTAAGTGGAAGGCTCAGGGTAGCACTTCCTGAAGAGGTGGGTCTTCAGCCTGATGAAAGATGGGCAGCGACTCCGCTGTCCTGACGTCAGTGGGAAGTTCATTCCACCACTGTGGGGCCAGGACAGAAAACAGCCGTGACCGGGTCGATCGGCCGCCGGGACCTCTGAGCAACGGGGCGACCGATCGCCCCGAGTCTCGGGATCAAGTTGGGCTGGAGGCGCTGCATGACGCCCCAGGTCCTGTCGTCAGTCTACTGTAGCTGTCCAACAAAGACCCTACTTAAACCCAAGCTGGGTGTTCCAGACGTCCCTCTGCCCGCCATTGTTCTCCAACTTTTCCTGGGGAACCCTGAGGCTTTCCCAGGCCAGATGTGAGAGAGAGATATATATATATATATATATATATATATATATATATATATATATATATATATATATATATATATATATATATAATCCCCCCCCTAGTTTATTCTAGGGACCTCTTATCAGTTGGCCTCCAAAGGTCCCTTCAGGAGACGTCCTGATCAGATGATCAGGTGACCCCCCCCCCCTTTTTTTTTTTTTCCGACGCCACGGAGCAGCAGCTCTACTCCGGGTGTTTCAGCTCAGCTCAGACATGTTTCTTTATCTTCAGCCGTCATTATCACTGAGCTCTTCCTTCCATAGCTACGGAGGTTACAAGGTGGCAGAGCAGTTTCTCGGTTGTCTGCTTTTTGGAACCGCCTCAGTCATCACTGAGGCAGACCTGCCAAAAAAAAAAAAATGAGAAAAATTCCGGCGGTAGTTGAAACCAGACCTCTGTCATCCAGATGAAACATTTCGTGTCAACACTTTTTTTTAATTTTTTTTATCTTTGCTTGCCCCCTGACAGTTAAAGTTGCGGTCCGTTCCAACACCAGCAGCTGTACTTCCACAGATTTGTCTCCCTTTTTTTTCGAGGTGTTGATTGGAGTGAAAACTCCTCCACTCGGGGTGCCTCTCCACATTTTTTAGCAGTTGCGCACCAGGTCACCGAGAGTTCGGCAGAACTTATTACGCCGAAGTCATCATAATCTGAGCTTTCATTAGTCAGCAGAGTACTTTTTTTTTTTTTCTTTCTTCTTCTGCTGGCCAAATCCTCCCGCATGCCGGACACTCCGGTCCACAGAACGAGCCTTTCATTTAGAGGCTGTGATGATGTGTGGCAGGCACAACATAATCACACTGTACACTGTAGTCTGTTATTGACAATGTGTTTGGCTCCCATTTCATGGATGCTCATTTGAACATATATATATATATATATATATATATATATATATATATATATATATATATATATATATATATATATTTACTCCAGTTTTGCTTGGTTGAGACTGGCTACGGTCAAATAACACATTTTTTTGTTTAAATCTTAAAAATACATTTTAAAAAATCCCCGATGCAGGGAGTCAATTTAGGTCCACTGACGGACACCATGATATATATTCTTTTTTTTAAATGAATATATTTCTGTAATAGAAAGCTCCCCACACTTGCTGTTAAAAGAAAACACATTTAAAAAATGAATAGCAGGAAGAAAACCACAAGTAGAAAAACAAGATACCGACCAATATAATGGTGAACCAATGTTCCGATGGCATTGGCCAAAAAAAAACATTTAAAAAATGCAATCAAACACTTGGCTGGAAGCGAATGTGGTATATCATGCCACAAACAAATACTGCTGGCCAACAATAAAGGACGAACAAGTGCCAAGTAGTTGTTTATTTCATTGCAGATTAAAAAAAGCTGTTCTTAAGCATCGAGTCGTCAGCATCGGCGTGAAATAACAATTTCCCACATGATGGATTCTCCCAGGCGCCAACGGTGCCTGTTACACCTTTTAGACCACTTTTCGATGCTTACTTAGAGATTTTAATGTTTGAGTAGAACATAAACCAACGTAAAGAACCCTCGTAGCCGCGGCGGAGTCCTGAGCACCTGATAATGGATTAGTCCGATAGTGATCAGTTAAACAACGAGAACACAAAAGGCCCCGATGCACGTTTTTGTATTGTGTGAGGGGTTCTGATCCAGATCCAGATCCATCCACGGATAACAGACAGGAGACGGCAGGCGAATCGATGAGAAACGACGGTTCACTCTAGAAAACAAACCTCTCTGTGATCACAACCCAATCGCGTGTTCCGTTCCCGTCGTACAGGGCAACACCTGCCCTGATGGGTGTCCCTGTAACGGGCTGTGAAGTATGTGACATATTGATTCCGTTGCATATTAAAATTTCAGCACGGCAGCGGCTGTCGGCTGCTTTTTAAGGCCGACGGGAGGCGCCCAGTCAATAACACGCCAGCCAGGCTTACGGCAGGAGGTCTTAAAATAGCGCGCCGCCCGGTAGAATTCACTCAGACGTCACAGCCAAACAACAAAGAGACGGCTTAATAAAAAGTCATAAGCTGACACGGCGAAAAAAAAAAACCCCGCTTCTGGCAGCGCTTCCGCTTAGTTCAGTGCATCAAGCTTCCCTCGGTAAACGGCCCAAAAGCATTCCACACGTTTTTTTGACTTTTTCCTCTCTCACGTGTTTGCAGCTGCACTGCAAGATACGGACGAGTGATTGTTGCGATTTAACTGTCGTTCTTTGAAAGATCAAAATCAGAAGGACAAATGCACAACGGAGACGAACGGAGAAAAATCCAGTTGGAGAGTGTTTGAATTCATCCGGATCCCCGTCGGAGTGAAAGTTTGAAGCGGAGGATACAAACCTGTCACCCTAATTATCTGGGTGCCGTTGGAGTGGGACTGTTTGGAGAACTTAATTATTCCACTCCCAAGAACAAGAACACGGTGTTCAGAGTTGAAGAGGGCCTTTTTAATGTAACCAATCGAAAACAAAACGAATCCTCAACCCCGCAACCAGGACCCATTTCATCACGCACAGGCGGAGCACTTCACGGTGCATTACTGTGAAACCAGAACGCTTTTGTGTGTGTAGAAGGTAAACAACAGTTTATTCATTAGCTGATATTATTTGATTTTGGAGGGTCAAAGGAGGTCTCTGAGCAAATGGGGATGCCGGCTTGTTTAAACAGGGGTGGCGTGAACGAGCCTCCGTCGGGCCTCCGCTGCTCCGACCGAGAGTAAATCGCACGCGTTTGACCTTTTTAAATGCATTACATGGACTGAGATGAAAACGGTGAACTGGGGTCAAGCTTTCGGTGGGAACAAAATGCATGGAGCGATTCTATTTAGGAGAGGAAATGTGCACGGGGGGGGGGGGGGGATTGGTTTAAGTGACAGATTCCACCCACTCTGTGTTTTTAATTCCGTGACTACACTCTGTGATTCGTGACTCTTTGATTGCATGTGTTTTTTTGAATAGCCCCTTATGAAATGCAAAAAAGAGGTCTTCAGTTCAGCGTTGCTGCAAAGTGTAATAAGTGATTCAACTTGCCACAGGAGCTAAATATTCGGCTGATGTCAAAACATTGCTCGTCCGCGTGCCGTTTGAGTGCACCGGTGGCATTTACGGACCCGCGGCGGGTTTTTCTTGTGATTCTAGGGAGGGCCGCTTCGGCAATTCATTACTCCGGATCTTGATTCATCACAATCCAATTTCCACACGACAATGCTTCTGTTGTACTTCCATCAGCAGGGGGAGACCGTTGGAGACGCAAGTGTTCCTGATTTTCCTCGACAAAATAATGCGATTGCGTGACGGGCTGCGCACAGGCAAGCAGGGCCTAATCACAAATCTGAAACGCAGAACACTCATTCTTATTTGAATTGAGCTTGTGGCAAAAAAACAAAACGCAGGATTGTCTGGTGAAGAAGTTGAACCTGGCTCATTGTGTGTGTGTGTGTGTGTGTGTGTGTGTGTGTGTGTGTGTGGGGTGTAGGTGTGCCTTTAGCTCGCTTTCTGTGCTCGCTGCTACTCAATGTTTCCCTCATAATTAGATTGTGCTTGTGGCGATAGCTGACCAAGGGGCGTGCGCGTGTGTGTGTGTGTGTGTGTGTGTGTGTGTGTGTGTGTGTGTGTGTGTGTGTGTGTGTGTGTGTGTGTGTGTGTGTGTGTGTGTGTGTGTGTGTGTGTGTGTGTGTGTGTGTGTGTGTGTGTGTGCGCACTCAAATGTTTGTTTTTTTGGGTGGTGCTCCTTGCTGTTGGCTACATGAATAAACCAGTGGTTCTCAAATCTAAGGTCACTTCGGTCGCCAGCGGGACTTGTTTTGTTTTCTTGCCTATAGAACTTGATGATGCACGGATTTGGGTCATAAAATAAACATTGATTGAAAGCGGCCAGGTGGATGAAATCATAAATAAAGCAGCGGCTTACGATCATTAATAAAGCTTGTGAGCCTGGAAGCTGTCGATCTGTTCCCCGGCAGCGTGTCCACTACTCAATCCAACGGGGACGACGTCGTTCTTTCAGACGGATTCAAAAACGGGTTGTCAAATATCCTTGGATGGCAGTTAATATACCGAAGAAAAGTATGTGTATATATGGGAAACGCTTGGTATCTGTAATGTTTATTCAAGATTCATTTGTTACCACCTTATTATATTATTGGCTTGTCAGGCTGAATCCACTTTTACACATCAGAATCCAGCACAAGCGGTTCGCTAGCTGTTAGCGATCTCAAACGTATGACTGGCTGAATAAACGTCAGGCCTCACCACAACAACCCGCGCGTCCTCTCGTCACCGGCGAGTTACAGACTTTCTACTTTCGCATTGTCGTCTAGATCGATTTGCGAGGCCATTGTTGCGGCGGCGGTTTCAATAGTCCGGCCGCTGGGACCGATTTCCCTGCGAGTGTTCCTGGCTGATAAAGCCCTCCGGGCCGCTCGTCTGCCAGCAGCCACAAAAATAGTCCCAACGCAAGTTAGAAACCTCGTCGGAGCCAATTTCCCCCTGCCGGCGCTGCCAGCTCCGCTGAGCGCCGCGTCGCCTGCTGTCAGACAGAATGCAGAATGATAACTACCAGCATGAGCCTTAATATGCAGCATCCACCAATCAGTGCTCTGCAGCTGGTATACAAATCAGCGCTCCTGAGTGGAGGACGACACCCCTGGCTAGATCTGATAGCGTTGGATTCGTGACGACGCATTGTTTCCCGTCACGTTTCACTGTAGTGAAAGATTGGATGAGATGTGCTGCGTTTCCACAGCCGGTGCACAGAAAGATGCGATCTACTTGCGCGCGCGCGCGCGCGCAAGTAGATCGCACACACACACACACACACACACACACACACACACACACACACACACACACACACACACACACAACATAGAGACTCTCAGATCAGATCCAGACAGTGCAGCCAATCAATGCATGCTCTGATTGGCTCATTCAATTGTGTTTGTGTTCCTGTTGCTTCACTTGGCTGAAGCCGCCGCGCCTTTTGCTCGATAGATTATTCGGGGGATGCTTTTTTTTGCAGTTGGGAACAAAAACCCGGCGCTGAAGCGTGCTCTTCTCCCTGTTCAAGTGTTTCGGATCGGGGCGATCGGGGTCATTTGATATCGGGAGTGCTGGACGAGGGTCGTATCCGGTGCGTCTGGGTGTGGGAAGGCTGAGGAGTTTTAGGAAGGCTGAGGATTGTGATGCTGGCGAGTTTGTTTTTGTTGGAGATCAGTACAGCAGGACAGGTTGGATTATAGTTTTATAAAGCAACAACAGGGTGTGGGGGGGGGGGCAAAGCTCTGAGTCTATAGAGACCATGAAGTCTTATTTTGGATGCTTTATGGATGTCAGAAGTGTGTTGACCAAAACTGTTTTAGTTTTATTGTCCATAAGGTGTTTAACTGACTCTGGGTACAGTCCAGCATGGGGTGCGTTTGATGCGCTAATAATAATAATAATAATAATAATAATAATAATAATAATAATAATATGCTTTTTTTTTTGTCTAGTCTAGTTTCATGGTTGCACACAGTATGTGCTGTTAACGGCCCCAGTGTGTCTCAGAGAGGTGTGTGTGTGTGTGTGTGTGTGTGTGTGTGTGTGTGTGTGTGTGTGTGTGTGTGTGTGTGTGTGTGTTATCTCTAAGGATTTTTACCAGAGGCTGTGTTGGCTGAAGTTGTCAGCATAAAAAAAACAACCAGTTCCCAAAGTGTCTCGCGTGTCGGGCCTTTGATGATAGTGAGTCAGGTACGGGAGGCTTATGGAGTCATACACAATTTATGGCGCTTACTCTTTCACTTCCTATTCTCTTTGGCGCCGTGGACGCTGGGCCGTGGAGCATCTCTGTCACGGAGCCTTCGTCCGGGGGCAGGGGCAAGACTCTGCGGACTAAATATTAATGACGAGGCATGAAATATTGACGGCCTGAAGTTTGAGAAAGTGCAGGGTAATGACCGGACACGGGCCCGCCGCTGTTGATGGGAGACAGCAGTGTGACTGCATCGAGAGTAAGCAGGGGGAACCGTCCCGCTGGCATCTGGGTGGTCATCGAGTGGTCGCTTTGGTCAGAAGGAGACGGATCGATGAGGTTAACGGAAAGGAAAAGGGACTTCTGAACGGTGGACCACAAGGAGGCAACGAAGCTGGTGCATGACGGACACCTGAGATGAAGGCTAGTCTACTGTGAATGCAGCCACACACATCCACCACAGCATGTCTTTCACCACCGTACGGATAATCGGTAGAGCTGCGCGGGTTTGGTGCAGAGGAGGCGAGCGAGCGAATGTGTTTCTAAAATCTGAGAATTTCCTCCGAGGGTATTATGGGATCCAATTTTAAATGAGTGAGGATTTAAAAGACGAGTTATCTGAGCCCCAGCGCAAGATAACCTTCTCCTTGAGAAGAGCTCAAAAAAGGTGAGATTATAAGACGGTATTTAAAAAAAAAAAAAAAAAAAAAAAAAAGGTGTTAAGATGACCATTAATTTATAAAGCCTTTGCTATTGCCATTCAACACCAGGTTTTCCAATTACCCATGTAAATGTTGCATGCTCCCCCCTATACTGTTAGTGCTTTCAACCCACAAGGCCGTTCTGTCTCTCTGTCGTTGGATGTCTTCATTTCACTGGCTGCCATACATGAGAGACGGATCGGGTCAGACGTAGGCAGAAGGGAACCTTCACTTGAAACCATCATTATTGAGAGACTATGGATAAAAAAGCTGAAAGGGGAATAGCTGGTCCACCTTAAAGGTCAGCGCCAACTCAAGTGCACCTGAGTGTTTGCTAACTTCGGGGCTAACCCCCTTTTTAATCATCCGGTGGCTCGCAAGAAAGACACGGTAACTTAGCGCGGGTCCTGAGGAGCTGTAAGCCTTTAGTCCCGGACAAATGAGCTGTACACACACACACACACACACACACACACACACACACACACACACACACACACACACACACACACACACAGCTGAAAAAACCTAGAAGCTCATTTTATTGATGCTGGGGAGAAATGCACACAATAAAGTGGCTTCTAGCTCTCCCGGACGGGTGAACTGGGGAATCTGTTTTGCTGCTTTGCACAGACACTGCGGCTGGTAATAAACGATGGATTCTAACCCGTCGTTGCAGCCGGGCGGCTCGTTAAGACCTTCGACCGCTTCCTGTTCTTCTTGGCGTCACAGAACAAGATGCAGGGCCGCTGAGTTTCTACGAAATGTTGACGATTAATGACATTCAGTCCAGACATTTGGAAGAAAATGTGAACCAATTCCACTTTTTATTCATTACCATTCATGTTAAATCCTCATGTTCCACTCGCCTTCTGGCATCAGTTTGAGTTCAACTCTAACCAGGCAGTTGCTCTTTAGAGTGCAGCTCATGAATCCACTGCTGGGCTTGCTCTTTGGACAACTACTCCGTATATATTGCGCCGAACTAAAGTTTATGCCCACGTCCGTGCATCTAATGTCACTGTTGCTCACCGAGAAGGTGTCGCCGCCTGAACGCTGTGTCGTAAACCACCGGTCCCTCGTGATGAACCCGAAGCCCAGTCGAACGCACTTGCGTCTGCGGCCCGTGGATTGATTGTGCTAAGTAAACAGCTAGTGTTTAATAATTCCCAAATATGTCACAGACGTGCAATTAAAACAACTTCCACAGTCTATCAAAGATAGAGCGCGGCTGGAGACCTGCCAGCACCAAGTCAGCAGACGCCAAGAGAGAGAGAAGCACTGCGATTATCAAAGTAAACACTTTCTGCCTGAGAAGCCTCCGAGAGAGAGAGAGAGAGAGAGAGAGAGAGAGAGAGAGAGAGAGAGAGAGAGAGAGAGAGAGAGAGAGAGAGAGAGAGAGAGAGAGAGAGAGAGACTTTAAGACAATGTGCATGATCTATAAAAAGTAAGTCAATATTGCCCGGGGGGCCTTGCTAACTGGGTTCCCTGTGGTATCTGTGTTTATCATCACTTTATAGATGCTGTGCACCTGTCAGTCCCGACCAGAGCTCAGGAAAGAATTGAATAAATGTGAGTTCACCATCAGCATCTGCTCCCCCGCCCCCGGTCGTTGACTCTTCAGGGGCATTAGCCCGACAGAGGGGCCTGAAAGCTGCTGTCTGCCGGCATGGCCGTGTGTCGAATAGCGAGTGAACGCAACCGCTGTAAAATTAGCAGCTTTTAAAGTCTGAATGTTGCACTAATGAATTGCGTCCGTGCGGTAATGTAACTCGGCCCGGGTAATTAGCTGGAGCTGAAGACGACTTTCAGTCCTGTGTCCTTTAGTCTCTTTTAAACTCTTACAGCACCTGATGGAATAAAGCTGCTGTAACCGGTACAGCCTTCATGTTAAAATGCACCGCCAGACCCTCAAAGCGGACTTTCTTTTTCTGTTAATAATGCAGAGGCAGCACACCGTCTCGTACACATTTAGTACTCCTCGCCTCCCATCGCAGGGGAAGAATCTCTGCTATTAACATAAAACCCATGCTCTACAACCTAATGGCGCCCACGCGAATCGGTTATCCGCGGAGTCAAGCAGGTGCTGTAGTTGCTGGAGCGATTTCACGGACGGTGGGCGAAGTGTTGGAACTGCAGTTATCCGTTCTGACAGGCGGAACCCCGCCGGCAGCACTCTGCAGTCTTAGGCTAAGAGGTGGATCATCGGCGGAGCTGGCGGGCCTCGAAAAAGGCACCCGACCTGTCACTCAAAGCGGCCCCGCCCCTTCATAATGGCTGACTTAAGAACCATGCTGGCTGTCTCCTGTGATTGAGGGTTGAGTGCTCACCGGGATGGGAGTATTGGTCGGATGTTTGAAGACGGGAGCGGATATTTGCGGCGTTTCCATCCTCAGCCTCGACTCGTTTACAAATCATTTCGTTCACGTTTTCTTGCTTTCCTTTTTCGTTTGGTTTTGAAACTAAAGGATCGCCAAAAGAAGCGGTTTCATTCTTGTTAGCTAACGAGAGCGGACATCTTTTCCGAGTTGGGGCTACGTGGGTAATTACTAGGGCTGCAGCTAAAAGTTCTACGCGTCTTCTTTATGGTCACCAACCAGTGCCGACTGGTCCTATCGAGCAATCCACGATTGTATTGTAATAAAGTTCTCTAATCTAATTTCTGTCAAGTCAGCTTTTTCCTGCAGCAGGATGATGTCCGTACAGCAACAGGATCAGCCTGTCCTCTTTTAATTCTTATAGTGTGACAGAATGCTGGCACACAAAACATTAGACCAGTCTAAAGCATTAGAAGAGATCCGCCTGATGGTTGGTCTGGAAATCTCAAGCTTGATTCCATTTTAATTTTGATTAATTTATCGAAGGAAAGGGGAGAATAAAGACGTGTGCAGACTAGTCACGACCGGTGAATCGCAGCGTCACGGTCCCTCTGCTCCTGCAAACTACGGCTTTACCACAGCTCTCAAAAGTGTCTGCCTGACAGATGGGACCGCTCTGCTCTTTAGCTGGCAGTGAGCGCTCCGTTCGCTCGGCCCTCTGAATTCCAATTAAGGACCTTGCGCGAGTCAATGTTGGGAATCGTTTGAGAGGGAATCGAGACGCGCCCCGGAATCGATGGATCTTTTCACCCCGTACCTGATGGGAGGGACAGTGGAACGCACCGCCAGACATTTACCTCTTTCTCCCCTGAAACCACTCGATACAAGAGATTACTGACTCAAACACGGGTGGAAGATTTTCAGAAAAGGCGTTTATTAATTTGTTGAGCGACTGTCAGAATCACAGCATACTTTATTCTGGGCTGGACTGCAGTAAAGCCGGCAGTATGAAGACTTTGAAAGAGAACGGGCACGCCGGTGTTTCTGCTATCGATGTCTTTTGCCTCCGTGATCCGTCGTCTGATCGACTTCCTCAATACGCGCAAATATATCTCAACATTCGGTACCGCTGCGTTCATCCGTCGCCGCTGGCAACAGCTGTGGCAGCAGGCGTTATGTTTTCGTCTGTCAAAGGTCCCCACAAAAACACGTTTCTGGCCATAACTCAAGAATGCATATGCTAATTATGACGAATTCCATGATTCAAAAATGACATTTTGAACAGATGTAAACTGCAACTGGTCGGCGGAGGCGTACAACTGCGAGGTGGTAATTCTAGTTTTCTGTATATATATTTAAATTTTGTGTGTGTGTGTGTGTGTGTGTGTGTGTGTGTGTGTATATATATATATATATATATCCACCACTAAGAGTGATTATTAAACACACTAACATTGCTTTTTAACTTTAAATTCTTCACAGTAGGGTGTTGACACATTGTGATGCATATGCTGGTGGTGTAATGTGGGCGTAGAGAGAGAGAGAAAGTGACTGTGGATGCGCTCAGAGCAGACAGGTGTTGGCGGTCGGAGCGGAAAAGAAATTAACAGTAAAGCTGTCAAGTGGTAAATGGAGTGTAGCTTTCACTTTGTCCTTAAATAAACGCTGCAGCTCCACTTCGACATCGGAGGCAAAGTAAACTTTAGAGGCAGTGGGCAGATGTTTAACAAAGTAGCGTTTACGACACAATAACACTTAAGAGAGGAGCAGATCGCATAATTGTATCGATGAATTAATTCAATTAAAGCCGTCGGTTATTTGTCTTTTTAGAGTAGCATCACTTCCTTTCGGCACACTTGGGGAACAATCTTGCCGGAGAACATTTACGGTCAATTCACGTTATTGACATCACCGCTGACTATCCCAGTTAACTATTTGGTCACACTTAAGCACGGCGACCGTCCACGGTCAGAGAAGCGCTTTAAGCTGTGTGTGATAAGGGCCGTTTCTGAGGAATATCAATAAAAGAAGAACCTGATTATGTGCCATTTCCAAAACAAGAAACATGCAAAACTCAATTTGTGGAGGCGACTTAGAAAGTTTGCCCCCGAGCGAAAAATAACCCTGAAGATTAAGTGGGTGGGTTTAAGGTCGTCAACAGTTGTCAAAAGTAATTTCCGAGCGTCTTAATTCGTGCCCTCGGTGTCGAGCCTATCAGACCCAAGGTGAGTCTGTCAAAGAACTTCTGCTTCTTCCTTTCTTTCATCCCTCTTTATCTTTCGTCAGCAGTTGTTTCCTCCCTCTCTATCCTCTGACAGTCTTTGACTTTAAAGCCCGGTTGCTCCATGACCCCCCCGAGGCTGCTCGCAGATGAGTGGTGTCTGCATTACAGTACAAAGGCCATTCGAGTGTTTTTTTTTTTTTTTTAAGAGAAGCCAGACAGACCTAGGGAGCAAAAAAGAAAAGATGGATGAAATGGGGAAGTATCAGTGGCATGATCGCTCATCCGCCCCAAACCCAAATCCCAATTACCTCCCTACAGCTACCACATAATTGCCAGGAGATAGGTCTCGGGCGCCAGCGATGCGCCGGGTCAGCGTTTATTATTACTCGGACCCTCCCGACCCGTTGGAGCCAATCGGCGCCGCGCCCTGTGAATCCGTCACGCATCCCTCATTCTTTTTTTGCGAGTTGTTAAATTCAAAGTGACGTAACAAATTGAATGAAGTTTACACACGTGGGTTTTTTTTTTTTTTTTCAAGAGTAGATTTAGGTCTTTTACTTTTTAAACCTGGAGTGCGTATCACTGCACAGGCAATGTGGGACGTCGTCGAATCCATACGGCACACGGCGGAGTTCATTTACTGAACCGGTTGAGCAGAAAAACAGCCGATCGGTGGTCCTGGTACACGCTGTAGAGTGGACAATTACAAAGCCCAAAAGTCAATTTATCAGATTCCTTTCAGACTCGCTGTCACTACATTTAACCTGAGCGCCACTTTAACTTCCAGACAAAAATACTTTTCCACCAATAACATAAATAATAAATAACAAAAATTGACTTTTATTGACAGCAAGCCAATTCGCTTTATTTATTCTATTTCTTCTTAGAATTTCACATGAAACCCGTTGTGTTCAATTTGCTCTGCAGTTCTTAATAAAATTAGTTTTTTAAATTACACAGGAGTATCCAATCTCCAATCCTTCCTACATTTCGGTATGAACTTAATAAAACGTGGCTATTTTGGGTGGAAGGGAGGGTCGCCCCACCCCCCCCCCCCCCCCCCCCCCCCCCCCCCCCCCCCCCCCCCCCCGTCTCACTCAGGGAGCCTCAAGGAGAGCTATTTGTAGCTTGTGAAGGGTCATTATAAAAACACACACACACACCCAGACCCAGCAAAACTAACATGCATGGGGGTAAATGATTGTGATTAATGCAACAGTGTGGCGTCTTCAGCGAGAGCAGCAGATGATGCCGCATCGCTAACGACAGAAGGTGCTGTGGGAACGAGGACACATCTGCGTTTTGTGTGGGTATTTGTTGGCCTAATACTTTTTAAGTGTCACCGCTGCTGTTGATTAGTTAAGAGACTTTGCTGCGTGTTATTTCTTTCTTCCTCGTTATTTCCCCATGCATCACAGTCCTTATAGGAGCCGCTGCCGCCGCCGTGACAATTATGTGCTTCCCACGCCAAAAAAAGAAAAGAAAGAAAAGTAAACCCTGTTGTTTGATTGGGCTCTCAGCTAAGTGTGAGATTTGCTTTTGTGCGGTGGTGGGACGGCGTCTGGCATATCTCGCTTGAGATTGAACTCCTGGGGCTCTTGTTCGCGTCGAGTCCAACTCGGTAAACTTCGACAAATAAAATGTGTGACAATGAGCAAACTCATCTAGACGGTGCTGACCTTTTTCAAGGGACGGAGGGCCGGAGAGTGACGGCGCTCTACTGCAGTATAAACGTCGGGTCCACAAACGGGTCCGAGTCGATGGTACAAATGCGTCCGGTGAATGAGCTGTTCATTTATTTGAATGTCTTGCCAAGTTATTGGTTTAAGTCGGCAATCTGTCAAACACAGACGCTGTTGTCATATTTACGGTTACGGTGTTTGTGTGACCAACAGAGCTAACATTTGGACAGTGACACATTTTTTAAATAAACACTTCATCCTGGAACAGAGGGGGGGGGAGGGGGGGGGCTTTAGACACAAGTTGGTGCAGTTTGGGTAGAAACTTTTAACAGTCAGTAGGTGCATTACCATCCACCAGTTTGTATCCATATTTTGAGTTTGGGTGGAAATGACAGAAATATAGCAAAAAAAAAAGTTTTTACCCTGAATTCGAAAAATATTAATGATGAATCAACTGCTGTCTTGCATAACAGTGGATGGAAACATACTACATTTGCATTTTCTGAAAAATATCCCCTCCTTTATAATATCCTCTAAAGTGTGGAAGTGTTTCAGACGGAGACGCAACAATGTTGTGCTTTGTATGCTCCTCAAATTGGAAAAGGCTCATCACAGCGGTACCACTGGGACGCACAAACACTTCCCAATGTGAAAGCAACCCGGAGCGCTTTATCCAGACGACAAAGGAAGCACCGACTGTTTATTGTATTTAGTTATTGAATGAATCTTTCATGTGTCGCAGCAATCCTTTTGGGATTAAGGTCCAGTGCTTTTCTGATCAGGCATCTGACAAATAGGATGTTCCATAAGAGACGATGATTGAACAAAAGATTGAAATATTAATCGGACGGGTTTTTGATGTTCATTTTGGAGTAAATTGTTATATTAATTGGAAATAAAAAGACTGCTGAGCTGGCGTTTTGCAGCTAACGGCGCTGACGGAGCTGACAGAGCTGACGGTGCTGACAGAGCTGACGGTGCTGACAGAGCTAACGGAGCTGACAGAGCTAACGGTGCTGACAGAGCAGACGGAGCTAACGGTGCTGACAGAGCTGACAGAGCTAACGGAGCTAACGGTGCTGACGGAGCTAACGGTGCTGACAGAGATAACGGTGCTGACGGAGCTAACGGTGCTGACGGTGCTAACGGTGCTGACAGAGCTAACGGTGCTGACGGTGCTGACAGAGCTAACGGTGCTGACGGTGCTGACAGAGCTAACGGAGCTAACGGTGCTGACGGTGCTGACAGAGCTAACGGTGCTGACGGAGCTAACAGTGCTGACAGAGCTAACGGTGCTGACAGAGCTGATGGAGCTAACAGTGCTGACAGCTGACGGAGCTAACGGTGCTAACAGAGCTAACGGTGCTGACGGAGCTAACGGTGCTGACGGTGCTGACGGTGCTGACAGAGCTAACGGTGCTAACGGTGCTGACAGAGCTAACGGTGCTGACGGTGCTGACAGAGCTAACGGTGCTGACGGAGCTAACGGTGCTGACGGTGCTGACAGAGCTAACGGTGCTAACGGTGCTGACAGAGCTAACGGTGCTGACGGTGCTGACAGAGCTAACGGTGCTGACGGTGCTGACGGTGCTGACAGAGCTAACGGAGCTAACGGTGCTGACGGTGCTGACAGAGCTAACGGTGCTGACGGAGCTAACAGTGCTGACAGAGCTAACGGTGCTGACAGAGCTGATGGAGCTAACAGTGCTGACAGCTGACGGAGCTAACGGTGCTAACAGAGCTAACGGTGCTGACGGAGCTAACGGTGCTGACAGAGCTAACGGTGTTTCTCTTCCGTGGTGACGCTGTTGATCGAGATCATTATTAGCTGCAGCGGTCATGTGAGCGCAGTGCAGACCGGCGGCCATGAGCTAGCCAGTGGCCCACGCTCACATGCACTAAAAGTCATGCACGGTCGACCCGACTATGTAAACAAAGCATGGAGAAGCACAGACTGCAACACACACACACTCACAGAGTGACTTCCTTCTCTCTTCAGGTAGACATTACTCCACTATATCTTCATATTACAAATACTTGTTTGCTGCTTTGATGATGCTCTGATTATTGTATCAAATACCTTTACATTTGAAAAGCTGGCTACAGGCACATTCTTTGGGGGCTTCTTCTTACCAAGAGAGGGACCCTCACTAAGCTGACAGCCGATCATGACAGGTGGTGCAGGAATGTGAGGTAAACCTCCTCCACACAGGAGATTTAAGACAGAACAACACTCTCAAAGCTTCTACTGTAACTTTAAAGTCTTTACACGTCTCACACACAGAAACATGAACTGAATTCAAATTCTTTATTGTACCACTTTAAAGGAGAAATATTATGCTGATTTTCAGATAAATACTTGTACTACTAGAACACGTTTACATGCTTTAATGTTCTAAAAACACATTGTTTCTCTCATACTGTCTGTCTGAATATGTCTTTATTCACCATCTGTCCCAAACTCCGTGTTAGCGCCCGTCTCTTTCAGCCTTTATGCTTTAGGGGCGGGCTTACCTGTGATTGACAGGTCGCTGCTTCTACCAGAGCCGTATCCGGCGTCACTCCTCCGTCACTCCTCCGTCACTCCTCCGCATTCCAAAACGTGGTAACTTCTGTTCATCGGATGCAAAAAAAAAAAAAAAAAGCCAAGATGGCGACGGGGAAATCGGCGAACTCTGGCTTTCATAACGACGCCAATGAGCGACGTCACGGGCGACTTCGTCCACTTCTTACACACAGTCTATGCTGAATACAGGCTGTGTGCGTCTCTCTACGCTTTGAGCTGATGCTTTCACAGTATTTATGTAACGCCCACACCTGCTGAATAATCCAAAAGAGACATGGAGATATCTCACTTTCTGCACTATGGGATCAGTGAGGTTCAAAGAGTGGACGAGTCCCACAGCCGGGATGCACTTATTATGACTTGCAGCCGGTGGACATGTTTTTGAATATGTGCTGTTAGCGAGGTCGCTGACCTGTGGCCTTTTTGGGTAAACTGAAGCTTTGATGCTGTAATCAACAAAGTCATAATGAATACATCTTGGGCCTGCAGCAGAACAGACCGTCTCGTTGGACCACATGCTGCGTTTGATGTCATTCCCCCTAAAACGACTGTCTCCGTTTCCACTCCGAGGGGGGGAATACCACCTCCCGGGTTCTCGTGGCCTAGAACCACAACTCTCAATTCAAAGGCTTCGGGGTTTGTGAATTTTTGGTGCGATCGCCATAGCAACCATTGTCCCTAGCTGTCATTGTATTCCAGTTCAGTCTCCGTTTGATGGGTAACGGACCTCACGAAGCCAGTCTGCGTCTCGCGAGCTCCGTTTTCAGATGCGTGCCGGATCCAATCCCCGGACTACGGGGGGGCGTGTAGATAATGGCGTGACTCACCTCCCCCTCAAAACCCCTGAACCTTTTAACAACTATTAAAAGGAGGCATTGTAGTTAATAAAATAAAAAAAAGGTGTTTATGAAACCGCATGGCTGTCTTTTCTATTATTTAATTCAGCCGTTCGGCTCTCTGCCACAGTGTAGGAGAGAATCCTAATGACGGAGCAGCGACGGGTCAGTCGGGTCACGTTGGCGTAGAGGAAAGCCTCTCGTGTGCCTCTGCGCCTCACAGTGTGTGTGGGGGGGAAAAACAAACCGGTGATGCCACTCTTTGAGGAATTAAAACTGCTCTAACCTGCTTTAAATATTAGATGACGGTGGGTGTTAAATGACGAAATCCCAATTATTATTCCCCTTCAATTAAAACCACACGCCACCACAGCTGGCCTTCTGATAACAATATTAAAAATGCAAAAACCCATGCATTCATATTACATGCGCGTAAAGTAGGGTCCAAGATCCGGTCCTGCAACAGAGAGAGCTGTGGACACTCACAGTACACCCACTGCTCTTCTCAGTAAAGACATCAGCATCACATTGATTCATTCATTTTCTTCTTTTTTTTAATTTGTATTACTTTGACTGCTTTCCACAGCTGCAAACCTATGCGGGTGGAGGGAGTCGGAGGTGTGTGTGTGGGGGGGGGGGCATGGGGGCGTGGGCCCGGCTGATGGGAAGCATAGAATCGGGTCTCGGCTAAATGAGCTGTTGCTAGAATTATTGGTCAAATCAATCCAGCGAGACTGGAGCCGTCTACCTGCAGGCCAGGAGTGGGAGTTTTATGATGTCGTTCTCCTAGAATGGCACAGACACACACACACACACACACACACACACACACACACACCCCGAATGAAACTGTATTTTACCTTGTAAGGCCTCTGGTTATATTCAGCAGTGTGCCATTATTGATGTTCAAACCTTGAACTGCGACGTACGTTCTCTTTACGCCCAATCCAAAATGGACTGACGTTTAGTGTGATTTGTTGGCTTAAAAAGTGCACCGTATTGTTATTTTACACTAAAATTAAAATGTGTAGTCATGGCTAGCTTTAGCAAATACCTTAATACAGCACACGCTAAAGCAGTGAGCGACCAGACCCGCTCACACTATGGTGATGGTGATTCAGACGCTGTAGGAGGGATGTCGATTCAGCGCTATGGTAATTTTTAAAGCTGGTATTGGATTCTTCCGCGTCGTGAGGGCAGTGTTAGTCAATGAAAAGCACATAAAGCCTGTAAATAAAATGGTAAAAACAGCCTTCAGTCTAATGCAGACTTATACAACAGTACGACAAAGTAGAGAAATTACCATAGCGCCGAGTCAGCACACAAACAAAAGTACTATTCTCAATAACAAGCGCATAGTTTACGGTCTTGTGAGGTGGACGGCTACTGTGTTGCTTCCAGGCTCTTGTTTATCGGTCAAAGATGATCTTTTGTTATACTTTATATGTCGATAGTTAACAGATAAAGCATGTGAACACAATGCATTGTGCATTCTCAGACAAAAATACAAGCATTTTGTAGAATAATTAGTTCTGTAAATCTGGTAATAAATGTATTCTTTTAAGTTTCTTTTAAGTCACATTAGTGCTGCAACCGGCTGTGTTCACTCTGCGTTGATCTGCTGATTGTCGATCAATCGTCGGTTGGTTTACGGTTGATAAAGAAAGTGGTGGAAAACGCCAACCGAGTTTATTAAGCTGAAGCCCAAAACTAAAACCTGTTCAGTTTACTACAAAATAAAACCGAGAGAAGCACCTTTTTGTACTTTTGATGAAAGAATTACTTTGATTTTCAAAATAATAGCAGATTATCTACGTGTCGATTGACTAAGCCATTCAGCTCTAAACATCTCATCTCATCTTCAACCTCTTATCTGGGATCGGGTCGCGGGGTCAACAGCTCCAGCAGGTGGACCCCAAACTTCCCTTTCCCGGTGCCACATCAGCTCAGCTCTGACTGGGGGGATCCCTAGGCGCTCCCTGGACCAGTCTGGAGATATAGTCCCTCCACCTGGTCCCGGGCCTCCCTCGGGGGTCTCCTCCCAGCCGGTCGTGTCTGGAACACCTCCCTAGGGAGGCGCCCAGGTGGCCATCCTCACCAGACGCCGAAACCACCTCAACCAGCTTCTTTCCACGTAAAGGAGCAGTGGCTCTACTCCGAGTCCCTCATGGACGACCCAACTTCTCACCCTATCTCTAAGGGAGACGCCCGCCACCCTCCTGAGGAAACCATTTCAGCCGCTTGTACCCGCGATCTGATTCTTTCGGTCGTGACCCAGTTCACATGACCATAGATGAGGGTAGGAACCAAGATCGCCCGGTAGACAGAGAGCTCTGCCTTTTGCGACTCGGCTCTCTTTTCGTCACAACGGTGCGGTAGAGCGACTGCAATGCCGCTCTAAATAATATTCTGACATGTAGCCTCCTATCGTACCATCATTTGTGAACATTCTTTGTTATTGTGTGGCACAAAGCGCCTGCTTTATTCTGTAACGCGTGTACAAATGGATTGAAAAGTGACAGCAGACCGTCCGTCTTGTGATTCGATGAGGTGACGCTGGTGGGAAAGCTACAGTACACAGTTTGTTTATCGCGAGGCCTCGGGTCTTACCAACAGTTAACGGATTAATTAATCATTCAGGCAAACCGATGAGGGAGGGAGGGGGGGGGGGGCTTCTCACGGCCACGACCCGAGCTCCATTGATTGAGATCCAGTGAGTGAAACGTGCTGAGACGGGAGCATTGGATCACACTTCAATAACACTTGTTCCGTCAAACGCTTTTCCTGCCCGTCAGCGCTTTGCAGGCAGCAGTGGGATCCTGGGAATCTCGCTGATTTTGATTGGCTGTCCCCAGAAAGAAGCCTCATGAATAAAAAAAAAAAAAAAAAGCTATACAATTATCGTATAAATTGCCTCGTTAGGTAGATTTAACTTTCACTGCGGAGTGTACTTTTATTTAGCATTTCGTTGTGAGCGAAGGGGAACCGGTGGGGAAAAAGCGAGGGATCCATCCCGAGATAACTCGGTCTCCATTACTTATATCAGCGGCGCAGATAATGCTGCTGTGCTTCTTTATTACCATCATCAGTTTTATTGGTGCTGTTAATACTACGGTTTTGTTCCTCTGGCACTCTAATGCAGAAGAGATGAGTGGATCAATCACAGCTAGATTGGCTCCTGGAGGAGAAATAACCTGCAGGAAGGGGGTGGGAGGGGGGGAGACGGCAGAGTGAGAGGGAGGAAGATAAAAAGTGACGGAAGAGAGAAGAAAGATGATATGAAAGCATGAACAAATAATTGAACAAACAAACGGGCAGAGATGAGTTATTAGTCGAGACGCAGGAACCGAGTGAGAGGGATGAAAGAAAAGAGGTTGCTGTGTGCTCCGTGGGCATAAAAGTGATTTACAATTGGGAGAAAGAAAGGAGAAAAAAAAAACTTACAAAAAGTACACAAGAGAAAAGAAGTCTTTTTTTTTTGTTCTTTCTTGAAAGTGAAGAGGAGAGCTTTTGCAAAGAGCGCGGAGAACCGAGATGAGAATCTCATAAAGACTGAGACAGCGGATGAAGCGAGCGCTTCGTGTCTCTTAGTGCAGCAGCAGAGACGCTGCAGCGTGGAAACGCAACGCGTTTGGATTCTTGGCTTTAGGTTTCATAACTGCACCTGTAGTTGCGTCATGCGCTGCATTAACGGGTAAGGGAAGGTTCCGTCTTTTGGTTTTGGCTCCCGGTTTCTCTGTGGAACACGAGGCCACGTGGAGCAGGAGAACCAAAACGAGACGCCGCATCGGTTCAGGAGAACGAGGCGGATGCGGGTTTAGACGCAAACTAGCGGCGCGGCGATCGCAGAAGTCACGGTCTGGATCAGCAGAAAAACAATGGTGCAAGCATCCTTAATCCTGTTTATTTTTTTTTGCCGATGCCGATGAGCAGTATTGGCCGATACGATGGTTTTTGTCGTCGTTTTGTTGAGTTAAGCAGCCGGAGAGGTTTCAGATTATTATTATTTTTACCTGAAATGTATTTAAAATGCCCCAAAGTCAGTGTAAACCACTGAACATATTCAATGTTATCCTTTCACTTTATTATAGTAATCTATAGTGGTTATTGGCATAAAAAACACACAATTATAATAAGTAAATAAGACATTTTTATTATTAAAAAGAAATACTTGGCATCAGTAGTTTCAATGAAGTGTTATTAGCTGCTTAGAGCTATTGTTAGGAAGTTCAACAAGTCATAATTGCTTCTCTAACATCTATTGTAGTTATTTGAACACATCCTATCATAACGTTATCATTTACCTTCGCCCTATGCTCATTCTGAACAGGTGTAACCTCCGTACAGTAGCTGCCCATGTTACTCGTAACCTTGACCCTCGGTTTTGTCACATAGAACCGTCTGATGAGCCGTCAATCTGGAAAAAGGGGACAGGTCCTTAGCCGCCGATTGGGTGAAGCATCTGTCAATCAACTCTTACCGAAGCTCGGGTTGGGAGAAGAGCAAAAACAGTTTCCCAGCGAGAAAAGTACGATCGGCAGTGAAACTTTTATTCTCACACTGTGATGGTTAAAATGTGCGATTAATCAGCTGTTCGGATGCAAACATGGGTAGGCATGCATGTGACCATCATGAGTCCATGATGTGTGTGAGTGTGTGTGTGTGTGTGTAGTGTGTGTGTGTGTGTGTGTGTGTGTGTGTGTGTGTGTGTGTGTGTGTGTGTGTGTGTGTGTGTCTGAAAAGTTTAGGCAGCCAACCCTATTGTCTAAACTCAATATTGCACACAAGCAGTTATCAGTCACTCGGTTCGTCATTCCACTAGTGGGAGGAATAGTTCTGGGTGTGAGAAGTTTATTGCATTGTAATTGCATTATTCACTCGATCCGCTCTCAGTACTTTACATAATATTTCCTAAAGTTTCCTCACATATGAATCAGTAAAGTGTCCCTCTGTCCCCTCGAGTGTCTCGTTTGGAAATGGAGATTTAAACGATCTCGCATTCCGGGTGAATTATTGCGTCGATGTTTTTTTTTTTTTAAAGTTTCACACCGATGCGGTCCGGGGGAGGTAAGGAACGCTCCGGCAAGACGGATCCGTACCAGCCGATGAAATACAATCACAGAGTCTCTCGCAGTGTTCTCGCTGATCCAATCCATCATGGCCGCCCGGTCTCCGGCGCTCGGCTTTCACAGGCACTTTATGTTCCCGCCGAGCTCCACGCAAACTGGAGATGGTGTCGCTGATTAAAAGCAGTAAGGGAGGCCGTCGGTGCCTCCCGAGCTCGGGGGGGAGGGGGGCCCGTGTTAAGACGCTTGGAGCTACTGGAGCTAAAGGATTAAACAGTCAATTCCAGAGGTATTTAGTTTTTAATTGAAAACATCCTTCGGGGAGCTTTGCATGCGTCAGTGTTTCGCGTGTCTCCAGTTGCACGTTCACTCGTCAGACTCAAAGTCGGAGCGACTTTTTTTTTTTTTTTTCTTTTTTTGACACCCACTTCCGATCGGCTTCGCGACCGTAAAAAAAACGGCGGTGCGCGGCGCCGCCTGGGATGCTGAAGGGGACGTGGAACTATGACAGCAGGAAATACGCCACCTCCTGTTTGACAGTTTTGTTTTTTCCCCCAACAGGTCGTTTGATTGGCTCCAACGCTCAGAGAGCTGTAGCCTGGGGGGCGGGGGGTGGTGGGAGCCGTCCAGCATTCTTAAGGTCAGGAGGCCCGACGTCGAGCGCGACAGCAAACACGTTATTAACTAGAGCGGGTCACGATGTCGAGGAAATGTGTCGCAGGT
>NW_027176975.1:3189130-3338751 GCF_023349555.1 Cebidichthys violaceus | reverse complement strand
AAACGGTGAATGCGAATGAGCTGGAGGGGGGATCGGTCCTGCATAGCAAGAGTCACGTTGATTGATTGGAGCTGAATGTGACGACGACGGGAAACAGACTTTTAATTCATCTGGAGTCAGACCTGACGGGAAGATATTTCAAGACGTGACGGCGCTTAGCGTAACCTCCCCTCCTCAGTGATTTCTTAGAAAGCTGATGTCAAGGTTCAGTGCATCTTTAGAGCTTGCAGAACTTCACTGTCTGTCTCTGCATCCGTCTGTCAGGTCATATACAAGAGCTTCTGTTGCACTAAAGTACATTGAGAGAGTGGAGCTATAGCGAGCAGTAGATTTGGATGCAAGCTGTCCAAAAACTACATTCACAAAGTCCTCTCAAGATGAGCAACCGAACACTTGCTGAACTTCTTCAAAGCGTTCCTGAAACACCTCCAGATCAGAGGATCGTCATATTTTCCATCTCCTGTTTCATTTAAAGATCTCATCCTGGTTTGTTTCATTTCCATGTCGACCTGAACTCTCTCTCTCTCTCTCTCTCTCTCTCTCTCCCTCCCTCCCTCCCCCTTCTGTCCTCCCCCGTCCTCCAGGCGGATGGCAAGGTGGTTGATGGCAGCCTGCTGGGAGATGCGAACGGCGTGGAGCCTGCGCCGGGCAGAGTGAAGGATTCTGGGAAGTGGCAGAAGCCGCGTTTCTCTCGGAAGGCTCTGATGAAGTGCTGCCTGGTTAAATGGATCATCGCCAGCACACAGCCACAGGACAAAGGTGAGGGGGGGGGGGGGGGGGGGGGGGGGGGGGGGTGTCGGTGAGCCCGACGATGTGGTGAACGCACAACAAGTGTGACTAACGGTTTGAATTGATCGCTGAATGGACTGGATGGACCTCTGCTGGCCTCCCCGGGTCCCTGTGGGCCCGGCTGACTCATCGTGCCGGGCCGGGTGACCTCAGAGACCCAGAGGTCATTCAGCTGCACGCGCTCAAACGTCTCTACACCCTCAGTTCCCCATTAATGTTCTCTACGTAGACCTGAAATACCTCCTCTGAGCCTCTATTTCACTGACCCATGGTTGTTTTTTCTTACCTTCCCTAATGCAGTATGCTGCTTCAGTCTCAGTGCTCCACCCAGTGGTTCAGCTGTAATCGTGCACAATGAAGCAGGTAAAGTTAGGACGTGTTTTTGAAGCGGCCCCTTGATCTTCAAAGCGCTCGGCGTCGTCACGCGCTGGGATGAAGTCGTAGTTCGAGCCACGGTGGTCGGAGTCATCGGCAAATCTTTATCAGCCTCTTCTCATCGTTTGACACAGAACAGCTTCTGGAGTTTTAGATCTAGACAAAGCGTTGTTTCAGAAGCTCCATCTTTCCTTTCCTTCTTCCCTTTTTATGACCTATTTGGCTCCTTCTCCTTTCCATCTATGCCTCCTCTCCTTTCCTTTACCACCTACTTGTCTCCTTCCCTACGTCTTCTTGTCCTTTCCTGCCTACCACTTTCTTTCCTTATCTACTTATCCCCTTCTTTACTTCTTCCTTATATTTTTTTCCCTGATCTCTTAGTTCCTATTTCCTTCTGTACATCCCCACCTCCTCTTGTCTATTACTACCTCATTGATTTCTTCCTCACATCCTCTTGTCCTTCCTTTGTCCCCTTCGCTACTTATTCCTCCCCATTTGCTCCTCTTCTTTTCCTTCACTAACTCCTTGTTTCTGTGCTCTCCTCCCTCTTTCTTGCCCTTCATTACCTCCTTGTGTCCTTCCCTATACTGTATTTACCCGTACCTTCCTGCCGTCTCTTTTCCCTCTCTACCTCCTTATCTCATTTCCTACCTCTTGCTTTCATCCCTTCCTACCTGCTGTGTTCTCCTCCTAACATGAAAACAGAAGCATTTTTTCTGGATCTTAAGACAGTTTTGAGTGTTTAAAGGCCACATGTATTCAAATGCAATATGCATCTTATGTCTTTTAAACCAACCGAGGCGGACATGTGTCATTGTGGCCCATCTTTAGGCCTGAGGCAGCAGCCGTGTAATGGCCCTCTATAGGTCACTGAAATGTGAGAGCTACATCCAGCCGTCTAAGACGTGCCCTTGTGGCTTATCGCCTAATCCCGTTTATCACACACTTTTATCAGGTCTCGTCTCCTCTTCCTCCCCTGGCTCCATCAGTAGCACTTCACTAAGTGCCGTCATTTTTTTTCCTCACGGCTTCACCGACAAACTTTGCACTTTGGCGTCCCCTAGTGGCAGCGAGAGGCAGCCTTGAAAGTTTGCAGGTAGTTTCTTTCTATCTGGAGAATGCTGCCGCCAGCTGCTCGGGTCACGTTCTGTTGAGGGCTGAACATGAAGAATGCTGAGAAAAAAAATGTCTTGGCAGCAGCTTCATGCGTACTAATACTGCGCTGTGAAAGTACTGTGTACAAGTTCCTGCATTCAAACCCTTACTCGAGGTAAACGTTTATCAGTATTATCAGGAACATGTACAGTGTTTTAACATATACGATGTTTGAATTAATATTACTTCTGCATTCATGCGTGAATTCCCATTTTCCTGCTGTAGATGTTCACTATGGTGCTAATTCTACATTCTAAAAGAGCATCATATGTCCTGTAGCTATAAGCTATTAAGGAAACTATGAAAGAACACTTCGTTCTTCAATTTAAATTCAGGAAGGGGATGTCAAAGTAAAATATGTAAAGTAGCTTTATACTTCTACTCCAAAAATGTACTTTTTACTCTTTTTAAATAACATGGAAATACCCCAGAACAGTAAAAGCACCTCCTGATTTGTAGTTCAGTACTCGATTACACGTGCAGTACTTGGTTACATTCCACCACAGGGTGTTGGCGTCAGGAGGCTGCTCTTTGCTGCACATGCACTCAACACATAGAATCAGTCTTTTACACATTCAGAGTATCTTTCAGGGGGTTTTATTCCCTCTTTGGTTTGCAACATCAGTGAAGGAGCTCTTTGAGTGGGTGAAACAGGAGCACAGTGAGTCAAAAACAACGCAGAGAGAGGAAGGAAAGCAGGAATGTGATGGGATCTATTTCATCCCGGCGGTGCCGAGGGAAAGAGTACCGTCGGTGTTATCGGCGGGCAGGCCCTCACCTCGGTAATGGCCGGCAGCTAAAAATAGCCGCACAGAGATGGAGATGTGTATCGGCCAGGGCTGGGGTGCAGGTGGTGGTGGTGGTGATGGAGCTGTGATGTGGTTGAGAGGTGGAGACAGCCGGACAGGAAGCACTACAGCTGAGGGTTTGTGGAGAGCGAAATGGGCAGAGAGGATGCCGGTGCTGATAACAGACCTAACTAATGATTCTTTTTACTGTCAAGTAAGCGGCCATTTATTTTTTTTTCTTCTTCTTTCGATTAACTGATAAATTCACTGAGAAATGAATGTAAATAATGAGTAAGGAGGAAGAGGGCAGGAGGTGGAACGTAATGCGATTTGCGGTCGTATTTAAAGAAAGGAAGAAGAGAGGGCTTTGAATTCCTTCACTGAAACTATAAGCCTGGCAGTGAAACAACATGCAGACCATCACTTAAGGAGACAACATGAACAGAAGTCTTTCTGTTGGCCATCGTCTTAAGTCTCTCAGGGAGATGGGGGTGCGTTGGGGGGGGGGGGGGTGTAGACTCATGATCTAAGCCTGCAGCCCTGATCTCTCTCTATAATGGCTCCATTAGGTTTGCATTTTGCACGGTAGCACTATTACTTTGATCTACTTTGACTTCTCCGCTCAGCTGCTTTTATCACTCTCAGTTGGTGTTCAAGGCTTTACAACTACAACCCGACTTCTGTAGTCAGCCTGTAGCTGGTTTGGTCCCTGCGGCGTTAAATATATTAAAGATCAACCTCACACAGTTTGTAATGCTATTTGGTGCGTTTTGACCAAATCATTATTTCTGCTTTGTATTTTTATTGTAGCTGAGCCCCAAGGTGTCGTCTTTAAAACCCAAAGATATCCAATTAACTAGTAGTTATTTAAACAAATGACGATAATAAAGATTACTTAATGAATTATCCAAGGACTCGTTGTTTCAGCACTAAGGAGTGATTTCCCTTCTAGCCCAGAGGCTTTCAGACACACAGACAGGGAGGTGAAGTCATTCATTTGATAGCAAGAAATTACACTCAGCACAAAGTTTAATCTCTGATTTAAAAGAAGAAGAGTCAGATAATGAGGCCCAATGGTGACGAAGAGGGGCAATATGAATGACAAGTGTAATGTGAGTGGGATTAGGTATGGAGGGGAGACAAAGGAGGGAGGGAAGTGAGGTTAGGCGTCTTCACTGATCTGTCAATATTTCGGCGCCTTCTCCTCTCTGCTCTGCTGAAAGCGAGGTGAACTTGTCCCGGTGACCGGCGCTGATGAAGGGTGAAACAGGAGGAGCGTCAGCGTTGTGTGTTGTGGTTTGTCAGAGTCGGCCAATGTGAAAGGACAGTCCGGACGGACCCCAACCTCATGCGGTTCAGTTCGCCTCGTCCTCCTCCTGAGGCGGCAAGGGTAGAGGAAAGAAACAAGTGAAAGAGGAGCGAAGACGAAGAGGAGGAGGAGGAGGAGGAGGAGGAGGGAGTGAACATCACCTGTAAGCAAACTGGGGCACCGGTTTTAAAAAAGGGCTTTAAAAAGGGAACTTCAGATCAAGGAAACATCCTCTGGGAGAGTATCCTACTCATTCTTCTGCAAGTTTTTTTAGTTTTAGACCCCCTCCCATATTTTTCCAGTTTCGTTGTAGAGGATGAATTCATGCAAGGCAGAGTGCGAAAAGGAGATCACCAAGCTGCTGCGCTGCCTCTTTGGCTTCATCACCGGGACGCTAGTTCAAGGTATTGTTGCTCCTTTAATCTGCAGCCGGTTGTTGTTTGTCCGAAAAACTCAAGTTTAAATAGTTGTGTTTGATAGAAGCTGTGTTTAAAACAAATAAACAAAATTGTGTTCATTTACTGTTATTATGTGATTTCAAGTAAATCTGTGACAATCTTGTGACATTTTTTTTTTAAAACAGTCTTGACGTCCGTCCATAGTCTCTCATTCTGCTGCAGCACACTGCATGATATCGGGCATGGCTAGTTAGGGCTGCGTGCTCTAGGACCCCTCACGGTTGTGGTGACTCACACTTAGACATTTACAGGTGTCTTTTTTGACACTTCTATACTGCCATTGACTGCCTGCTCACTCCTCACTCTACTGCTCTTCTCCGGCCCCTTATCGGTAGGGTCCGCCATTCATAACACAGCTGAGTGCATGGCCGACCCCGAGCCGCTCCTCTGCAGTGACAGACACAGTTTGCAGACTGTTCATGTGTGACGGTGTGTGTGTGTGTGTGTGTGTGTGTGTGTGTGTGTGTGTGTGTGTGTGTGTGTTCCTCTGACAGCTAACGGAACTACCTGTGCAAACACACACAGGTAGTTCCGGCTCACTTTGAGTTTACCTTTAGTGTTTTGTCACGGTTGAATGAAGCGTATTACGCTATTCGAGCCCATCGCTCGTATAACTTTACGCCCCGGCTTTACATCTTTGAATGATGTCTGTTTGAGGACACTTTTAGAGCGTTACTTTGTGTTACGCTTGTGAAATGCAGTACAGAACTCACGTTTAACGCGTCTTATGGGTTGTTAGCAGTTAGACCAAAGACACAGAAGTTCTCTCAAACTATCAAGGGTTTATCGTGTTCCCCGATATCGTGTTAATCATCTAGTTTCTATTATAAAGAGTTTAAGTTGTTGTACCTTAAGGAAACGGTGTGCCTTGAATTGTTTGGTTTCATATTCAAAAAGGCGCTTCCTCATTTATTTTTAAAATCAGATGTATTACTTCTTTCTGTCTGAGCGCTGTTAGGTTTCTTCTGGTCTTCTTTTCCCTAAATACGATTTGTACTTTCATTGGTGTTCTGCTCATCTGTCCCTCAGTCCGTCCTCCTTGAGTTAGTCTGTCTGTCCTTCCGTTCATCATTGATTAGATGTAAGTCTATCCTCTGTCCTCCTCCTGCGTCCTTCCATCCAACGAACACGTCGCCTCATCAGGCCACCGCCGGCTAAATCAGCACTTGGTATCTTCTCTCTCCTCATCCTCACTGTTGATCACCTAAAGTCGGTACAGACAGGCGAGTTTACACGTCCTCTTTAGAGACAGGACGCGATGATAAATGTTCTCTGCAGAGGACATCGGTTTGTGTCTCTTCATCGCGCTCTCCTCTCTCTCTCCATGGTGGAGTCTTTGGAGGGGTTTAGGGTCTCCACTGAGCCATTTCCTAAACCTGATTCTGCCTTCGGTGTATGGGCTCAGAGAGCTGTCTGAGTGTAGGATAAAGAGAAATGAAAGGAATAAAGCAACACCCAGGGCAAAGGAAGGGAGGGGAGACAAAAAAGAATAAGCTCTGATTAAGAAGCCCGTGTTTTAATTACACAGCTGAGGTTGACTTTGAACCTGCAGGGCTGAAGGGGTTTTATGAAAAGGAGATTAATCTCATATGAAAGTGCGACGGGTCTTGGTTTTAATTGGAACATATCAAGCGGTTGAAGGGCAGGGATAGCAGGAAGTGGGGAAAAGACTGGAAGAGCTGCCATCTTTTCACCTGATGACCAATGTTACATTCCTGCTGCTCAAATGTCTATGGTGTGAACAGAATCAGAATCAGAAATGGTTTATTGCCAAGTATGTTACACAGGCAAGGAGTTTGGGGGGGGGGGGGGGGGGGGTGATCGACCATCTCCACTGTCTCTAGAGCGTTGAGCTCCAAGTGGTGTCGTCCGTACCAGGTCACCAGATGGTCGATCTCCCACCTGTAGGCGGACTCATCCCCAACCAGAGATGAGTCCAATGAGGGTGGTGTCATCCGCGAAACTTCAGGAGCTTGACGGACTGGCGACTGGAGGTGCAGCTGTTGGTGTACAGGGAGAAGAGAAAGAAAGATGCTGATGATCCGAGAGTCAGAGACGTGTTTTTCCCCATCTTCACGTGCTGCTTCCTGTCAAACAGGAAGTCTGTGATCCACTTGCAGGTGGAGTCGGGCACCCTGCAGCTGGGAGAGCTCGTCCCGCAGCAGAGACGGGATGATAATATCGATGAGCTGAAGTCCACAAACAGGATCATGGCGTAGGTTCCTGATGAGTCCAGATGCTGGAGGGTTGAAGTGGAGGGCCATGTTGACTGCATCATCGACAGACCTGTTGGCTCTGTAGGCGAACTGCAGGTCCAGGAGTGGGTCGGTTAGGGTTTTGAGGTGGGACAGGACCACAGAGGTCAGGGCAACGGCCCTGTAGTCCTGAAGTCCTGTGATCCTCGTTTTTTTTTTTTTGGGGGGGGGGGGGGATTTACACTTGTGTGCATTATTACATGTGCATAGATAAGCACACGCTGCAGTCATGGTTCTTTGCGGCTACTTGTTTTATCCACGTATTGGTTGTTGAAACGCAGAAACTGATGATGTGACAAACCACACAGCAGCTTAGCGAGCTCTCACACCATCTGGTAATAGTCTGAATCCATTCTCTCATGTTTCATTTCCTTTTTCTTTTTTTTTTCCCATCTCTGATTGTGTCGCTGAACGCATGTGAGCTGCCGTTCTGCTCTGCTGTGTGGTGTCCTCTGGTGGACAGAGGGGATATTACAACCAACCAGTAAATTGTGAAAAATGACGTTAACAAGTGTCCAGAGTCCAGTGCAGTTTTCAGAAGTTTTTACAATTACATTTTTTTTTTGTCTATTGTATTATTGATGTGGGTTGTTGAGATTATTGGTATTGTGTGTGAGTTAAGCGTGTGTGTGTGTGTGTGTGTGTGTGTGTGTCAGTACGATGGAAAGATATTCAGTGGTTTTGCCGTTGGTTTTCTTGACGGTATGCACGAGAGATGAAACAGTTAATGGAATATCTGATGAACGGAGAATTAATCCGCATCAGTAATCGTTTGATACATTTGCTCATTCCAGCTTCTCAAATATGAATATTTCTTAATTTCTCTGTGTTTTATGGTAATAAACTGAATATGTTCTGGTGTTTTTTTTACTAAATATTTGACATTTTAAAAACACAGCAATTAAAATAATACAGATTTGTTTTGCGGCGTTTCATGCAGCTACATGAACTAAACAACCTAAAACTAAAATAAATCCTATCAATAATTTACACCAATTAACACCTGACACTGGTAATAATCACTATAATCAGCAACCGTTTCTGTTAATCAAACATTTAGATACGAAGGCGAAAATACAGAAAAGCGAATATTGTAAATCATTCAGTTTGAAAGAAAAAGTATTTAAAGGTTTCTAAGAGCCATTAAATCTAAAAAATGTAATGAATGGGATATAGAAACTAAATTAACATAAAGTTTTTATTTGTCCATTTGAGCTTTTATGTATTCTGTATTGCCTTTATGTGTTGATGTGATGAATGCTAAATGTATTCAAACCAATTGTCCTTTTTGGAAAAAGTTAAAGTTGTTTCCATGCACCTATAGGTGTATATTTATGATTTATTAAATGTAGCAGAAGAGTTGCAGTTGCACATTTTGATTAGAAAAAAAAAAGAAAGGAAGAAATGTAATTTGTTGTTTTGCAGTTTTGTACTGTGGAACTCTCAGACACACCTCTGGAGTCTCCTTTAAGTGTCTAATCCAGGAATGAACACTCCATCATAACTTCAGGATTTACTGTAAATGCAAATTGTGGTTTGTTAAAAACAGAATATTCGCCCACCAGTGTCAATTACAAACAGGATATGTGGGAAATAAAGACAGACTCCGTTCTCTTCCATCCGTCATAAACTGTAACGATGTCTCCGCACAAGCGGTGAACACGGCGGGGGAATCACCCGGTGACAATCAAAGGAAAGACATATTTTACATGAAAACACAATAAACAATACTGTGGTTTCTTAAAGGAGTAGTTCTATATTTCAGAAAACATTCGCTTTCTTCCCAAGAGTTAGATTAGAATCAATACCGCTCTCATATCTGTCCATTTAAGGAGGCCGCAGCGCTCAGCCGGATAGCTTAGCTTAGCATTAAGACTGCGGACACGGCTAGTCTGTCTCTGTCCAAAGATAACGCAATCTGTCAGTTGTATGGATGTATGACGTGTTGATAAGTGAGATTGTAGAAGTCACCTTTCAACAGAGCCAGGCTAAGTGTTTCCAGACTTTGAGCTAAGCTAAGCTAACCAGCTAGCGTCATATTTACCAAACAGATGTGAGAGAAGAACCAAGGAGAAGGAAAGTTTTTGGTTGTGATGTTTTTTATGAGTTTTAAGCAAACTGGTTCTTCTTCTTCTTGAACAATATGTTATGAACATGGCCTGAAATCATTGTTTATTTTGTATTCATTGAATTCTAGCTACTGTGTATTTGGTCTTTCCCAAGGTTTTATTAGCTTTTTAAATCAGCTGCTTCTTAAAGAAACAGTTAGACGTTTTGTTTTTATTTCCCAAAGCTAGCTGAGAAGATTGATATCACTCTTGTATCTGTTCACCAAATATAGGACTATGGTTAGCTTAGCTTAGCTTAGCACAAAGACTGGAAACAGGGGGAAACAGCTAGCGTCGCTCTGTCAGAAGCTAACGAAACATGCAATATCTTGTTTTGGTTGTTTGTTAGTTTCAAAACGGCTCATGGTTTTATGTGCCGGACCTTTGTCTTGTCCCGGAGTAAACTTCCTTTCTTTGTTAAACTGAAAACTCACAAGATTCCATTAATAGATGAATGGAATCTATTAATGAGTGAGTCAGTGTGTTGGAGTTATATAGTCATGCTTCTCTGTGGAGCAGGAGCAGACGAGAGGAAGGGAGACAGACAGACTTAATACTAATAAAAAGAGAACCGTGGAGGTGTGTGATGTGAAAGGTCAGCCGCTCTGCTGTGATGTTTGATCCCGTCCTCTTTTTCATCTCTCTCTTCTCCCCGTGTGATGTGGTGTCACGAACTCAAACAGATTTTCAAATGTGGCCTCTGACAAAGGCACGTGCACACACACACACACACACACACACACACACACACACACACACCTACACACTGAAAAACTCTCCCACCTGTCACCTTTTCCACAGGCTTCCGCCTTTTTTGGGGGCACACCAGAGTCAGACCTTCAAGCTTTGCGCCTGAGATCCTGAGAGTCAGGGTTTAAAGCGTTCGGTTAGCGTTGATCTCCACAACTGAGCGTCCGCGCCTATTAAAGTCTCTTTTTTAAAGTCTGGATCTTGTCTTGTTAGACTTTGGTCCAATCCAGGGAACTCCGGCGGTATTCAAAGTATTTCAGTTGCAGCCTGTTGGCCGTACGTCGTAGTTCAGCTGCGTAATGGGAGCCGTGTTGGCCGCTCTCTCCGTGGAGGCCAGGAGGCGACTCTCTCGGCCGAGCTGCCTCTCTCACTGCGGCCACAGCGCAGCCAGGTACCATCGCTCAGGTAGGCACTCGACCGGTTTCTTCTCTCTACTCATTCCCCCTCCATCTCTCTGCCCATTTTTGTCTCTCATTTGTTTTCACTCTCACTTCCTCTTTGTCAGAGCGGTGAATCCACAGGAGTCTTGTTTTTTTCCATGGCGTTTGGATAAGTGAGCAATTTTGTGGCGTGTTTGTACTATATGTCCCAGAAATCACTTTGTGGTCGAGCAGTGTGTTCAGGTCTATAAAATCCTCTCCTCTGTGGTAGAACATAGTTTCTGTGGGTTGTAATTCTTCATAATTCTGATGATGATGATGGGAATCCCTGTTCCCTCTGTCGTTCATGTATTCTAGAAGATGGAGTAGTACACCATAGCTTTGCATTTACTTATTAAAATATGGCTTTACTCTACTACATTTCATATGTCATACTTTTTACACTTTATTTATTTAAAAGATGCGTTGCCAGTTACGTTTCAGATGTGAGATTGTAGATACAAAACAGATAAGTAAGTTATTTTACTTTTAGCATTTTTTTTTAGCATCGAAGCGTTTATGGATTTTACGGGAAAAAGATTGTTGTGCTGCTGCTAAGTAACTCTAAATAGAAGCAGGAGTAGCGCTATATTACAAACCATGGAGTAGAATGTAATGTTCAGAAATTTCTCAAACAGAGAGGAAGAAGGCCATAGTGGAGAAGAAGGCCACTGAGGAGAAGAAGCAGCAGCCCCCCCCCCCCCCCCCCCCCCCTTGCACTCTTTGTTCCATCAGCAAGCAGGGCAGGAGTCAGCAGGTCCAGGTCAAAATCAAAAGTATTTAATATTGTTAACAGAAGCCAAAACAATCACAAACCAAATTTGACCCCGTTCATACCACAGGACAGATTGATGTATCTGCCCCATGGTACGAAGGAAGTCTGATTCTCTCAGGGGACAAACAGCTCCTTTGCCCCCCCAGAGTTACATTCCTCAACCTATCGATCAGTTCCACGATTGGCTGAAGTCCAATGGGCTCCTCCTTGGATCCTGACCCATTGTCCTGGGCAGACACCTCTGTGAACTACCCTCCTCCCCCGCAGATTTACACCTCCTGGCATTCCTCAAACCCCCAACACAGACACTCAATATACATTCAATGACCACACTCCTTGGTTTAACACTTCCCAAGTAAACACACTGTGACACATAATATCCAGCACTAGGAATGCTTTAAAACTTAAAATTCCTCACAAGAACATAGACAATAAATGGATAAATAGATCTCCCAAACCTTTTAATCTATCGAGAGTCGTCTCATAGATGCAGTCTCTGAGGTAGAATTTTACTTAGATCAAAAGACTTAATAAATAATAATACAAATGTCAAGTTTTTGGCTGCAGGTTGAATCATCAATGTGAATCAATATATGAGAGAATTGCATCATTGTGAGAATATGACAGCGAGGAGGAGTCGCTTCTTTCTTTACGGATGCCTCTACACTCGTTTAAGTGTCGCTTCTTGCGTCTCTCTCTCCCTCCGACTGTGGTGAAGACTGAGGCGATGTTGCTGATGTGTCTGAAACCGTCTGGATCCTCCCTCCCTCTTTTACTGACTGTTGTGTCAGCAGGCAGCGCCAAGCCTATACCTTTTAAAAACCCCTTAGTGTCCTAATGGCCTGCAGGGATGATCACGCACACACACACACACACACACACACACACACACACACACACACACACACACACACACAGTAGACCCCATAAACTCACTACATAGCGTCGACGTACAAGAGAGCAAACTTAAATGCACATAAACGGACCCAAAACTCTCCTGTGATCTCTGAAATGTAAATTTGACCTTCGTCCGCCGTAGAGATAGGCGCCGCAGACTTATTAAAGAATAGTTACCGTGGAGACTGAAAATAGATTCTCATGATTTTATTATTGGTGGTTGATTTACATTATTCTGGTGGATGTAAAGTGTATGAAGCAGAGAAAGAAGAGAGGGGAAGCTCCACCACCACCGCCGCCTCGCCACAAAGATATCGATCTCTCTCACTCTGGGCCTTCCATCTGTGTCTCCTATCTCCAACCAAGTCAATGCATTTACACACACACACACACACACACACACACACACACACACACCTCCATTCCCCAACTTATCTTGATGCATTAGCAAGTGCAGAGTCACTTATCCTCTTCTGACCTGCTGAACACACAAGCACATGTTCACATACTAGAAGTTATCGGTGACAAACTGTTGCACATATTCCAGGAATCACTACGATTTTTGAGACGATAATAATATAATGACACATTTCTGATATTCAGGGTTCTTTGCAGATAAAAAATGAGATGGTCGAGGAGGAGTTTGAGATGTGGGAAGTGCGGTGCCCATTTGGGGCGGAGGCCCTCTGTGGATGACACGCTCAAATCAGTTGGCAAAGCCCTGAAGCTCCGCCCACACTATATATATAGTTAGAGAGATGAGTGCGAAGCAGGCCGCAGACCAGAATATCTGTATGAAGAGGCAAATGACTACAAAGAAACGCAAAACAACCACAAAGATGCAAATTAGAAACAAGACGAGATGCAAAACGAGAAGCAAACTAACTAAAGGGACACGAAAAATGACCCAAAATGACGCAAAATGACGCAAAATGATGCAAAATGATGCAAAGTTCCACAAAAAAGCGCAAAATGACAACAAAGAGATGCAAAACTGTCTCTTTCTGATTAAGAAGATACTATATGATATTATTATATATTATATTTAACGTTTTGACATTCATTTCATCCCAGTTACTTGTTGCTAAGTACCAGGGTTTTAAATGCGAGTCTTAACAGTCTGACCAGCCTTTAAAGCTGTGCGTCAGTCTGCCCCCCCCCCCCATTCAAACGCCACTTTACTCGCCCCTGAAGAGGTGGATGTGGTGGAGGAAGGAGGGACACTTTGGAGCAGGAAAGACAGAGTCGAGCAGAGGAGGGGAGAAAGTCTGCGGTTGGCCAAAGTTATGGAATGACACACGGGATGGAGGGGGAGGAGGAGGAGGAGGAGGAGGAGGAGGAGGAGGCACGCTCTGCTGGGGCGCAAAGGCGAATCAGATGGACAGACAGAGGAAAAAGGAGGAGAGAAAGGAGAGACCACAAGAAAGGACAGGATGGGTGGAGGGCTGAGGGTGGACGGGGCACTTCAGTTTTAAACCCCAGCCAGAGTGAGCGCTGACTAACTGAGGCGAGGGAGGAAAGTTGCGACTAGAGGCAGCAACAGATAAGTTTAGGAAGCTGCAGAGGAGACGGGAGTGATGGAGGAGTATGTCCGGAGGAGGTAGACTCTGGGGGAGGAGGTTTCGTTACCCACAGCCCTCCTCAGTTCGTCAGGACTTCCCTTGCTGGACGCCGCTGCTGCTGCTGCTCTAAGTGGCTCCTCTCCAGGGCCATACTCTTCCATATCTGGACCTGGATTTGGACAAACAGTGAAGTGGACTCGATCAGACGGGACAGCAACGCCGAACCGAAATTGAACTATGTGCAGTTTAGCTGGACCAAAGGATTACTGACAGAGGAAGTGATTATTTGTCTGCATAAGTAATTATGCAATAATTATGTTTTTTTGTATTATTATTTGGGCAGTGTAGCGTCGTTCTAACCCACTTTTCACTTTGCATGGAAGTCTAATTTTTTTGGTGCCGCTAAGACTAGAAAGTCACATTATCCTCAGCTTGCAGATAATTGAGACAATGGGGTGATTTACTTATAATTGCTAATGCTGATTTGCCGTTTTATGGCATGGACGATGAGAAGACTTTTCCCTATAGAATCGTGTAAATGGACGCCAAACTCTCTGCTTTCTCCACAAGACATTTTCATTTAAAAAAACCCAAGATGTGAATCATGGGTGTAAGCTATGACGTGAGGACTGGTGATTGCTGTTTGGATTAAGAGGATGAGCAGCAGCGACCGGCCGGTCTGAGCTCCTGACGGCGCATGCAGGAGGAAAGTCTGCAAAGTGACTCTAAACGTCTCCTTTAATGCACCGTAACAAATGGCTCGTGACACAACCCCCGTTTTCCCTCATGGGTCTAGAGAGGGAGGTTTTCCATATATGTCGGCTTCCACATATTTTCCACTTCAGCATCGGTGTTGACATTAGAGCAGCCATTAGAGCAACCCCCCCCCCCCCCCCCCAGCCTGGTTCTCATGCTGCCTCTGGGGCCTGGAAACAAACCCATGCCGTCAACCACTAACCAGACTTGATTCCTGTCACTTCTTGGCTCACCTCGGTTGAAAACACTTGCAGTCGGCCCAGGCGTTACTTGTCCCAGGCCCAGGCTCCTCCCCCCCATCGTCTCTCCGCGGGGCCAGGCCTTCTCGTGCAGGCTTGGCCCTGAGTGGGCTCCCCCTGTCCTGAAGTCATGGGGATCCAGGGCATGGAGCTGTTTGCCATCGCCGTGGTCATCATCCTGTTCATGGCGGTTCTCAAGCAGTTCGGCATCCTGGAGCCCATGTCCTCATTTGAAGGTAAGGGCCCACTTGAGGCCCCTCTACTGGCTCTGATGACTCACCCCTATTCAACATTTACTGCATACCAGTAAACACACTATAATGTAGGTAAGTAATTACCAGTAATAATTAATAAGTCAATGAAGACACATTTTATATAATGACGACTGAGTTTACTACGTTGTCATTCCGTATCTTTTTATACACCAGCCTCCACAGGATGAGTTATAGTCAAGTACAATAATAAACGCTTATAATAATAAACGCTTACTGCTTATACACGCTAAATAGAGAAAGTGACAACCTTTAAACTCGAGTGACGTACGTCTTGTTGGAACATTTGGTAAAAAACAAACAAACATATCGTTGCTTTATTTCCAAATTTGGTGATGAACTGAAAGATAAAGTGTTCCTTCCTCTACTTCCTCCTGCTTCTAACAGTAATGATCTACTTGTCACCTTTTCTTTAAGCTTAGCTGGTGTATAATACATAATGATGGTATGAATATACTTTTGCTGACTTTAAATAAACTGCATCCCTGACTGACCACACAGGTTTTCCGTGTATACGAATGACTTGAACTACCCAGCAGCCTACTAAGACCCCTAATATCTTGCCTACTCGTTAATGCATCAGTGATGATAATAAACCAATAGAATACATAATTGATTAATCTAACATTCTGCTCTACTGATATACTTGGGCATATTTTGCTGATAGTTCGTTCATTTTATTTCCTATATTTATAGTAAAGTAAAGCCAACTGTATTTATATTACGCTGTCGTACGCCACAAAGTGCTTCAGTCTAACAGACGAAAGCGAGTCATAAAATACAGACACAATAAAACTAATAAATAACAGAGAGATGGGGCGTCCTAGTCTGAATCTTTTAATGGCTACTTTAACATCTTGCCAAAGGGACAACATTTGAAAATAAATGTGAAATACATGAAGCCGATCGCGTAATCTCAATGTCGTCACACGTCATCTCTCCCTGCTCTCTATTATGTAAAAAAACATTTTGCTACAGTCACGTTAGCATTTTTTTTCTCATATTTGAAAGTATCTTCAAATCTATGGCATCAGTGTGGGATAATGGGTTATTTTTTTTTTGCCCACTAAGAGATATACCATAAACCCTTGATGGGCCGGTAGACGGTGTACATCTGGGACAGCCTAGGAGACATGAGAAGCTGCTCTCTGAGCGATGCAGTTCCCTTTGATTAGAGTTTTTTGGGCTGACCGCCAGCCAGTCAGAGTGCCCCGGAGTCAGAGAGCCAAGACAATTACAGGAAGGCTCCGGTCGGCACATTAGTGCTTCTCATATGGCTCTGCATCATAAGTAATAAATACAACAAAAAAACAAAAAAACACCAGTAATGTCCTTTCATAATTTATCACTCCTCTCAATCGCTCCAATCTTAAACCCACCCAAAACAACCCCCCCACCCCTTCCTCCTCCTCCTCCTCCTCCTCCTCCCACTGTGGCAGGGCCTACACCCCGGTTTAGCATTACTTCACATCAATTATACATGCAGTATCGAACAGGCTTTCTCTGAGGCCGCCTAAATATGGAGCCTGGAGTACTCCTCCAGGACCCTGAAGGACACCGGCCATCCCTCAGCAGCCTCCCAAGCTCTCGTCGTGTGTCTTCGGTCCTGTTCCAGGCCACTTCATTACTTCATCACCTCCCCGTGAGACTGCAGCGTCAGTGTCTCATCAGCATTTTAACTCGTTTGGCAGCAGATCTTTTCTTTCTCCAAATGTTCACCTGTCTTCATGTAGGAAAAAACGGGCTGAGAAGTAACTGATGATGGTCGTATACTTTTCAGGGTCCAGACGTTGAGCTCTTTGCTGACCGGCCTTGGTTAGAAATAGACTTCTGATTCAGTTCTGCAGTCATTTCGTGACGTTTCTTGTTGTTAGATATTTGCCAAATGACCTGTAGGCTCGAGGCTGAGATTCCACTGAGTCCTCTGAAATCATTTCTGCTAATTTGAGAGCTTTAATGATGTGAATAAACTATTTTTCTTACTTAAAAAGATAGTAAAATGCCCTTAAAAAGTAATTTTCTCTTCAAAAAACCCAAATATATTCATTTTATAATGCTAGACAAGGAAGAAACAGTCAATGTCTCACATTTAGGAAGCACAAAACCATCAACAGTTGCCAGAAAAAAATGACTTGACTATCAATATAGTGCAAATGAATTGCCAGTCGCTACATGTTTAAGAATGATTGTGATATTCTTTAAGATTTGAAGTATCTTAAAATGTGCATTTTTCTACACACCTTAAAAGAGAAACAACTTTTAATACGATAATGTAGGGAGTTAAAACGAACCACAAATATGCATTGAGAAGATAAACACAATCAAAAAAAGAGAATTAAAGGCATTAAAAGTACTCTATACTATCCCGTAAGAAGAAACTCTTTTAAGTCCTCCTCCATTCAAAATATGAATAATTGTTCGAGCAGAGTAATACATTATGTCTGGAGGGGATCTTTGATACTGTGGACCCAGTTTTTCTACATTTAGCATCAGCAGCGCAGTAGATGTCCTTTATCAATCAGCAATCCAATCAGGTCTGGGTGCTTATTTGTTGCATTATTGATATCGTCGGCACTCAAAAAAAGATCCTTTTTGATTTTTGAAAATGCACGCACTGACAAACCCCATCGGCCCCGTTTGATTGTTGTTTCAGTCCCGTCCTCTCTGCTCGGAATGTCGATTTTGGGCTCAGTCCAGCTTGGTCCTATTTTGGGAAGACATCCGATGCCAGAGTTTAGCCTTGTCTTAGACCCAGAGAGGTATTCTGAGGTCCTCTGATGCCTGACGTCTGGTATTTGTACTCCACATTTGACTCGTGCAGGATGAGCAACATCGATATGCTGTGAAGACACGTGATCGAGTTGTTTAACTTTATTTGTGACTTGTTTGTCGGACGTAGATCATTCAACCAGTGGTGGAAAGTACATTTACTCGAGCTGTACTTGAGTGCAATTTGGATGTACTTGTACTTTTACTTGAGTATTTCTATGTTACACTACTGTACTACGCTTGCAGATTCAGATTATTAAATTACGAATGACTCATTCATTTATTATTAAATGAATGAAAATAAACCTCACCTTTACAAGCTGTAACATTCAAGTGGCGCACACATTAATGCATCAATGACTATAATCCTCACTCAGCAATGTGCTGAAGGGATTTTAGTAGGGTTTTTTGCCCTGGGGTTTGTCTCTCAGGTCACACACAGTCCACTCTGCCTTATCGGTGGAGTTTGTCGGTGCTGTATACTTCCTGACTGGAAACCTGCAGGTAAAACTCGGGACTGTGTAATGGTAATTTTTTGACGTACTTTTGCTCTGAACTTTGTTGAACCTCACCGTGTCTCTGTTGTGCAGAGGAAGAATTCTCCCTTGCCTGTTCACATAAATAACTAACTGTGTCGTACGAGAATGTTCCAGCGCCAAGGCCTTTGGGCCGCTTGTTTTGGTTGCTTTTTCACTGTTGTTCCTATCAGTCTGAGGCCAAAAGTCTGAGACCGACATTGGCCATCGGCCCCCAAATACTTAAAAGACAACCTGGGTTTTGGTATTATGTATTTCAGCAGTAAAAGACTCACGCAAAGCGGGTGCAGGAATATTTTCCACTACAACTGAAAAAAGGACTTTCACCTCGTCTGCATGTTGAAAAATCGAAGTCACTATTCTCCTAAAAACCAGGTCTCTATAAATGAGACTAGACGCGATGAAGTCTGTCCCTCTGTCTTGTCTTTTTTTTAAGTACAGACTGAGCTTTGGAAAACGCTTGACATGTTGAACGAGAGGGTGATTCTGTGTCCCATTGGACCCCATATGCTCCAAACAAAATACCTCAATTGTGAATAAAGAGAGGAAGAATGACTTTTCTACATTCTGGGATGATGTCACCTGCAGTCCTGTGGCTGCACAGTCTCCTGTTGTTTCATCGGTCTCCACTAGAGGGAGCATGTCTTGCAGGAGTGCGAGTGTGTGACACAGTATCAAATCTGTGTTAGGGACCCCAGGAGAGACGCGGGGAACAATTAGAAAGTGGATCACTGAGCTGACCGGGAAAATGGGATCCAGGACACCTGTTGACCTTTTCTCACCACCTTCTGGCTCCAGGCAAACCGCCTAATCTATGTCACATTTAGAAAACACAATATTACAATATTTAGTTAGTCGTGTCCCCTAAAAGCTGTGATATTTAGTGCTTTGCTGTCTTTTATTTCGTTATTTTGATGAAAAGGATCCTCCGGGGAGTTCGCAGGTTAATTAGCAGAAATGAAGATGTGAGATGGAGGGAGGGAAGAGATGAGGAAGCTGCAGAGCATCAGTCATTCAGTCACTGGTGGATTTTGGAAGTAAGACTTTTGTCACCAACTAGAGGAATAATGTTTATGAATAACTGACTGCTTGTGCCAAAACAACCTACATGTGTGATGTGAGAGTTTCTGAGCGTCCTCTCTATCTGATTGGATTTCCCATGGATTAACGCTGTAGTCCAGATTTTTGTCAGGGATTTTTTGTTGTTGTATCTCTCTCTCTCTCTCTCTCTCTCTCTTTGGTGATATTTTTTACAGCAATAATCTGATTCACCTGACCTTAATAAAGGAGTTGGACCATCAGACTGCATGCGCTTGGTTTGTGGAGAACATGGAAAGATCCATTAGAGCAGCAGAGAGCAGGGGTGGGGGAAGAAAACGCCAGTCAATTAGAAAGGCAGAAGGGGGGAGCTAAACAGAGTAACTTGTGGCAGAAAAGGAGGGATGAGTGAGTGACACCGTTCCAGAGACGGGAGGGGAAAAGAGAAGAAGAACGGAGAGAGACTGACACCCAAAGAGACTGATGGATTGAAAGAGAAGAAAAGGTGTTTCGTTCAAGTCCAACTATGTAAAAGAGGAAAGGAAAGAGAAGGACCGTGGAGGGGAAGATAGAAGAAGAGGGGAAGATGAGTGTGAGGTGGGAGACGGAGGGACTCCAGACTGTTGGCATCGTCTGCCTGGTGATCATGTTCCTCAAACTGATGCACCTGCTGGGCCTGATCGACATCACTGAGACCGGTGAGACGACCTGGGTGAGGGGCAGTGATGATGATGAGGAGGAGGAGGAGGAGGAGGAGGAGGAAGAGGAGGCTGGAGTTATATTTGTTTTACTTTTAATCCACTTGTAGGATATTTGTGAATGCTGTTTTTAATGCCAGTCTGGAAAGTTTGTAAATGATGAGAGGAATAGAGGAAGTGAAATGCAAAGAGCGCACGTAATAAAGAATTTTTTTGGGGTTATCTGGGATCCTTTCAAAGGTTGTTCTGGAATCAGGCATATGTAGGCAGTTTGTTGTTGTCAGCAAATCCCATGAAAAGATACACCTCCCACTTATTGTCTCTTCCCTGTGTGTCCGTTGATCTCGGCCCCAATAGCATCAAACTTTCACAAAATGGACACAAATATACAGTTTTATTTTTCTTCAGTAATTTACAAAAATAAGCTGGGGCACTGTAGTTTCGTAGTAAATGTTAGTCAAACGGGAGTAAAGAGTACATTTGTTGGGACTATTTTTCAGCTGGGCATGAATACACGTTTGGCGTTTCCGGCACCGTGGAGCCGGTTGTTCGTATTCTTCAAACTCGGCCTAGTTCACCAAGTGGACGTTTACACCCAGTCGCTGCCTGGTGTAGCAACTGTTGTGTAGCTAGCTGACAAAGCTAACGTTAGCTTGCTAACATGTGAGCCGTTTAGAGTGAAGATTAAAAGAAATGATATGGAGTACGACTGACACATCTGACCAGAAACGTGATAAATGCTTTTAAATAAACGAGTAGACTATAACCTCAGTTGGGTTAGCATAGTCACATATTTCCCTCTCCTTCTTAACTGTATGTAATAACTTGGAAACACATTTTTCTCTGTGTGTGTAGACATAAACAAAACTAAGAAACACCTGCGTAAACAAAAGATGTAGCATCTTTAAGCGCCTCTAAAACTGTACTTTCTGAAAGTAATGCTAGCTTGTGATGCTAGCTTGTGATGCCACAGTGACTTCCTGTTTACATACTTATTCACTGAATAGTGCTGCAGCTGTATCCTAGCAACCAACGCGTTACTAAAGTCTTTACTAGCTAACACGTTTTAATGGTGCAGCCTGATTTAGTGAGAAGTTTGGAACTATGGGAATGGAGGGTAGAAATAGGAAAGATTTCCATATTAATGACTCGCGAGTGCTTTGTGTGAGGACTTAATAAACGCTGTGCATTGACAATTTAACATCGTATCCATTACATGTGGGTTTAATTACAGTGAACTGTGGTCCTTTGGCTGATGTGAGACGTCCATATTTGTTTAATTAAGTCTAATATATCGGAGCTTTCGGAAAAAAATCTGTTTTTCCCAGTCAATCGTTACAACTTGGAAGTTGACACAGATGGTATTTACGAGTTGTAAAACTCGTAATTACCAGCAGATATGGTTGGGAGGTCAACCTTGAGTTGAGATAAGATTTTTATGCCAAACTTGCAGTTTTCAAGGTCAATAATGAACTTTAATGCTCCAAGGCAAACCACTGTTAAGTCATCACATATTGCATTTGATATCAAAATACTATTTGTTTGGAATAAAGCAACATAGAAGACCTACTTTTTTGTTTCACACATTTTATATCACGTGGAGCATTCATTTGGTGGAGCAGGTCAGAGGTCGCCTCCTGCTGTCGCTGTCTTATTCTTTTTTAATGAACAATGTGATATTACACAAGGGTTTCACAGAAATATCATATCTCACTGCTCTGCTGGATGTTTTATCAGAACGTAACGCGAGTCTCTTTTCCTCTGGACCGCTCAGCGTCTGATCTGACTTGTTTTCTTTCTTTTTGTTTCTTTCTTCCTCTTCCTTTCATCGCCCTCTCGTTCTCCGTTTACTCTCTTTCACTCCATCTTGATGTCAACACCCCCTCCTTCCTCCTTCCTCCTCCTCCTCCTCTGTTCTCTCTGTCTAAAGATGGTGAGTATAGTAACGGTATATACCCAACCCAACTTCCCTCCCTTCCTTTTTTTTGTATTTTTTTTACATTTCCCAGTCGTGCAGTCTTAGTAATAATGTGATTTACTCTTTGATTGAATTTCTCAAATTCAGATTTTCTGCAGTGTCTTTTTTAAATTTGTTTAAATTAAATTAACAGAGTAAAACGATACTTGTTTGGTGACATTTCAGCTGCAAAGAAAGTACCTCCCCTTCTTTTTTTTGCCTGCATTTCACTCCTCTACAGTTGTTTTTTGCTAAAGCTCTCTCTTAAACTCGCACGTTTTCCCCACCTGCTCTACAACAAATGCCTCCCTGTTGAATGTGTGACCCCCCCACCCATTCCCCAAATGTCAACCTGCATCCACACACTCAATGTCTGCCCCGACCTCCCTCTTTTTCCTCTTCGTCTTCCTCTCCCTCTGCATCTCTTCCTGTCTGTCTCCCCATTCCCTGTCCTGTCTGTCTCTCTCTCTCTCCCACAGACAGCAGCGACAGTGACCTGGAGCTGTCGACGGTGCGTCACCAGCCGGAGGGTCTGGACCAGCTGCAGGCTCAGACCAAGTTCACCAGGAAGGAGCTGCAGTCCCTCTATCGAGGCTTTAAGAATGTACGTCCAGCCGCAAAGACGGCCTTCGTTGCATTACGTCGCTATGCTTTATATAGACTTGAATTATACTCTATGTTTCTTCTTTTTCCCTTCTCCTCTTGAGCAGGAGTGTCCCAGTGGGATGGTTGATGAGGAGACATTCAAGACCATCTATTCTCAGTTCTTTCCCCAAGGAGGTTAGACATTAAAACAATCTCTCCTCTCTTGCTCTTCCTTGTTAGGGACCGCACGGAAATTATCTGAAATATTATCTTTGATTTTTCCGTGTCCCCAGTTTGATTTCATTGTTTTTTTGGCGAGATTTAAAAAATGTTTGAATTGATACATTCAAAATAAGCCAAAATGCCCATGCCAGTCATGGAAGATGTATACAGATAGAAGGTAATAAATACATCAATATAAAAATACTCTGTTATAGGTGAAAATATTTCATTCTCTCAGTAAAAAATGACTCAAAAGTATCAGAAGTAAAAGTAGTGTAGCATGCCTCCTTTCATTTTGATGTATGAAGATTATACTATTGTTTGAGAAGTACAAGCTGGAATATAGTCACTGCACTGGTGTTTTTTTTTTTCCCGTTTTGAGGAAATAAAACGACTCATTTAGAGACTGAAATAAGGAAACAAATGCATTGTAAAAGGCTGTAGCGGCAGATACAGAACACTAAACCTATCGCCTCGACTCCTTCTGTGCGCAGATGCAACCACGTACGCTCACTTCCTGTTCAACGCATTCGACATCGACAGAAACGGTTCAATCCGCTTCGAGGACTTTGTCATCGGCCTGTCGGTGTTGCTCAGAGGGTCGGTCACTGAGAAGCTCAACTGGGCCTTCAACCTCTACGACATCAATAAGGACGGCTGCATCACCAAAGAGGTGTGTGACTAAGTGAGCGTAGAGCGTAGAGCGTTGTAGATGGACAGTTGCTGTAACTCGTCTCCGTCCTCCTCTCTTCAGGAGATGCTGGCGATCATGAAGTCAATCTACGACATGATGGGCAGGTACACCTACCCCTGTGTGCGAGACGAAGCGCCCTCTGAACACGTGGACAAGTTCTTCCAGGTTCTGAATGCGCACAAATTCAAAACACACAAGCACACTGTGGTGGAATGTAACCGAGTACATTTACTCAAGTGCTGTACTTAAGTACAGTTCTGAGGTGCTTGTTCCCATTTTATGATACTTTATGCTCCACTACATTTTGGCGGCAAATATTGTAATTTTTGTATTTATTTGACAACTTAATTTACAAGTTACTTAGAAGATTTTACATTATTAATACAAAATATAAATCAACATATACATTATGATGGATTATTATGGATTAAGCAGTAGGTTAAATTAGCCCCACCTTTACCAGCGATGTACACATTAGTTCATCAATAATTATAATCCAATAATATGATATACATTATTCTGAAATAGGCCATTCTGCATAATGACTACTTTTACTTTTGGCACTTTAACTATATTTTTATACTAATACTTTTGTACTTTTAGTAAGATTTTGTAAATTACCTCTAATGTTTCCCTTCTCTCTGTTTCTTTTTCTCTCTGTTTCTTTTTCCAACAGAAAATGGATAAAAACCGAGATGGTGTAGTGACCATTGAAGAGTTCATTGAGACCTGTCAGAAGGTGACTTTTTCACCCTGTCCCCACACAAACAGACAGACATCAAAAACTAAATGAAAGTTACTCATTAACACAAATACTGTACTACAGCTCAGGGTTCAGGATCAGGTTAATGAGATTTTATTGCCATTCAGACGTGGGTGGACATGAAAGGGGACAAAGAACAAACCTTCTCTGCTTCTCTTTCTGTTATTGTTTTACATGATGTATTATTGCTGAGGTTATCCACATCACATTACGGTCATTTAGCAGACACTTTGATCCAAAGCAACTTACGATTCAGTATCTATCTACACACCGTAGACGCAGCTACGGGAGCAATTTGGGGTTAAGTGTCTTGCTCAAGGACACATTGACATGAGACTAGCGGAGCAGGAGCCGGGGATCGAACCGCCGACCCTCTGATTGAAGGACGGCCCTGCTCTCCACTTATCCACATTTGCACAGACGGGAAAGCACGACTCATGTTTTGAAGAAATACCTAACTTTCCCAGACCTCAGACTGAATCATGCAGTCTGAGAAATAAGGGTTCCAAAAGGGTTCTTCCTGAAGGGCTAAAGTTCTACCCAGAACCGTCTGCTTCTGAAGAACCCTCTTTTAAAGCAAGGGTTTTTCAAGGGTTATTTGTAAGACTATGGGTTCTATTAAGCAACCATAGAACCCTTTCTAGAAGAAAGAGAGAATTGTTGAAAGCGTGTGTTAAAAACAAATGCTCTCAATGGAGCCGCCACACCTTTAAAAACTGTGATTGTCAACAATCAATTCGTGGGTTGCGGTTCACCACATCAGCCCCGGCCCTGGGTGGGTTCTAGAGGAAAACCGTGGGATATAAAAAGGCTTCTCGGCAGAACCCCCTGGGTGGGTTCTTGTTAGCACCCTCAAAAGGATAGATCCTCCAAAGAGGGTTCTGGGTGGAATCAATACACCACAGAGGGGTTCTCTGTAGAATCTCTCAAAGTAGGTTCTGGGAGGATGGTTCTATGTATAACCCTTTATGTTGGGTTATAGGTAGAACCCTCTGAAAGGGTTCCAGGTGCAAGCTTAATAAAGGTTTTGCTAGGAACCAAAAAGAGTAAGAAAAGGAGGAACAGCACAAAAGCCCAAAAAAAAATTATTTCACTATATCCAAATTACATTTTCGGTTCGGAACACATGATGTAGCTTTTATTTGCTTCTTTGAGATCAGATAAGTCAATCGACCTCGCTGTGAGTTCACCGCTACTGTTTGTTCCTGCTGTCAGTCAAAAGTCCACTGAAGGTCCACTTCTCCCCAGACTGCAACTGAATCACAGAAACATGCTTCCACAGCTCCAAAAGCTGTAAAATGTTAATTGGGTAAGCGAGGGCATAAGTCTCGACACGTGTTGGAAACATTGGCGGTGATGAAAACCCTGGTGAGATGATCTACCCGCGTCTTTGATCGACCCCCAAACTCAAATATTGGGCCATAAATGTGCTGCAACGTTGCAGCTGTTCTAACATGCCTCAATCAATAAGAACCAAAGGAATGAAAAAAATAAAAAGAATTTAGCTATACAATACAAAAACAATACACTACAAACTACCAGCAGCCGGAAAAAGCTGGTAGTTTTTGGACAACTAGACACAATAGACAAATATTGAGTTGATTGTTGCGTTAAGTATTAAAATAATAAAACAAATCAACCAGAACTTTTGTTGACTTCAGATTCATGGTGACAGATGTTTTTCTTCTTGTTTTTTCCAGGACGAGAACATCATGAACTCCATGCAGCTGTTTGAAAATGTGATATAAGGAAGCCCCGACTTTCACAACTCACACACAAGCACAGCTCACCCACACCTCACCCACACCTCAAACTCATCCTGAAGAATAACGTAGGCAACTGTAAAGACACAGGAAGTAGACGTTTTTGTTTTGTTTTCCTATTTCTCGCTGCGCTCCTTTTAGCTGTATCTTGCAACTGCTTTCCGGACTTAAAAAAGGGACCGCCACAGAGAGAAAGAAGGGAAGAGCTTCCTGGGTGAAAGAAAAGATCCCCCGTCTGTCCGGTGTGGTTCAATTTTGTGTCCTCGAATGAAGAAACAGAAGAGCTTTCTTGTGTCGCACAAAAAAGAATCAACGACAACCAACGAGGAATGAAGAAGCTTAGGATGATCCTCTGTTCAGAGCACACGCGGATATTAGCTTTAACACTAATACACCAAGTCTCTTTGTCTCCCACACACACACACACACACACACACACACACACACACACACACACACACACACACACACAGACCTGCTGTTTCCTCAAGAGTTTTTAGAGCACCGGATGAAGTGAACTAAGAGGAAAAAAATGGGAGAAAAAAAAAAGAGAAATGAACTTAAAGCATGTTTGTCATCAAATATGTGATGTGGAATTAGCTTGCACTACAGTTTTATGACTATGTATTATATGCGCCTGAAGTAAAGGCACTGTAGATACCTGCACCTGATACACCGCTGGTGTGTATGTATATATGTATAGTTAATAGTTGTACGTCCTACCTTGTACTTGTCTCATCTGTGCTGCACTGGGTGATGGAATGGGACCAGAAGTGAATTTTTGTTTTAGAAGTCTCTGTTCAACATCATGTTTAGTAGCAAGTTCTTCACAGATTATTCAAATATTTCCCCCCTTTTTTTTTAATCGTATTTCGTTCAGATTGGAAAGGTGAGTCCGTACGGTACTGTGAAGAAAACGAGGACTTTTAAAAAAAGAAAAGGTGTGTTCCTCTGCTGAATTAAGGCTTTATCTGGGTTCCTCTCAGTACCTGTACGAGCATGCTGACTCTTAAGTGCCACAGTATTATGTACAGTACAGTAGGACCTTTGTGATGTCGGTTTAATTAAAGATGCTGTCGACAGCTGCGACTTCTCCTCCTCTTCAATGCGTCCTCTCACTGCATCCTGCGTTCAGATGAAAGCAGCAAACACTGTGGCTGACCGAACATAACGTTACCTGACCAGAGTGACATTAACCCTTTCAGCCAGAAACTGTGCTGTGTTTTCCATTTATCGGCCTCTCAAAGTCTCTTATTAGCTCCACACATGGATGTGTTGCACATTTTTCTTTCTCAGGGCTGTTTTAAACTGGAGATATGTTTTATGGGAGTAGTTGCATTGAAGATTTATGATGGATTATATTAGGGATGCAGCCTGTTAGTCGATTGGTCAACTAACAGGCTAAGGTTTCATTCGTCAATTAGTCTTTTTATATGCTTTTTTTTCATGTTCAATGACTTCATGTTCAATGACTTATTTCCAAAAAACGTATGAGGACATCTCTGGTAAACACAAGAGTTAAAGTTTTACAGATCCGTTGATTATATCAAATAGACGACTAAGAATTTCTTTGGTCAAGGACAGCCCTAATGTTCATTATGCTTAGCATGCTAACATCTGCTAATTGATCTGAGGCCGATGTCGTTATTTCTGCCCATGAACGCATCGTACTCACTGAAACGTTGACCTGGTGATGAAGCTATAGGTGAAAAGCCAGAGGATCAACAAAGTCAGTAGGAAGAACTGTGAGGGGAGGGTGAATGTGTGCACCAAACCTTCAGAGAAGATAACGTTACAGATAACGATAAAACGCTGAGCTCCGCTCCCTTATGCTTGCCTTCGTAAACAGAGCAGTGCTTTGAAGGCCTCTAAACAGCTGCAGGAATGATCCTGCATGTTAATTATTGTGTCTTCTCTGCCATTGGCTGCCGACAGGTGGAGTCTTCCTCGAGCAAACCCTTCAATTATTGTCAGTATCGTAGATTGTTTGGCTGACTTTAGCTACCTTACTGCAGTGCAGCTATTATTACAAACACATTGCACATGATCGAAAACAATACTTGGTCAATTGACAGAAAATTCATGTTATTAATGGTCAAAACTTGCCACCCCAAAAAACCCAATTCCACCTCATGAATATGAATAGTTTCTAATGATACTAAACTGAATATAGTTAGGTCAAGTAAATTAAAATATAGAATAGACTATATCTTCATCAATTTCATAGAGCAAATAATCAGTTAATAGAGAAAATGATCAGCAGATGAATCTATAATGAAAGTAATCTTTAGTTGTCAAATAGTAAAAACTAAAAGATAAGTTTGATGTTATTCTATCTTTTTCTTTTTGTCAGCAGGTTCAGAACCAACAAGGTGTTAGTCCGTCTCTGAATACTGTCTGACTTCCTGCCAGTGGCTCTCAGCTCCAAGCCCATTGGTTCCTACTCAAGACGTTAATCTTTAAAAACACAAATGTATAGTTTCACCAGTAATTTCCCAAAACTGTGTTGTTTTTTTTTATCAAACATACAGGAGGAAAAAGTGCAATTTTTGGGCACTATTTTCAACTGTGGATTAATCCACACTTAGTGCACTGGTTTGTATTTGGGGCAGCAGGATGGTGTGTGTGTGTGTGTGTGTGTGTGTGTGGTGTGTATGACTTAACTAGAACTAAACGGAGTAAAGGACTGCAGTGTTGTAGAGAGCCTGCAGCGGGCGCCACTTCAGTGTCTCGCGTCAACAGACTGCATGGTCACTTTGCTGGAAGCTGGCAGAATCCCAACATCTGCTGACTGAAGTAGTTCATGCTTTAAGTCCTATCTGAGACATCAGCTGTTATTATTACATTTAATGAGCGTTCAGTGAGCTGGTAGGTGGATTTGGGCACGTTTCGACAGAGCCAGGCTGCCAGATTCCTCCTGTTATTTAGTCTTTATGCTAAACTAAGCTGAAAGGTGCAGGCTGCACCTTCACATTTGGCGTGCAGAAGTGAAAGTGGTGTCAAACTGAACATCTGACTCACAGCAATAAAGAGTATATTTCCTATAATGTCAAACATTTACTTTCAAACTTTTTTACTTCTGTAAAAATGCATGATAATGTCCCTATATGCATGCAGGCCAGGGTGTTAGATGATTGATCAAACACACACAACCCCAAACCTGTCAAAGTATACATGTGTTTACTGAGGCACTTGACTTTTGATGACTTTACTAGGATCAAAAGTTCAGGTATCACAAGGTGTGTCATGGGATTTCTGGGGGACTGTTTGTACTTTACTGTACAGCAAGTAAACAGGTTACTCTGCAAATCACATTATGCAGGTAACAGAGAATGTGTCCACACCTACTAGTCAACCTAACCAAGTTAAATCCTAGTACATCAAAATCAGTGCTGTAGCGGCAATCTTCCCGTTTACATAACATTCCTTACAGTTTCACGAGTCACAATTTTCCAAGAGAGGGAATAATCTTTATTCATTTACAGTAATACAGATGTCAGCGCCCTTTTATTTTCAGGTAATATTGGTCCTCATATATGTTATTAATTATGGATGCCATGTATCAAATACCAGTACTAAATACCTCGTTTTATCAAAATGCCAACTTCTGCAAACCTCCAAAAAAAGTCCCAAACCTTTTTCTTTAAAATCAATATAAACTCAAATACCTTAAAAAAATGTTTTATAAACGGTTTGCCTCATAGCGGTTTAGCCCTGTTACCCAACATTTTGCCAGTTGGGTTACGTCAGGAATAACTGCTGGAACCAAAGTGTGTGAATGTAGGCCGATAAACAACCATCAGATGGCGGTGTGGTGGAATACATCAGCCTGAAGACAACGCAGTGGATGGCAAGCAGAAAGAACCCCATTTTAATATTTTAGGAGGTGGCGAACGTGCTGGTTGAGTAACTGTTCAACGGTATAAAAAAAAATAAAAAAAAAAGCAGCTTATGCAAGAAAGGTTATTAGCCTATTACAGAGGATGTTGAAGGGGCTGTCACTGAGCATCTTCACACGGGAAGGAGGGAAGGATGCGTCACCGCTAGGCCGCCTCTGATTGGCTGAGCCGCTCCATGACAGTGGGAGAGGGGAAGGCGCTCAACGTCACGGTGGATGTGGGCATGCGTGAGGACGAACGTCAACCCCGTTGCTTTATGAAAGGCGAAATCCCTCCATGAGCCGAAGACCTGTTTAAAACCCCGTCGGTGGAACAGAAGGAGCTCGTCTCGGAAGAACCTCAAAGACTCTCCACTACGGTCCTTGCTTCCTTCCTTCTTTCCGGCTCGGGTTATCTTCTGGCTTCAAACGTTAAACGTTATCCACCTTCCTCCTCGTGCTCACACCGCTTTAACAACACAAGCCCACGGGGACGAGCCCAACGGACAGGAACCGAGAAGGGAAGTGGGCTCCTTCGTCTCTTTCATCAGACAGGTAAGGACAAAACGTGCCATTTTAAATCCCACGAGACACTCTCAGCACACACGTGGACGTTAGGAAGCGGGACGCTTAGAACCCCCCCATTCTCTATGCTAGCCGTTGGGCTCGAGCTGGCAGCGGATAACGAGTAACGGTTAGATATGTAACGTAGCTAACGCGAGACGACTCAGTGGGCCGGTGTGACCGCCCGTCTGCTGATGCTGAAGTGTGACCGTGAAAGACAAGGCCCATTACTCACTCTTTTCCGTATCCCTCTTTAAGCGCGACAAAACATCAACAATCACGTTTCACGCAGGAACTATGAGGCTACTTATCTTTACGACGGTGACTGAGGCCAGACGTCTCAATGTTTCTAGATATGAGGGCTTTATTGTGTCTTTTAAAACATAAAACACATTACAGGGCGAATAAACACGCATCCCTAATCTGCATTGCCCTGTACCATTTTGATTAAACTACAACTACCAGGCCGCTCTCAGTGGCATACCGGAGCGTATCTGTCCATTGTGGTTTATTGGTTCTTGATGATGGGGTTGTCCTGGAAACGTGGCTATGCTGGCAGGTGCGTATGTGTGCTCGCGCACGCGCTTTTGTCATAGGCCAAATGCACATTATGAAACGGGTTGAAACGCACAGTACGGTAATAGTCATGAAATGATGATCTATAGAGATGTGTCATCAGTCTGGACATTAACCCCTGATGACAGAGAGCCGTTTTGACTGTCTCTGCTAACAATCTAATGATCTGATGTTTGTAGCTCTTTGTCAACATGACTTTTTAGTATAAAGAACAACTTATTGTGATTTTCATAATCCGGGTCATCAAGCCACGGTAAGCTGACAAAGGCCACAATAACGTTATTTATGCTATAAATTAGGGCTGCCCCCTTTTTTTTCCCAGTAAATTAATTGTTTTAGTGTTTGTCAATAGCATTTCTTTTTTCGATAAGTCATCTTTTAATGCATTTTCATGCTGCATGACTTATTTCCAAGAAACGTATGAGCACATCTCTGGTAAACACAACATTCATTTGTGTGACTCTGTGTGTGGAGACTCTCAGTTCAACAGATCTGTCGTTTACATCAACTAATCGATTGGTCAACAAAATGGCACGAGTGTTGGTTGACTGAGAGATTCGTTGGTTGAGGACAGCCCTGTTATAAATGTAGCTTAAGCCGACAAAGTTGTTCTTTATGCTTACAAGCGTTGCTTTGATATTGGCCCCTCCTTTCTAGCGACACTGACATTAGCAGCTATAAAGTGTTTTTATACCAGTGTGATGATGACCATCATTTACACATCACTGTCCATAAAACATTGTGTGGGATCTCTGTTCAGTTAGCGATTTAAAGCCCTTTAGCCAAACGCTGCTACGATATTAGACGGGTAACTTGTCGTATTTAAAATTCTTTCGGAGAGTCAGAGCTTTTGTTGTCTTCGTTAATTCATTGATGGGTTTTCTAGAGCTGCCCTGGAGTCCATGCTACATCATGCTGGCTTTGGAAACCTTGGGGATCAAGTTCACTTGAGTGTTTTCTCAACTAATTAAGAACTTAGGTGCAAAATGAACAAAACGTTTGAGTGAAAGTGTAGAGAGAGAAAAATAGATTCAACCAACATTTGGGTTCCAAGTCAACCTCTACGCATTGTTTCCCGCCGTCACTACACAGAGAGAGCCCTGTCCTGAGCTGTATGCACTATTGTGTTCTGCAGTAATGAAGCTTAAAGGTTGAAGAAGCTTGTGACTGGAAGGTTGCCAGTTAGACTCCGGTTGGTTAATCGCACATTGAACTGAGTGCTGATGTAAAACCAAACCGCAATCTCAGATTGTCTTTGAATTTGAAGCATGTGCTCATTATCAAAAATTAGACGACATAATTGTGCATCATGATATGATGATAAATGAGTTCATCATGATACGATTCAGATGATCAATTGTCACATTGCCCACCCTTTTTTTTTTTTTTTTTTTTTTCTAGCAGTGAACTATTCAGCTGTAGGAATGTATCTGACTCTACTCGTGTGTTGAACTCGACACCGTGTGGATTCTGGTGAGAGGACCATTGTCTAAGCTCAATTGTTACAAACCTGAGTTTTGTCTAACCTTACATTGAGAGGGCTCTTACTGCTCAGTGCTTGGCTTTAGGCATGCAGCTGGAGTGTGTTTGCATGCTTGTAGTTCAGTTTAGGCCAGTGTTTTTATCAGTTGAGTGTCTTCTATTCTTCTGTGTGTTTTTTTTTTCTTTTTGTTAAAACAATTTAGTTTTTTCTGGGACAATGAAAGCAAACTTGAACTTTGACGCTACAGTCTGAAAATATCCTCCGTCATGGTGCCGGTAGTGACTCAGCTGAGAGTGTTTGTTGGATATATAGATTCCATTGTTTTCCGACAAAAAAAATAAAATTATAAAGGAAATTCAACTTGCTTTTTTTTATTATTTATGGCATTGTAACTGTGTTATACTGCACAAAAGACACCTTTTTTGAGGTGTAGGCTATTGCAGTGAAAAATGAAACCGCAGTGAGCAGAATGTAACCAGAGCAAAAAAAACTGCTCGGGGTTCAGAGGTTCAAGTTGAACTTGTGTGCGAGCCTTTTGTCGGTTTCTTTTTCATTGAAGTCAAGTGCTTCTGAGCATTAGTGTTATTGGTGCCACTACAGTCCATGTACACAACACTGTGCTTGCACACTGAGTATTTTAGCGTTTGACCTGACTCGCGACTTTTGTAAATTCAATCTAGTCTTGTGGCACGCTGGTGTGTGTGTGTGTGTGTGTGTGTGTGTGTGTGTGTGTGTGTGTGTGTGTGTGTGTGTGTGTGTGTGTGTGTCTGTGTGAGAGTGTGAGAGTGTGAGAGAGAGAGAGAGAGAGAGAGAGAGAGAGCCAGAACCAGGTGTGTGCCAGACACTCTGAACCAGGGGGGTTATTTTTAATACTCTGTCGCAGCTCGGTGGAAATCTACTTTTCCGTTGTAAACAAAGTCAATCGGCGGTATCTGAAAGCACTATTGGTGCACAACGTGGAGCCTTTGATCTGTACTGTGGAGGAGCAGGTTGTTTGAAGAGAGAGAGAGAGAGAGAGAGAGAGAGAGAGAGAGAGAGAGAGAGAGAGAGAGAGAGAGAGAGAGAGAGAGAGAGAGAGAGAGAGAGAGAGAGAGAGAGAGGCTGTAGTGGCTGTTGAAATCCCTAGGTGGTGCCAGTGCTGCTGACTGTTTCAGGTGCTGGATGTGAGGTTGCTTCCAGTCCGTGAGGAAGGTGATGACACACCGGTTGGGTGGTCTGGGTGAGGGGCCTTTTTGGTTCATTTAGACCTGTGATGAATGTTTTTTGTTTGGGGACGAAGGTTTGGTGTGAAGGTGGATCACCTGGGGAAAAAAAAGAAAGCGGCGTCGCCGGCTGTGTGGAACGGGTGTTTTGCACAAGAGGAGGAAGAAAGTTGTTTAAAGATGAGATCATATGTTTGTTCCCAAAACCACACAAGGAAATTGGATGGAAAGAGTGTTCCTTACCAGCAACCGAAAATCAAAATCCTCTCTCATTACGGCGGCGCCTAACAGCTTTTTTCACTATGGATTAGTCTGCTGATTAGTTTCTCCATCAATTGATCAATAGCCAGTCTATCGGTTTGAGGTCATTTTTGGACAGAGTTATTGCACCAAATTTCACTTTCATCTGCAGCTGAGTTGAGCATCTTGTACAGTAAACTGCAATCATCACATGGTGATCGTTTCCTCTTCACTCCTGACCCCCCTGGTCGTCGGAGCTTCCAGGTTTCTCTTTTACACGACATGTAAGGAAATGGCTAAAAAGGCACCATGCGGACAATAGCGTCAATCTAGTAACTGTCACGGTGTTGTTACTGTAACTGTTGTTATTTGAAAACTAGTTTCTCAAGAATAGCTTAGTCACTCTGACTTTCAGTAAGTGGACAGAGGATAACCTCACAGGAAGTCGGGCCAAGAGCGAGCGGATCTGGGCCACAGAACTGGATTCTTGGCCCCGTTTTGCCTGCTGGCAGCATGTGACTAAGATTACACCGTCATGCTGTGCCATGCCCTGCTGTGTAAAGGTTTATATGATTACTTTAGCAGCAGAATCCCCGTCTCCCTTTACCTTCCTCTCCTCCACACAACACCCCCCCCCCCCCCCCAAATCACCTCCCGTTCACCCAAAACAAACCTACATGGGAAATAAAATAAAGCGACCTAAATAAGTAACTTAATTTACAATGCATACGATCAAAAGACCATTGGTAAAATGGACTGGTTTTATTCTAACGCATACTAAATGATAAGAGATGTTAAAAGTAAATCAGTAAATCAAAGGACATGCAGAGGCTGCTTGTTAACACTTACTGTAGGATGCATCAGCGTTAGGCACAGCACATGATTCTCTGAACTGAACTACATGGCCCACAGCATCACATTGTTAATCACTGTAACAGTATCCAGAGGGTCGTTTATGCTCAGGACGACATCGGCTCTTTGTTGAGAGTGAGTCCCGTGTGAAAAATACAATAGCCCTCAATCAGCCCACCCATTACAGAGGAACGTGTGTGTGTGTGTGTGTGTGTGTGTGTGTGTGTGTGTGTGTGTGTGTGTGTGTGTGTGTGTGTGTGTGTGTGTGTGTGTGTGTGTGTGTGTGTGTGTGTGTGTGTGTGTGTGTGTGTGTGTGTGTGTGTGGCTGCTGTTATAGCTGGGTTCAATGGCTGTCCTTGTGCGTGTTTTTTTTTTTTTTTTTGTATTCGACAAAAGGGTCAATGGTTTTGCTTGGTCACATCTGGCCTGCTGTGACGAGTAAGTGAATGAATGAAGCGTTCAATGGATTTCTCTCTGCGTTGTAATGATGGGGGGGGGGGGGGGGGGGGGGTGTTGTGGAGAGACGGCAATCGGGGGCTGTTGATTTATCGGCCGTCGCGACTAACTAGGCTAATCAAACTTCGGTGCAGATGCAATTGTTTGATTAGCAAATACATGTTCTTTTCTAGGATTTAACGGAGTGTGTTCAGCTTCTGTTGGTTTCAAGTGTGAGAGAAAGAGAATCATATTCTGCTGTGGTTAGAATTCAAATAAGTGTATGACTCTGAGGCACATACTCGGGTATATGTTGATCAGCATTTTATGAAGCTGAGAACCGTGATTCTAAGTGTTGGTCAGACAACTTACAGATTATAGTTTCCTATTTACTCAGAGGCAATCAGTGCAGTTTTGATAATGCTGTAACCGAAGCGAAGACCCACACCGCCGGTTTCATAACGATGTAATCAGCAGCATGACAGCTGGTGGGTGGACTGGTAGCAGCAGACTAAAGAGCATTTCTAATTGATTGAATTACCCGCTGTATTCTGTTCCACTGTCTGTGGTCCATTTGAGGTCTGTGGCCCGATCCCAAAGTCCACACTCACGGACTCACGGACTTGGAAGCGTGTTCCTTCAGAGGCTGTGAGGGTTTAGGGCTGTCCCTCCGTCAGATCGGGTTGATGTTGATGTGACCTGATGTGTTCAATGTTGCACAAGATAACAATAAAGCTTTTTTTTTTTCTTTTTTTTTGAGCCAAATCTCAAAATTGTCCAATGGTGAGACTGTCTCAAGCATTGTTCATTGAACTAAAACTTCTATAGAGGGAGAAGAGAAGCATAAGAATGGTGACAAATACCTCAGGCATGAAATAGTGTCTGTTTTCAACACTTGTAAAATGATACCCGAGGTATAAAAAAAAAAAGAGAATCCATGTATTTCTAAAATGACACTAACATTTTGTGTAAACCATGTCCTCCAGTGTGACACCATATCCTTATTTAAATTGGGCAATTCCATGGACAACTTTATTTAGTTGAAGGACCCCATTCAAGGTCAGTAAGAGTTTCAGTAACATGCTGAATGACTGAATGACCCTTTTGTTTAAAGGACAGCTTACACAAAGCTCACCTATTCTTCTCTAAATTAAGTTAAAAAGTTAATTTATAGTTGATTATTTTTTTTATAATAAATGAATAATTGAGTGCTTATAACCGTAGGGTTATCACAATAAGTCCCATTTCTGTCCTTTTTAGTGTGGCAAAGAAAATACAACCCAAAATTATTTTTATCTCAAAATATTATCAATAAAGTTTTGCATTAAAGGAGATCTAACCATCATCTTCAATTTAGTTTTCAATTAAACCAATAATTCTCAAATGTTAGCTTTTACACTACATAAATATATGTATTTTTCCTGAAAACGTGTGTTTTACAAAATAGCAATTTTGTATCAATTTATTTGGAATTGTACATAATCTTCAACTATTGAAAAACCCTTTAAATTCATAAGGAAACTATGAACACCGTGGATTGGCTGCCTGCTCGTTCTGCACGCGTTCCTCAGCGTGTAAAGACTTCGCTGTTAAATGTGGTTTCGCTGCAGTCGATTCTTGCGTGTCCCCTTCGTTGTACCGGCTGATATTTTGTTCAACAGTGTGAACTTGTTCCAGAAGCTCCCGGCCTCCATCGCTCTGCTATCAGGTCTGGGGTGTGAGGAGCCTCACCCAGTAACTCACTGTCTCCTTATCTCTCTGAGCATGAGGCTGCTGAGCATCACCAAAGAGCTAAACTCCCTGTTTGGATCCGCTTCAACATCTCAGCTCGTTACCTGATCGTTTACAAATCGTAATGGGGCTGAATGAAGGTGATCCGTCTCCACGGTTACGGTGCAAATAAAACCAGCTGCCCCACTTGGAGCGACGGCATGAGTCGGGGATTTCATCAACTTTGAGCAACAATGGCTGCCTCTTAGTTTTAAATTGCAGCTGTGGGTGGTGGCTATAAGAAATATGTATAGTTGACGTACATCGCGTTGCTTATGTCTGAGCACAAATGTGGGAAACTTTTTTTTTTTTCTTCTTTTGATCTAACCTCCAACGCCCGTTCATGCACTGCTGATGGCATGCTGTGTGGGTGTAGATGTTGCTTTGATATGGGAGGGGGGAGGGGGGTTGGAAATGCATTTAGAAGCTCAACATCTCTGCTCCCTGATTGACATGTAACCATCACCCTGCTGCTTTAGGTTCTTAAACCGTGGAATGTGTTTGTACAGCACAGCGTGGGAGTCCACCTGCTGTTAAACTGGCACGTACCACAGAAAGCACAATTTACTCTAGACAAGGAAAAGACAGCAGCATAGAAGTTCATTTCTATCTGGAAGTCGACTGAATGTCCTGTGCTGTAATGAACCGTATAAGTCACTGTGACATCTTAGTAGTACTGCTGGTCTTTGCCAGCTCTTTCTTCCTTACTGCTTTCATCAGACGTCCGCCTGCGTCTTTCAGGTTGAAAGGCATGACAAGTGGGAACAAGTGTAAATCGGTACAAATGTATTAACGGGGGTTCTACAACTATATGGTCTCCGTTTTGAAATGCAGATGCTGAAGATCCCCCTATGCTGAAAGGGTTGGGAGCAGTCAGAGGTCCTGAAAAGATGCTGCCCTTTTAACCTATTACCACGCATGTTCTACGTTGATATTGTTAGGCTTTTTTTTACCATTGTTCTTCTGTGTTTCATCAAGATGTTTGAAACAAGTTAAAAGATAAATAAATACTGGAACAGAGCAGATCAATGAAAGAGAATATTTAGGCGAAATGGAATAAATAAACTGCAACCAAAAATGGGAATAAGTAAAGACAAATATTTCAGTGGCTCTTATGTGAGCTGCTCCGACGACATAATGGAGTTACAAAACCAGGACCGTGTGCTTTTTTTTTTTTTTTTTTTTTTTTTTTTTTTGCATGACTCAGCCAGTAAGCTGTAACATCTGAGGTCTTAATGTTACTTGTGTGAAGTGGGGCTTTCAAAGAACTTCGGTTGTTTCTGAGTGGCTGGTGAGTGTTGATTGGTATTTCCACTCACAACTGCCACCATAATGTGACGTTTACCACATTTTAGTTCATGTGTATCTGAAGTGGAATCCACTTGTGTGGAGGGAATTGGGGGGGAAAAAAAAATGGTTATTACTTAACACCGGAATATGAAATCATGTGACGTGAAGAGCCACGTGTCTGAGGGGTCGCGTTCCAACCACAAACCCCAACAGGTGACTGCATTTTTCAGTTCCTCTTTTCTTTTTAAAGGCACATTTAGATTATGGACTAGATGTAGACTCTGCTCAGTTAAAACCAGTGATGTCTGGCCAGGTTTGAGATGGCCTTCTAAACGTACAACCTCATTATATAAGCATTGAGCAATAAGAATAAATATAATGAATCAACTAATTATAATAATGTGCTTTACATAGAATGGTAAGAAAAGTAAATTAAACAATCATGGGAACCATTTGAATTATTAAATTAGATAATTAGAAAAAATGCATGAAAAGTAAACGACTTAAACAAGACCTTGACCTTCGAAACGCGAGACTCTAAAAGCAAGGCCACCTCTTTTACACTGCTTTGACTTGTGATAAGATAATCCTGTCTTAGTCCCAGACATCAGTAACAAAACAAGAACATAAAATCAAAACAAGTACAATAAATAGTCATAGTAGTATAGTGTGGCTACTTGAAGAGAAGGAACCTGCAACTACTGCATGAAGGGAGTTAATAGAAAGACATTTGAGCAAGTGCTGAAAGGATTTGTCATCATCACAATATGAATCCACCGTTGTCTTCAAGTCATTTCTCCAGACAAACCTCTGAACTTTTGTAGGATCCAGTTTCTCAAATGTGAGGATTTGTTTTATTATCGGTATGAATTCAACATTTAAGACGTCAACCTTGGGCTATGGGAATTGCAAAGTGTCTTTTATAGACTAAACAATACCAAAAAAAAACAAAGTGTGAAAATAATCCTTGGCGAGAGCATAGCTTTAAGTCTTTGTCACGTAGAAACAGATGTTTTGTGTTGTTGTTGTTGTTGTTGGGACAGAATAAGTTCTGTTCCGTCCGGTCTCCTCTGATCATCAGTGAGACCTGATGTGTGGCCTTCCTCGGTTGAAACATTTACAGCGAGTTGGCCTGCGGCCCCCTTGACTTCTCTTATCTCCGTTCCCCTCTGCTCCACTGACGGAGGACAATGTAAACATGACCTTGCAGAACTTATACTCTCCTCCCCACTATCGCCCCCCCACCCCCCCTCCTCATGGGGAAATAGGAGCCCCTCACGTGTACCCTGTGATGCAAAGTGTGGCCTGTTGTGTGTGTGTGTGTGTGTGTGTGTGTGTGTGTGTGTTCAAGAGCATGGCTGCACACACACACACACATTATAGCAGTCGTGAAAGTTTCATATGATGCATGACAGGTCGGCCACTGGCCGAGCTTTGTAGCGACAAACTGTTGGCATCACACCGAGCGATACTCTTTGTGCGTCTGCATTGTTCATTGTGAGCCGTTCAAGCGACGTCGTCCGAGTAACGGCGACGACGTGGAGCTCACCCGGTCCTGTTCCGTTGACCTCCGTGTTTCCTTTGTCTCATCGTAGGGGTGGATCTGTCAGTTATTGACGTACTGTCTCGGGCATAAAGATTTATCTAAGCGTTATTGATTTAAAGCTGAAACAATTAAGTCGATTTATTGATGAGATCGTTGACGGAAAATGAATGCAATTATTCTGATAATCGATAAATTGTCATTTTACGAGCAAAAAAAGCCAAATATTCACTAGTTCCCGCTCTTAAAGTGTTTGTGTTTTACATCGCCGTTATTAACTGTTGGTTAAATAAAACAAGTAATTTGAGGAAGTCGTCTTGGACTTTGTGATTACATTCATTCGCTAATCGGTGATATAATCCCATTGATCTGTAATGAAAGTAGTCTTAATTGTAGCAGTAGTGTTCAGTTCTGACTGACCGTAGTGCTAATGGTGGCTGAGAATTCAACACTTCTTTTGTTGAACAAGTCTGAGAAAAATCCACAAATTCCTTTTTGTTTTCATGACCCTGGATATGAATTCTTTAAGGACACCAGACATGACGACTCCTTCCTACGTTACACTAAACCAACTGTGGCTTATCATAGCCCGGTCCAGAAGTTATGACTGAACTTCAGACCACCGTCTGGAGGGGATGGAGTAGATATGCACACATTTGGCCCTGGAGATGAAGCCGCCAACACAAACATCTGGTGTGAAGTGTTCCTCCTCCTCTTCCTCCGGTGAAGTCCCACACAACGCGACACAAGCCTGCACAGGATCCACAAATCAGGTTACCATGGTTATAGCTCCAGGCGGTGACTCGGTCCACCGGCCTGCTTATTCTGGGATGAGTCAAATTACCGCCGCGGGTGTCTTTGTTCCTCCTCGCTCTGGTTTTTATTCAGTGCTTTTTAACACAATCACACAAACGCTTTCCCTGTTTTTTTTTTTTTTTTTTAAATGTTTGTGCAACTGCAGACTTTCCTTCTGTTTAGATAATCACATAAGCTCAGTTTCAGTTCTCTTTTCTCTCGCGTCAGTTCCCAGTCTCTCTTGTTCCCAGTCAACACCAGCAGACAGAGAACACAGGGAGGAGTGGAGGACGGTGTTTCTGTCTCTCGGGCGATTAGTGGGAAAGGGCATTTGAGAGGACGTTGTGTGGCTTCTGGTGTCGGCACAAGCTCCATCAGACCTGAAGTCGCCCAGAGGCTGTCGGGATACTCTCTGTCACACGTCGTACTCCGGACTCACAGTACTGACGGAGAGACGCTTATGTGCTCTGTTGTCAGGTGTTGTGCCGAACGTGCCGATGTGATTTTTATGTTTGTGGTGTTAAAAATGTGAGCTGCAGAGCAATATACAAAACTGGTACCGTCTGCTTTCTTTGACAAATTAGTGGTCAGATTTAACACGGAGTCTAATGGAGCAGTCGGTTGGAGTTCATGTCGCTCTACGGCTCTCTGAGCCAAATGTGTAAGTCCGTTGGATTCCATAGACGCATACGTGAGACCAGCACAACATTTCCTATTATTTTGGCTAAAAATGGTGTATAACATTACATTACAGTAGACGCTTTTATCCAAAGCGAGTTACGATTCAGATTCTATCACACCGTAGGCACAGCTACGGCAGCTAAGGGGTTAAGTGTCTCGCTCAAGGACGCATCGACATGCGCTAGCGGGAGCCGGGGAATCGAACCGCCGATCCTCCGATTTGAAGGACGGCCCTGCTCTCCGCTTAGTCACGGTCGCCCATAAAGAGTAAAAAATTGTGGGACGGGGAAGAATTTGTTTGGAAAAACCACAGAATCCTTTTCATGCTCTGCTCCACTCTGACCGTGTTGTCGTCACTCTGGCGCTGAACATTCCATGCAATACACACCCATTATAAAATCTGAAACGGACCCAAAATTTTTCTGAAACTTAATCTGTGACTTAATGAAAACTGTGCTAGCTATCAAAATGCCCATTTTGGCTCAATAAAGTCCAGCGTTTTGTCTACGTTTTAAACTTTGAATCATTTTTCTACGTTAATGTATGGCCGGTCAATATGGGTCCTAAGTTAAGTTTGTTTTCTTGCGCTCTTGATGCTGAAAACCCCATTCAAGTGAATGGAGACATTTTGGGACTTTCAGGAAAATGGCTGGGCGAATCTCTCTAGAAAATAGATAGAACATTATTCCCGATAAGGGAACGTTTTGATGTATTTTGAGCGTAGAGTTCCTGTTAGCTGTCAGCACTGTTGACTTTGTTGGCGGCGTTTAGCCGTCGCCATGTTGAGTCGTTTGAATACAACAAGTGACGACGACCGTTGGCACATATTCACTGTACAATAACCCATAACATCACTCAACAACAACATTAACATGTGACCATTAAAGGCTCATTTTCATATAGTAGCATGTCAATCATCACTGGGAGAGTGTCTTGACTGTGGGGTTAGAAAATGCTAATGGGATGCTCATCTATCAACCAACTTCTTCTGCATAAGGTTTACCTTGGGGCTGGTCTCTCTCTGTCTGTCTGTCTGTCTGTCTCTCTGTCTGTCTGTCTGTCTCTCTGTGTGTCTGTCTGTCTGTCTGTCTGTCTGTCTGTCTGTCTGTCTGTCTGTCTGTCTGTCTGTCTGTCTGTGGTGTCTCTGTCTCTCTGTGTCTGTCTGTCTCTCTCTCTCTCTGTGTGTCTGTCTGTCTGTCTGTCTGTGTCTCTGTGTGTCTCTCTCTCTGTGTCTCTCTGTCTGTCTCTCTGTGTCTCTCTGTGTGTGTGTGTGTGTGTGTGTGTGTGTCTGTCTGTCTGTCTGTGGTGTCTCTGTCTCTCTGTGTCTGTCTGTCTCTCTCTGTCTGTCTGTGTCTGTGTCTCTCTGTCTCTCTCTCTCTGTCTGTCTGTCTCTCTGTGTCTCTCTCTGTGTGTGTGTGTGTCTGTCTGTCTGTCTGTCTGTCTGTCTGTGTGTGGTGTCTGTCTCTCTGTGTCTGTCTGTCTCTCTCTCTCATATATATATATATATATATATATATATATATATATTCCTATAATGCACCCTCTATAGGTGGAAGACTTGATTGCAACATAATTCACTCTAACTGCCTTCCTTAAGCCGTATTTATTTATCTCAACATGAAGTCTGACAATGGACACATTAGTCACACTACCTACACACTAACTTTTGCTTGTGATTAAAATGCTGTCTGTCAAATTAACTTATGTCTCACCTCCCTCCTCCTCCTCCTTATCCTTGAACCCCCTGCTTCTCCTCTATGCCTTCTTCGCTCTCCTCTCCTCTCCTCTCCTCTTCTTCTTCTACCTCCTCCTTTCCCCTCTCTCTTGCCCCTTCCACACAGATGCTCCCAGCCGCCCAGCTTGACAGGAGTGATGGGATGTGTCAACTAGGTATTGCACCTATCCCAACATTTTACACTGCAAGCAGGGAGACTGGCTGGGTGGGAAAGGATATTTTTGGGACACAACAATTTGGAAACACTCGTGGAAAGGGAAGATGACCCTGGGTCTGTAGTTGACATGTGCACCTTTGTTTACCGGGCAGCTTAACAGCTTGTTAAGAAGTCACAATCTGGATATATTCGGCCTACTTGTTCAGGCGTGTTTGTCTTTTTCACATGCAACTCTTTTTTTAAAAAAACAAATATTTAGTATGATAATCAGAGGACGTCACACTCCGCGACACGCCTAAGAAAGAGAAGTCTAACAAACAAGTATGTTATACTGCTGTAAAAGCAAACCATCGTTAATGTATAGAACTGGTTTGGTAACTTGGTTTCCAAGTAATGAATAAAAGCACCATTTTAGATAATGAGGCGGCTTTGTATCGGTCGAGTGGGAGGAAGGAAACTGGATATTTCATTCACTCTTCTCCCATCTAAGGTGTTTAAAGGCTTACATGCACGTCAATATTTGAAGACTTCCATTACAATTGGGCTTTTGTGTCGGTGGACCCTGATGATCTGGGTACAGTATCCTTGTGGGATGCGGTTTCGTTTGTTTCACGCAGCTCTGATCACGCTTATGTTTGACGTCCAAAGGCTCGAGTCGTCGGCTGTGAGGTGGAATATTCATTCTCTCCACACATTGTACACCAAACCAGCCTGAGACGCTCTCGTCCGAGATCAGCTGGTTGGTCAGTTTGGCTTAATTTAACCAGAAAGTCACAAGAGCCATGAGTCACAATACAGCTCGACGGGTGAATTCAGGTCACATACATAGTGATTACTCACCACAAATATTATCATTGATAAAAATGAGCGAGGACAGCATGTTCCTCAGAGGAATGAGGTCTTGTTTGTTTCGTGGTTAAACTTCTCTCAGTTGCTGTGTTACTGTTGTTTTTATTTGCTTTGGCAGATAGCTGAGGGAGAGACTGAGGAAGTAGAAACGGTTACAAAAGCACTAATTGTGGGACAGTTGATGACATAATGAACAAAAGGCACCAGCTGTTATGAAAGGTTCTGGGACAGGGTGGGACAGAGAGTTTGCGTTACACAAACAGGTTGACGTGACACCAGACATTTTTAAATATTGCTCCACCCCCTGCTAGACAAACTGACATCTCCCCTCTTCTGCCTCCGGCTCCTTCTCCATCTTCTCTCCACTCTGATCGCTCTGTTCCTCCTCTCCATCACACGTGTGCTCGTGTTTCACTCTCTTCTCAACTCCTGGCATCATCTCACCTCTCTCTCTCTCTCTCTCTCTCTCTCTCTCTCTCTCTCTCTCTCTCTCTCTCTCTGTGTGTGTATATCTGCCTCCTCCTCTTGTGTCTGTCAGAACCAGAACATGGATTGTTTGACCGAATGTAGACGTAGTTGCGTCGAAGGCAACTTATTATTTCTCAATTAATCGGATGAAGCGGCGCAGGGCTGCAACTAGCAATTGCTTTAATTATTTAGATCATTTAAATTACTCTTCTGTGAATTAAGTCCATTAAGTGTCAGAAGATGCTTCCATTGAAATAACCATTAAAATGTCTTAAAAGCCTAGTTTGTTCAGGTTACCGTCACGTTGGACAAAGGACTTGTCATTTCTTCTTGGCATTTATGCTTGAAATTGATAATCTATTATCATACAGCTATAAATCAAGGTGTTAACCTCCCCGTTTATCCGTCTCTTTTTCTTCCCAAGCAGACGAGACGGTCCCGGACAATGTAATCGGACTGAAGGATTCACCCGCGGCGTTCACACCGGAGAGAGACAGAGGAGGGACAGACGAGGACATCGAGGACACGAGGATGGGCGTGGGAAAGAACACCAATTCCAAGTCGATGGACGGTAACAGCGAGGGAGGGAAGTTTGACGAGGAGAGCAAGCATGGCGCGGATTTCTACCCTATCCCGGTACGCAAACACGTTTAATATCTCTATTCTGAAACACTGAAAACAAACCAGTCCGCTCCCTTTGTTCGTCTTCCTGGCACCAGGCGACAGCTTCCTGTAGGTCAAAAGGCTAAAATGAGAACAGTAGAATTTTGTTCTTAAATCAAAGTTCTGTACTGAAGTACTGTTTTCTGCTCCCTCATGAAAAAGGGGCCTCTCTGCATACAGAGCACCTCTGATTTTCATACATTAAGTGAACTTTTCTTTGACCTGAAGCGACCGTGATCAACATTTTCTTTTTCACATTAACATCGGCTCAAATGACTGTGTGGTGTGAAAAGAAGACTCGCACGGTCGTGAACTTGGCAAGCTGACAGTTGGCAGCTAGCTGATCTGAACTCGGCGGAACATTTAGCAGCTAAAGAGCCAGATACTTCTCTCAGGAGTTGGGAGATCGCACCACATCTACAGTTACAAACACATTGGTCCGGTGTTCAGAGACCCAACTCTACGTGAACGCCAACGGCGTCACGTCTGCTGGATGTGTTGATGTGTAACTTGTCTGCTAACGCATTCAACATATCGGCTAAATAGCTTTATAATGTTGGACTCGCAGCTCCTTTCCCCATATTCTCCAAGTGCCCCAACGGTCCGTTTAAAGCAGGTTTAAGTAGAGAATCTGCCTCCGCCGCAGAGCGAAATGAAGACGGGACTTGCCACAAAAAGCACGCCCATCGCATGCACTCGCCCTCATTCTGGGTGGAATGAATTTTGTTTGTGAAGTGACCGGTTTGCATGCGGTAGGAAACGCGCGTCCACGTGCAGAATGGCGAGTCTGTTCATCGGCTTGGTTCCGTGCCGTTGGTCAGACTTTACATTTCAGATTTTTTCACACGACAGAGCACACACACTCCTAGTTACACAACCTCACGTGTGTTTTGCACTTGGTTTTGTAAGCAGCATCATCATCATCATCATCATCAGCCAGCTGTCTGGGCCAGCGGGAGTTTTGCAAACTGTAATCACGATTAACCTGCTTGTGTGGCCTCCGTGAAAGGACAAAAGGGGCAGCAATTAAAGCTCTTAACCGTGTGTGTGTGTGTGTGTGTGTGTGTGTGTGTGTGTGTGTGTGTGTGTGTGTGTGTGTGTGTGTGTGTGTGTGTGTGTGTGTGTGTGTGTGTGTGTGTGTGTGTGTGTGTGTGTTAAGGTGGTGGTAAACGGCGTGGGCGGTGCCAGCGGAGACCAGGACACCGAGAACACCGAGCTGATGGCCATCTACGCTAAAGACAATCACGGAGGAGAAAAGGTAACGTGGAGCAAAGGGAGTGAAACACAAACCTCGTGTTTAACACGTGATCCGAAGGGCAAATAAGCCTTTTTTTTTTTTTTAAGCAGACCGGCGCCTACTCACATGGTCCCAGAAGATTACTCCTAACCACAGTTTCAATCACTTTCCTTTTCCCCTCCTCACCTTTACCCGGCATTCTTAAAGATGTAATCCTTCAGATTTCAGTCGTATTGGATTTATAAGCCGTGTGGTTATGACAACAAAATGTGGTTTGATGCCGCAGCAAACGCACACGTGGACGGCTAGTGGACGGAGCACAACCCTCCACGTATCGGCTCCCTGTGGCTGTTCCTCCTCGTTTCACGAGTTCTCCCAAAGAATCGGAACCGATCTGCCTCATTTCCGCTCAAGCTAGTGCAAAAAAAAGAAAAAAGAAAAGTGCTGACTCATCAAACTGTCTCTGCGTTATTTTCTCTCGTGACTGTGTGTGTTTTTCTTTGATGAGACAGTGAAGTCATCTGTTTTGGTCTCTCTCTCTCTCTCTCTCTCTCTCTCTCTCTCTCTCTCTCTCTCGCTCTCTTCCCCCCCCACATTTGACAGGATCAGTGTGATCTGCAGTTATATTCCCATACTTTCACATTCCACTAGAATACATTATTTTGACCCTTTTACACAAAGTAAAGTGTACAGAACAAAGTCTAAATGAATTATGAAGACACTGAGCTCTGTTTTAATCTGTCTCTTTGTGTGTGTGTGTGTGTCTGTCTATCTGTAGAGCTCAATGTCTGAGACGTTGGACAGCACAGACAGCACGGACGCGAGGAGGATGGACATGATCTATACCATTGAAGACACCCCACCCTGGTACCTGTGTGTGTTCCTGGGCTTACAGGTAGATCTCCACTCATAGCCGCTCTGTTTCATGGCTGACTCACAGTGCGTATCATCGGTCGTGAATGTGTCTTCCTGTAGCTGACTTAGCGGACGTGTTTTAAACCGTCGATGTCTCGCCTCGCTCCCTGTGTAATCACGGTGCGTCATCATCTTCTTCTTCTTCTCCGCGGTCGTACTTGTCATCCCGGTGCAGTATTTTTCATCCGACCGTCCGCAAGGTTCATCGCGCAACTAGACGCGATGTCACAGAAATAGGGTTTTGCTCACAGTGGTCGTCATGTTGGTTGTTCCTTTTGGTTTAAGCCACATTTAGTAACTATTCTACAAATAGCTTAGTCATATTTGCTCTGTCACTAGATCCTCAAGGTGAAAAAACAGCCTCCTTTCTTCTCTCCTAAAGGCATGTTCTACCACGCCTGAAGAAATACAAAGTTCTCAAGTTCCTGCTTTCACGTGTTGTCGGCCATTTCTTTGATCAGTGGAGTTGTTTTTTTTTCCCTCGGGCCTTTACTTTAAAGTATTCCACAGCTTCAAGTCACCGCCGGCTCAGAAAAGAACAGGAAGTTCTTTTCATAGCCTACAAATATACACCGCTGTGACTCTGTGCCCAGATGATGTCAGCTGTCACTAACTCCACAGAATTCCTGTTATTTTGGAGATTATATGTCAATATTTCTGAGTGAGCAGGATCGTGGTGCAGCTGCAGAATGGAGTTTTTATTTTTATTTTTATTTTTTTTAAATAGTCTGAACGCGTTTTAACATCAGCATTCTTGACATCTGAATGCTGCTGAGCCAAGATCCAAAGAGATGTTAATCATTTCAAACTCTTTGTATGTTAACTTTTAAATCACCCAAATGCATCACTGGATCAGATTGTGAGCTTACAATCATGTCACTGTATTTGATCTATATATATATATATATATATATATATATATATATATATATATATATATATATAAAGTAATAGGCAAACAAAAATATCCCAAACAGAAGGGAGGGTAACGTTTTCTATCCGAGAGATCCTAAAGAAAAGGGTTTGTAATGATGATCTGTTGTATTCTGGGAACGTCCTAATAGCTAAAGTCACTATGGTGTCAGGTATGGACCGTCGAACAATAGACACACACACACACACACACACACACACACACACACACACACACACACACACACACACACACACACACACACACTCTGACTCTGTGGCCTCTCGTCTTTGCAGCACTACTTGACCTGTTTCAGCGGAACCATCGCCGTGCCGTTCCTCCTCGCCGAGGCGATGTGCGTCGGCTTCGATCAGTGGGCCACCAGTCAGCTCATCGGGACCATCTTCTTCTGTGTGGGGATCACCACCCTGCTCCAGACCACACTGGGCTGCAGGTACACTCGCAATACTGTCTCGCATACCTCCGGTCAGACAGTAGGTCCATGCCCTCTCTCACACACACACACACACACACACACACACACACACACACACACACACACACACACACACACACACTCCACTCTGCAGCTTTTCTGTAAGCTGTAAGTGTCTTTCACTTCCTCACCTCGTCCCTTTTTATTCCTCCCATTGTCAACTACCTCTCATCTCTAAGTGCCATCTAATGTCAAGGGTCATTGTTGACATGAAGTTCCCCTTTCTCCATCCTTCCTCTTCATGTCAGTCTGGAGTGTGTGTGTGTGTGTGTGTGTGTGTGTGTGTGTGTGTGTGTGTGTGTGTGTGTGTGTGTGTGTGTGTGCACATTTAAGCAGAAGCTTACAAGTCCTTTTTTTTTGTCATGGTAGATTCCCACAACTTCTGAACACTCCTCTTTTTTTTTCCAATATAAATTGATATTGAGGATATCTCACAGATACATCAAGATGTTTCTGACTTTTTAAATTCTTTCGTCTTGTATGCATATTGTCCACTAGGATGCGATGAGTCGATAACATTTCAACTTCCTTGTTTCGTTCATGTGACTGCAGTTTTTCTTTTCTTATGTTTTCTGAGTTGAGGCGACCGAAACTAAGAGACACGCAGCTGCAGACCGGAGGAGTGACCTACGCCTCGTTCAACTGTTGGGTCACTTCTGGACCATTTTTGTATCGCTCCTCTGTAGAGGGGGGGGGCTCTACTAGATATAATGCATTTTTAGTCCCTGACTCAAGCTTCAAACACACAGAATCCTACACTTCCCATAATGCAACACTATAGCGTCTGCCATTGGCCCTTCTGTCCCTTCCGTCTCTCACTCAGTCGCTCCTCACGCTTTCAAGTTAAGCATTTTAGTCTGGTGGTCATTGAAGAGTCAAATACCTGGGAGAAATACAGTGAGGAGGATGGAAAGAGGAGGTGGAGGGAGGTGGAGGGAGTTACGTTATGCTGCCAAGTGAAGCTAAGAGGAAAAGAAAATGCTTTTCCAGGAAAGGTGCCTTGTGCTTCTGAGCAGCTGCCACCTGCAGACATTTTTGTAATTTAAGACGATTCAATGTGGATTTACTCTCTTATAGCATTTTTTATTAACCGTCTCTCCTCTTTGTTTGCTGAAATAGACACATAATCGATCTACTTTACTTTCATTATTAAAAAGTGAAGCCTCTTTATTTTCCTCTTAGTTTTTCAGTAGGACCACAGGCTTTCCTGGCTGCGTCCCAAAACTTTCACAGGAAACGACGAAACACAACATCTGACCGAACGACGCAACAAATACCGCAAACTTAAAATACCACAGATGTTATGAATAAGTGGCTGCAGTCGGTAGAATCACTCCCTTTGACGCTCGCTGCTTAGTCCACACAGGAACACCGAGGCCTGCTTAGAACACAAAGTCCGCTTTTTGATTTACTGATTCGGCAGTTTGACGGTTCTTTAATCTGTTTGAACTCTGAATTTTGTTGTTTGCTGTTATTCTTCGAGCACACATGAGAGTGATCTGAGCCCGACTGGCTTCTTTTGAAAGCTTCACCCCAAACCTTTGAGCCACAGTCTGTGAGCAGATATACGTAGCGGTCTAGCTTAACCGTGGCCTGATTCCATACTGCATATTGGGGGGGGGGTCTGAAGCCAGTGTGCAGGTGTACATCTAAATCTGCCTTTATGAATGTTCACTTCCTCTTTCTTAGGAAAATAAAAGTGCTCCATCTCATTTTTTGAGTTTATTCGCAACCTTTCATTTCTGTCTTTGGCATTTCCACTAATATGATGTCATAACAGTTTATGTATTCTATTTTTAGCACCGATACGATCTTTTGATATCCCTCTGCTGTCATGAACGCTTATTACAGCTGTCATTTTTTAAAGGTTACTCGTGACCATTGTCTGAATCACAAAAAGACCGTGTGTGGGGGGGGGGGGGGGGGGGGGGGATTAATCTGTGGCATCGGTCTGTGTTTGACTGACCTTTTTTAGATTACCCAGAAACCACCGGGGGGATTCTCACACGCCACACAGTGATATTCAAATAAGTAGGAATAGCTTGTATAACTCTGTGGAGCTGAAATGCTGTCACCTGGTGGCTCTACACAGTACATCGCCTTGCTTTCTGCTCAATTCCAACGCTTCCTTTTTGTTGTACATTCATGCGATTATTCAGACTCTCGTCAACCTCATTTTTTTTTTTTTTAAATCTGTGCTTTCCTTCGTTGTTCAGGTTGCCCCTGTTCCAGGCCAGCGCTTTCGCCTTCCTCGCACCGGCCAGAGCCATCCTGTCCCTGGACAAATGGAAGTGCAATAACACGGGTAAACTCCCCTCTCGACTCGCTCGACACAGACGCTCCTATCTGATATCACGCGCTGCGGTTATTGTATCTTTGTTTACCGCGATTCCATCTCCGAACGCTGTTGGCACCGAAGCCTACGAGGCAGAGAACCAGGCGTGGGGATTTGCCGCTCCAAATGAATTCTAAGAGTTATGATTCAGATAGCGATCTGATTTAAAAATGTCTCGTGTTCTCCTCCATCCTTTTTGTTTGTTCCGTGACCAGAGGTTCCAGTGTTCAACAGCACCGAGCTACTCAACACGGAGCACATCTGGCACCCCAGGATACGAGAGGTGAGGCTTAGATGGACAAATAAAAGAGATGGTAACGGAGCGGGGGGGGGGGGGGGGGTTTAAGAAGGAGGAAGATAAACTAGATAGACGGGATCAAATTGCTCTGAAACGCCTTTTTGTGGAACGGCAGATTGTTTAAAACTGAATAAATATTTGCGTAAGATGTTGCACAACTTCCTACACGGCTGTAGTTAGATAATTGATGTTACTTAAGCGAACAGGATCTTTTTTTTCTCCCAGCTGCTAAATGGCAACGCTGTCCGTAAATGGCTGCGGGCGTTGTGTGCTCTCCGCGACAGAAGCCCTTCATTTGCATTAACCTTTTTTCCGTTTGCGTAAGCCAGTTGTGTAATTTGTTTTGTTTTTTTATGTAACGCACGAACGAGGCTAAACTCGATCACACCGAATCAAATTGTTGAGCGGGACGACGACGGGCTGAGCGGGAGGGACGTGTGTTTTGACAGACAGAGAACATGGAGACGGATGAAGACGAGAGCAAACGGGGGTTATTTGTTCTGTAACCTCGTCTCCTCCAACCGTGACGCAGACCAAAGGATTCATGCAGTTCATTTCACCTGTTGTTTTGTTATGAACAGGATTCAGATTCAGAGGAGCTCGTTTTTAAAAACTGCAAAGCAAACGCGATCGATCGGCCCTCGGCTGAATCTTATGATCAGTTACTAGAGCGTGTGTTCTAATAAGGACCTCATTGATAAACTTTACTTTGTGATTTTTAGAGCCACCGCTCATTATCTAAACTGGTTATGAAACCACCGATGCCTCTATTTGACCAGCATACGTTAACGAGACTCTCTCTATACAGTTATTAGTAGTGAAGTGTGGTTAATTGCGCCGGGCAGCGGGACCTTGCTGCAGTAAAAAGAGAACCTCTAAAGGGAGTCTGGTGCTTGAAGAAACACTACCGCCGTCGTCCACAGGGGGCGCCAAACTTCACACTGAATGAAAGTTTCTTGTAGTAGCTTTAATAAACCAAATATTAGATTTTGTAGTCATTTCTTTTGCCGTTACTCTTTATTTCAGGGTGTGATCATTTTGATTTAAGTGTTAAATTAAAATCTTTTTTTCATTTGCATCAGTCAACATCACCTCTGAGCCGGCACCTGTGCTTTAAGAGTTGATTCAATATGTAATTAGAGTTCATTTTTTTCTTGTTTTTTTTCCTTCTATTCTCTCCAATGTCTACGCTCTGTCAGATCCAAGGGGCCATCATCGTGTCGTCCCTGGTCGAGGTGTGCATCGGAGCGCTGGGTCTGCCCGGGATCCTGCTGAAGTACATCGGACCTCTGACCATCACCCCCACCGTGACCCTCATCGGCCTGTCTGGTTTCCAGGCCGCGGGGGAGAGGGCTGGAAAACACTGGGGCGTCGCTATGCTGTAAGTCCAGACGCTCGCAACAAAAACATGTTTTCGTAGCTTGTAAGGTCATTCACTGCACTGATGTACAGCGGAATCAACTTCCTAGAGAGATAATGAAGAGAGCGCTTGTTTTTATGCAAGGAAGGATCACACTGGATCGTGTTAAGACTCAAACAGAGGGTTGACTCATGGGGGAAGATCCCCTTTAAAGCGTGAGCAGCCGTTCCTGCTGTCTCACGACTGTTTACACGATAGCTGGAGGCTTCCTGCTCTCGCTCCGCAGGGACGGAGGATATGCGCCTGTAATGTGCCACTGATTCGCTTCTTCTTCTTCGGGCAGTTAGGATAATTGATCGGCTTTGAGGCCCTCTGGGGTTCCGAGCCGTAGACTAGGAGTAAATGAATCACGTCTGTTACGGGATTTGTTCTCCGATTCCTTCCACCAAACTGAGGGAGGTTGTTTCTGTCTGCAGGACTATCTTCTTGGTGCTGCTCTTCTCTCAGTACGCCAGGAACGTTCACTTCCCTCTGCCGGTCTACAAAGCCAAGAAAGGCTGGACTTTCTACAGGCTGCAGGTCTTCAAGATGTTTCCTGTAAGTAACCAACTAATACAAGTACATGCCCAGTGTCTTGCTTGTTGCACAAACTGTGGCTGGTCACCACGTTTTTAGATTCGCAAAAACTCTGCTCTCCTTTTTTAATTAATTAAATTTGGTTCCTTTACAACTGACCCCCTGCCTCCACCGCTAACTAGGTTCCCGTCTAAGTCCCAAATTCATCAACGGAGCTAATCTATTTCTCCCTGGGAGGTTAAGAGGTTCTCCCTCCGCCTGCCTCTGTGCCGTGTCTAAATCAGTGTTTTCCTGCCCTCTGCTGGTGATGAGTTGAATAGTATTAGTAGCAGTTCATCTTTTAATGTGAATTTCTTGATTGGTTTCTTCCCACCCAGATCATCATGGCCATCCTGGTGTCATGGCTGCTGTGTTTCATTTTCACCGTGACGGACGTTTTCCCGCCGGAGGTGGACAAGTACGGCTACTACGCCCGCACCGACGCTCGTCAAGGGATCATCGCAGCGGCGCCCTGGTTTAAGGTCCCATATCCCTGTAAGTGTGTTTGGGAGGAGGAAAAAAACCCGACACAAAGCATTTTGAATGCAGCCTGTTTCTCACCCGCTCTGTGTTTTTTTTTTTTTTTTTTTAAATTTCGACAGTCCAGTGGGGCTTTCCAACGGTGACGGCTGCAGGCGTGATCGGCATGATGAGCGCGGTGGTGGCCAGCATCATCGAGTCCATCGGAGATTACTACGCCTGCGCGCGCCTCTCCTGCGCTCCGCCACCTCCGATCCACGCCATCAATAGGTAACGCTTCGGTTTAGCGCTCCTCCTTCTTTCTGATGTTTCAGAATTCATCTGAAAGACTCTGTTCCCCTGTCTCTGTAGGGGGATCTTCGTAGAAGGTATTTCCTGTGTGCTGGATGGTCTTTTCGGGACAGGAAATGGCTCCACCTCCTCCAGTCCAAATATAGGCGTCCTGGGAATCACAAAGGTAACGCACACCTGCACTTTATGTGACTTTTCATCCCGGTATTTTTACTTTTTATGTGGTTTATTTGTTTTACAGTCAGGTAGACTTTGTGTAATTCTCTTAGTTTCCTTCTTCTCTTCCTGCACACTCTCATCTAGGTGTTGTGTTTCTTTTCACCGTGATGCTTTAATTGTGCAAACAATCAAACGGGAGCCTAAAAAGATAATTTGCCTCATTGGTTAGTCAGTCATTAGAAAGTTAATTGCCAACTATTTAAGCAGTCGTTCCTCTTTTCACTGTTTTATATCATTTAGAGTTAAATATCTTCTGGTCCACAACTTGAAAAAGTCACCTCGTAATTATTTTAAATTCAGTTGTAATTACATGCATAGATTAAATAACAGGCAGTAGAATAAGCTTTTCTCACCCGTTGTCCCTTCCTACGAGTGTCCTTCTGTTGAGCTGTAGGTCATGTGAGACCACACGTCTCACTCCCTGACTTGGCTTCCCTCTGATCTCTCTCTCTCTCTCTCCAGGTGGGCAGCCGACGTGTGATTCAGTACGGCGCCGCCATGATGCTGCTGCTGGGGCTCGTGGGTAAATTCAGCGCCCTGTTCGCCTCTCTGCCCGACCCCGTGCTGGGAGCTCTGTTCTGCACCCTGTTCGGCATGATCACGGCGGTGGGACTCTCCAACCTGCAGTTCGTCGACCTCAACTCCTCCAGGAACCTCTTTGTTCTGGGTTTCTCCATCTTCTTCGGCCTGATGCTGCCGAGCTACCTCAAGCAGAACCCGCTGGTCACCGGTGAGTGGAGGGGAGCGATCCCAACGCGTTCGCGTACTTACCTCGGCAAGAACGATTGACGGAGCTGAAGAGTCTCTGTCCATCTCTGTCAGTGGACTTCTGTCCATTCGGAATTTGTGCTGAGCAATAAACAGTAGTAACATAAATGAGATTAAATGTTTGTTTAACACATTCAGTTGGTAAGAACCCGTTTTAAAGAGAGAACAGTGAGCTGATTAACACATATGTGGCTTCTGTTAACTTCACTAATTAGGTTGTTGTCAACCCGTCTGAGGGGATTCACACTAACATGACTAAAATGAGGTCGCTTAGAAATTCACAGTGTCGGTTTCGGTCGTTTTTCAGCTACAGAAACTGAAAACTAAGCCGTAACAAGGTCTGTTATCAAGCCCCCGTCTCTGTCTTTCTCAGGCATCGTCGAGGTGGACCAGGTATTGAACGTGCTCCTCACCACTGCCATGTTCGTCGGAGGCTCCGTCGCCTTTGTTTTGGACAATACTATCCCCGGTAAGGTGTTTTAATCCACTCTTTGTCAAACGGATGATTTAAAAAAAAAAAAGAGGTCCACCCTAAAAATGAATGTGCTTTATGCTTCAGAGTGATCTTCATGACAATGTAATGGTAGTTTAGTGCTCAAAACATTTTTAAGGAAGGAGAAACGTGGCTGTGAATGGCGAGCATGCACAGGTGTAGATACAAAGTCGGAACATATCCGGTGTCGTGACTCCGATCGATCTTCCCGTTCTCCACAGGCACCCTCGAAGAGCGAGGCGTCAAGAAGCTGAAACGTGGCGCTGGTCTCAGCGTAGCAGAGCTGGAGGGGATGAGGTCCTACGACCTGCCGTTTGGAATGGACTTCATCCGCAGACACCCCGTCTTCAAGTACATCCCGATCAGCCCCACCTTCCAAGGCTACCAGTGGGGGAGGATACGGGAAGTCTGCAGGAGCAGACTGGGACACGGGGATGCGGCGAGGGGGGGAGGAGGAGGAGGAGGAGCGGGAGGGGAGGGAGACGCAACAGCAGCGGGGGAGAGCGGGGTATAGCTGACGAGGCACTGCGAGATCCTAAAATGTGGATGAATTTGGGGAGCAAGGGATGGTACACTAAGGATGGAAGAGTGGAGGACGGAAGCGGTGCAGGATTCGGGATTGTGTGGAAGAAAATTGTGATGCACCAACCCCCCCCCCCCCCCCCCCCCCCCCTGTCAGCATTTTCTTTAGCTTGTCTTTTCCCACTATGCTATTTTAAGCATGCTATAGCAAGTCACAGCATGCTATAAAAGACGTCACCATGTGGAGGTTAGTTGGTGTGTGTGTGTGTGTGTGTGTGTGTGTGTGTGTGTGTATGTGTGTGCGTGTGTGCGTGTGCGTGTGTGTTTGCAGCGAGAGAATAGCGGGTGTGTGCATTAACCTATGTGCACTTTAATCTAGAAGGAGACAGACGGACGTCAAACGATCTGAAGCTGAGTGTTTGATGACTACATGATAATGTTTACTGCCCAATTTTTATGAAAGACATTCTCTATTCAAAGTAGATTATATCAGTCGAGGATTATGCAAAAATTTCGTTCGCCTCTCGGCTCGTTATGCAGCCACATTGGAGACACACACACACACACACACACACACACACACACACACACACACACACCAACGGCCTCACCAGAACTAGCTTGAGCGCCACAATGCACGTCGGGGGGGGGGTGTCATGCAGATAGATGGAAGTGGTTTGTCAGGTCCCCCCTTTAGCCATGCAAAGTGATTGTGAAATTTCAATATTTTTTTTTTTTTTTTTTGCCTTTTTATCTGCCTCCTGAGTTCAAAAGCAGAATGTCACTCTGAAGGTCGCGCCCCCATTCCTTCAGTGAAACCTCCTCAGAGACCCGCTTAGCAGCACATCACCTCCTCTCACCTCCTCTCACCTCCTCTCACCTCCTCTCACCTCCGCTCACCTCCTCTCACCTCCTCTCACCTCGCGCTGAAGAAAACTCCCGTCGTCGTTCCTCTCCTCAAAGACCTCCAGCGTGACGAACCGGTTTACAGCTCTTTTAACGCGTCGTATTATGCATCGGTTACCATCGAGACTTTTCCCGGACACGCCGTTGTCTCGTTTTGTCTGTCGAATGGAACTAAATCAGTATTTAATTTTTATTTGATTACCTTGATTTGCTTATTTTACATCCTCCTCTAACACACAAGGGCACTTACAAAAAGCGGAACAAGCTTTTAATGAAACACTGTCCAGAACGGGTCGGCTGCTCAGCCTCCGTTCTTTTGTTGCTGCTTGAAGCTCTCTGGAGAACCTCTCATCCAAACAACTTCACACTCAACGCTGTGCTTCCATAGCAAGGTGTTCCCAGCATGCCGTTCGGCGGTGTAACAGTTAACCTCTGTGTGTTCAGAAAAAGATCAAATGCAGTATGCTAGAAATACCAGGATGTTTGACTGCATCCGGTCTTATTTTGCAGAATCAGAAGAGTATATTAAAAGAAGTATATTATTAGATATACATGTATGCAAACCAGCGTGCTTTTCTGGCTATTCTGACCCACAATCCTCTGTGCAGCAGATACATGAGCAACAGGGTCAAAGTGCAACGTTATGACGAAGTAGTGCGTCCCGATTGAATGCGTACTGCATGCAACAGTGCGTACTGTTTAAGGGCGGCTGCAGCATTTGCTGAAAGTAAAAAGATAAGGTATAAGATTCTGAATCCAGCAAGCTGCACCCAGCATGCCGTTCGGCGGTGTAACAGTTAATAGCCCCCCTCCCCCCCTCAATACACTACACTATGTACGTGACACCATACTAATGAATGTGTCTGAAGATCTCGCGCTCGAACACAAAGCAAAGCACCCACCGAGTGTGAAGTTGATCGGACGAACGGTCGTTGAGAGACAGACAGACGGAGGCTCCTCCCACAGACAGAGGCTCCTCCCCCAGCGTGTCAACGCCTCTGCCACTACCCAAACCCACTCCATCAGTGCGTTCAGTTGGCTCCTACATAACTGTGCTAAGAAGTAAAGGTGGAGGGTTCTTGTCTGGACGTGGAGTATTTAAATGTAGTTATTTTGTTCTTATGGACTTACAAGCGATGCAGACGTCATGAACAAGTTCCTCTTTATGTAACGATGTTGATTCCTTTACATTCCTCCTCATCCCCTTCACTCTTATCCCACTTTAAATAGCTGCTGGTGTTTGTTACCGTCCGTGTCTGTTGTAGTTCAGGCGGCACATTTAGCAGTTTGGGAGCATCAGCAGCCTGTGACTTACAAACACAGGCGTGACCCTGAAGAGCGAGTCTCTGATTTGACCACAATGTGTGCCTATTTTAAATAAATACATTTAAAAAAAAAAAAAAAACACCTTGAAAGAAAAGTTTGCAACATTAAAATCTTGGTAAATGTCTAGAAAAAAAATAGTTGCACAATGAGAAAAGTATTAGCTAAATGAAAAGGAAATATTTAGCCAGCTGAGATTTTCACTAAACCAAAATGCTAAAAAGTTCTTTATTTAAATCTGCTCTTATTGATCTGTTACCACAAACCAAAAGCATTGGCATTTGTCGCTATTAAGAAACTTAAAAAAAAAAAAAAAGTTTTGAAATCTCATCCCAAATTCCCTCGCTTATTTTTTGTCAAAGCTATTTATTTATTTATGACCAGACGATTAGTGATTGCTTGCAGGTCTATGTGTCTCTTGCACAATGTTGAACGTATATTTATTAGTTTACTCCTTCATGCCGCGCAAAGATCCGCGTTGACGACGACGACGAAGGACTCTAAGCTACACTCGGTGCTTTTTTTTTTTTTAGAAACTCACCTGGAAACGGCGGCGTCTTCTAGAGACAGTTTCTCAATGTGAGCTGCTTCTGTGTCATTCCATTCATGTCATGTTGTTTTTAGAAACAAGAGAAAAAAAACACTGAAAAAAAAAAGTATACGTTTGGGAACTGAACAGTTTCGTCAAAGTTCATAATCAGGGCCTTTTTACTACAAGTACTGTTTGCACGTGTAATGGTGCCAACCTAACGTGTGTAGGATCTATCATCCGTAAAGTGAGACCGTTTGTCTCGTTTGATGGCTCGAGGACAAGTGGCTGGTTGTGATTGGACGTTTTTTGGGCCTTCATGGTCGGCTATAAGCCCCATCTGTGACCTCTGTACGTCACCCTGGTGGTTCGGGTCACGTAACGCAAACCTTGGTGGAACAATCAAACTTTTTTCTTTTCTTTTTTTTTACCCAGCGGTGGGAAGGTTGCGTCTTCAAAAGGTATTTGAATGATGCAACAGATGTCTGCTGTCTGCGCCGGGTTGATTTAAGCGTTTGACCCTCGGACACGGAGTTAAAGTCGTGTATTTCCACGGACACGGATGTTCGCACACGCAGCGTGTAATCAAGTAAGAAAGACATGTTTGTTAACGGTAGGAATTGATCTAAGAGTCTGGAAATGTTGGAAGTATTTGATCCATCTGTGATCCGAATCACGCGGCGCTGAAGTCGTGAAAGAGGCTCGGGGCCGCTGACGTGTGCACAAACCTCACCGTCCTCCGTGTGAACGTGTGAGCGGCCTCCTCCGACACCTCCTCGTAGAGAGGAGAGTGGATGGAGGTGGTTTGAGAGAGACTCGTAGTGAATTCTTTATTAGAACGACAAAATAATCACGCACACCTCGTGGTCTGTGTGGGACATTCATGCAACCAGCACTTACGTCTCCCATCACATCCTCTATCTCTACACACACACACACACACACACACACACACACACACACACACACACACACACACACTCTGTTGGACCCCTCGGTCCTGCGGCGACAACATACTGGTGTCCTCTCGTGTTTAGTGTTCCCGGTTTCCTCCCCAGGGAATTGTAACCGTCGACGTTTTTCTGGATGCAGAAGAAGACACCGGCTGGTCACCTTATTAAGACCCCGTTGGTCATCCTGGGGGGGGGGGGGCGTCTTTGCACCTACAGGCAGCCTCCTCCCGGTTTGAGCCGTTAGGGTCCGATAAACACACACGTGTGTGTTTGTTACAGTAAACACGACTTCACAAGCACACACTCTCTTCCTTTACACGTGTCCAGCCTCTCTTAAGAAGGTGGCCACGAGGTGTGACACACAGACATCCATCCCTTTCAGTTGTTTTGAAGGGGGTGCTACCTGAAGAATATACTATTGTGTGTTTTATCTTTTTCAATGTTTTTTTTTTTTTTTTTCTTTTTTTTTTTTTTATATATACATTTTTATGTTGTTTTTTTTTTTCAAGCAAATATTTGTAAGAAACAGATTATAACTTTTAATCATAAACCATGCTGGAAATCGCATCATTATGTTGTAGTTTTTTTTTTTTTTGTATTTAAAAGTAAATACATTTTGATCCTTTATGAATCTGTGGTTTGGTGGAATCCTTTTGTGTGTTTTTGTTTGGACCTTTTTTTTTTCATATTGTATTTTTTTACTCATGTCCATGTTAACACATTAAAGTACAAATGAAAGAACAAGCTAAGAAACTTTAAATAGATGTAAAAACAAAACCAGACAAAAATAAATGTATATTTAACGGAGTAACGTTTGCTAAACCTTCTGGAAGAGAAATTGTGTTCACTAATTGTAGCAACAAAATGTTTTAATCTTTGTTCCTAAAACTATTTAATAAGATGTTACTGAATGAACGCAGTCTTTTGTCTTTATTGGTAATAAAACTGAACTACTTAGCCGGTCACAGGTTTGATTTAACTGTGATGGACACATTTAAATATTGTGCTGTACGGAAAGATCTCCACACGACTGACTATCAGTTTCCTCCATCAGTTTGTTTCACAGTCTATTTAATGACAGCTGTGCCTGTGTCACCATGGTCTAATTAGATCACAGCATACAGGGAACACTGGTAAAGGACTTCAGGCAATGGTACCCTAATATGTCACTATCAAAGTTATATATACAAATTATTATAAGTTATTAGATTCACATTCGTATTACATGCAGTTTAAAATGGATTATAATCCAGGCAAAGCAGAAACTTCCCCATCTTCCTTGTTTGAGCCCTGAATGTTGAGCCCTTCTCTTGAAAATCTAGTTTTAAGAAATGTATTATTTGTGAGATTTTAGTGAAGACTTGAACTTCACATGGGCCACAATGCTCCACGGTTTTCGACTGAATATTACATTTCAGTGTTACTTTAGTTAAATATGAGGGCTGCAACTATAGATTATATACATGATCATTTGATCATTTAAGTCTATGAAAGACTAAAGTAGTGAAAGTCGCCTCTCAAAACTCCCTAGAGCCCAAAATGTATGTCCTCAAATTGCTTGTTAGGTCGAAAAATCATTTACCACGATATTTGTAAAGACAAATAAATCATTTGAGAAAGTGGAACCAGCAAATATTTGTCATTTTCAACAGTAAATAATAATAAATGTAGTTAATATCTCAATACTGTTGTTTTTCTTTGGGTCGACAGAGTTTTAAATTTGTTTAAAATCAGTTATTTACATTTCTAACTTTAGTAAATGATGGTTTCTTTCCACTGGATATTAATTCATTAGTGAGACGGTGTGCGCATGCTCGGCTCTCCTATTGTTTCGGTGTTTTCATTCATCTCTGTACGCAGCGCGAACAAAGGGGCGTGAGGCTCGCCTTCTGATTGGCTCCCGTCGGGACGCCGCCGTTCCGCGAGCTCCGCCACAGCAGATGGACCTCTCTCGCGCTCTCCTCCTCCTCCTCCTGGATGCACGCGCCCCAGCGATTGTTTCCAGCGGCAGGAGGGCGAGCGAGTTGACCGAGGAGTTTCACCCGTTAACGGATAGTTCAGCCGTCACGAGCGAGAAGAGGAAAGACGGGAGAAGGAGAACGGCGGACGAGGACAACCGGAGAGCCTGCTTCCGCCGGGATTTTGGTGAGCCGAGATAGATCTCCAAAAGTCGAGGTGAATCAGACAGAAGCGTCGCTGTAGCGGGCGGCTCGTGATGCTTGTCTGCGGGTTCACGTGGGACGTGGACTGCGTGTAGTTTGATAGCGTGATTGTTTGTAACGTTAGCCTGCTAAAGAAGACTTCGACACGTTTAGACAACATTAAATTCGCAACAGCGACATTCATTTATTTTATAAAAGCACGGGGGACACATTTATGGACTCAAAATCTCGAATACAGAGCCGTGTGTGACGTACTTAATGGGCACGCTCCGTGTAACACTGGAGCCTGAGCGTTGAGCAGAAGATGATAAAAAAACATGCCCTATTTATCCACGTCTGGTCTCTAGCAGGGAGTGTGCACACAGCTGTGTGTTAGTATAAAAGGTTACGTAACAAGCAGTAGATGGTTGAGATTCCTCACCACACACACACACACACCCAAGGCTGGCTAGACGTGAAGTGAGTCTTCTGTCTTTTAAATGTCCATTCAGCTGTTTATTAGTAAGTAAACGACAGCCCTCCAGGAAAGGTAGACCGTATCCTACTGTCTGCGCATGCTCAGTTTGTATTGATGTTTCTGTCTACCTGCATTGGGGGTTGGATCATTTATTAAAAACAAGACAATTCAACATGTTCATGAAGTGGAATCAACATTACGTGGAGGATCTTTACACCAGACCGCGTTAGTCTGAGGTCCGTGGGTCTGATGAACTGTCATGAGTGAACTCTATCGTCTTTAATGAAGTATCCGGTCAACATGAGCTGCGATCAATAGCACAAAAAGAGCTCTGTGAACGTTGTGTCGGGTCTGACCGACCAGCTCAAAGCACACATGTTCACCATTATAGAAGAAGAAGTCATCTTTAAATGGCTTACACCAGTGAGCATATTTTGCCATTCTGTGTTTTTGGCAAAATGACAGGATGATTAATCGATTATCATACTAGTTGCTGATGTATTTTTCTCGTGGATCGACTGATCTCTGCAGCTCCACAGTCAACAAAGAGGCACGAATAGTTTCTGCTTGATCTGGAGAATCTGGACGCCATATTTAGATTCTTGCAACGTGTTGTATGCCTAATGAGGAGCAGGAGACACACACACACACACACACACACACACACACTATTTTTGGTTTCTGGGAGCTCAGATGTTTTCAGTGTTGCTATGACAATGGTGACAATAGTGAGGCAGAGCTGTAGTAATGTGGAGACTGGAGGAGGAGGAGGAGGAGGAGGAGGAGGAGGAGGAGGAGGAGGAGGAGGGTTTGAAAGCAGACGGGAGCAGGTCTGGAGCTATTCATCGTCCATTTCAGCCAAAGACTTTGACAGAGGAGGTTCAGAGACAACAGGGCAAGAGGGCAGAAAACAAGCGTGCATGTGTGTCAATGAAAGAGAGAGGGGGAGGAGGGCGGTCAGGAAGTTGTGGTCATGAGTTTTAATAGCATGGTGGATGGTTTCTAGTCCTCCACGAGGGAATCACAAAGGAGAAAGCTAAATGGTAAAAACAGTCCAGACAGCAGAGAGGAAAGAATTCCCTAATCAGAAAACATTAGAATAAAAGGAGTTACTGTGTGTGAGCAGATGAAGGCGTGTGAGGCAGAGGGGAGGGAGTCAATGAGGTCTACATTATGAGCAGAAGAGCTCCCTGATCGGAGACTAGAACCGGGGTCAGTCCGACTGCGTTCAGACGCCGCTGTCGGCTTCAAAGCAAAGAGAGACGGAGGCTTCTTCTGAGGTCTGAATGTCACGGAGATGATCTGCACACAGACGAGGAGTTCTGGTGATAACGGACCGCTTTGGTGAACCGTCAAGGTGATTTTAAAACGATTCTACAGGCTCGATTCTGGAGGAGACGCTGGACACGGCGTAGGAAAGGTCACGGTGGAGGTGTTCGGTAAAGAGGGGGGGTTTGCATAGGAGGCCGTTTATTCTGCAAACTGTCACCAACAGCAAACAGTGAACTGGGTCCACATTTCGCACAACAGCCGCTGATGCTCCAGCTGCAGCTTCAAAGGTTAAATGTCAAGATTTTGATCTCGGTGTCCTGTGGTGACGTCGGGAAGCGGTTCGATTTCGTAATCGGTCGTCGAGCCGGTTGACTTTAAAATCCACGTTGGTCTCGCGAGACACAATTACGACACTGTGTCTCGGGTTTGACAGTCGGCCGCATGTCCGTCTGCGACCGCCGGCCAGTGACCGCGGCCGCCGTATTAAAGACTAATGGTCTCCATTGTGCAGCTGAACGCTTGATCTTTTCGAGCGCTTGACAGGGCAAATACAGGCGCTGAAATATTGATGGGGCTGGGCTGATTGGTGTTTTAATATTTAATTCGGCCACAACAACTGAACACATTCATATCAGTGATTGACAGGCTCGCTTTATTTATCAGCACTCTGTGTTTAAAGCTGCTACATTACAATGTTTAGTGTGTGTGTGTGTGTGTGTGTGTGTGTGTGTTGCAGCCGCTCTGCTTGAATTGAGGAAGTTTCGGGGCCAGTGTCAGTTTCCTGTGTGACTGACTGAGCAAAGGAGGAAGTGATTCAACGGAAGGGGAGCACTTCCTTTTAAAACGCCCCTGATGCTTCCTCGTCTGTTCGCTGTCAGACTCGCAAGAAAAGGCGTTTTTGATCCCGACACCTGAGTGACAAACCTGAGGATACGTACAGAGTCTACCTCTCTTAACCTCTCTCTCCCTCCCTCCCTCTCCCTCTCTCTCTCTCCACATCTGCAGCTGTCTCTGGTGACTCAACAAAGATCACACAGTCTTCACTACGGTAAGATCTCTTGCACTCTTGTAACTGACATTTACACCACGTTTATTTGGCAGGTATTGTCCCTCTGACTTTAAGTATTAATACTCTCGTGAGTCGATACGTTACAGAGCTCCAACAATAGTATAACAATTGATATGAATGAGTGAATGCAGAGACTGGATGTTCTCTGTGGTGGAATACGCGGCGTACACATCTTCAGCCTGCTAACACGCTAACGCTCGCTGATTAGCATTAAGCACAAAGATGAAAGTCAATAGGATTCACCTTCTGGGGACCATGACCGTGTCATTTCATGGTCAGTCCATTCAATATTTCTGTTCCATGTTTCAGTCCGGACCAAAGCGGTGGACAGACAGACGTGACACACTGACATTTCCATCCACAGAGTGTTACTAGAAATGTAAATGATGTGTTCTTTAGAACATGTACTGCCTGTATAGACACACATGTGATGGGTAGATAAACACATGTGATGGTTTGCTCACAGATGAATGTTTTGTAATGATTAGGCTGTGAGGGTGGCACATGTGTCCTCCACCTGTTCGTCTCCTTCTGTCCTTCCTCCTCCGCTGACACACAAGGACAAATACACCAACGTTCAGCGAAGAGGAAAAGCCCTCAGCGGTGATGGCCGGCTGCCATGTTTTAAACAGCTGCATGTGTGCGAGGAGAGACACAGACACAAGGGGAGAGAGAGAGAGAGAGAGAGAGAGAGAGAGAGAGAGAGAGAGAGAGAGAGAGAGAGAGAGAGAGAGAGAAAGAAAAGATGTACTGTAGGAAAGCAGCTGTTCTCCCTCCATCACAGGCCAGATGTTGTGACTGTGTTTAACTGTTCACCATGAGTTGATCTGTCTTGACAGGAAACTAGATATGCTCTGCTGTGATCGTTGCTTTACCTCCTCCTTCTCTTCCTGCAGTCCCTCACCTCCTCCTCCTCCTCCTCCTCCTCCTCCTCCAGCAGCAGCCCGGCCGGTCATGAGGAGTCATGAGACAGAGGGAGGAACTGTGTTAAACTCTCTGTGTTGCTTGTTTGTGTCTCAGCTCCTCTCATGCTGACTGAGAATGGATGATCCAGAGTACGGGGTTCAGATCGGCGAGAACAAGTTCATCAGGAAGTAAGGATTCAAAACCCCAAACTGTCTTCTTACCCTTTATTAACTTTTGGGATGTTGTTAAAGTGTGCGCACTTTACTTCACTGCTGACCTTTTACTAGGCGTCGGAGCATTTATTGATGTATTTAAAGCTTCTCGTACAATATGCAGAGCATTGATATACGGTGGCTGCTGATAAACGTCCCCCAGCCAGTCGTCACGGAAGCACAACGGCCGTCTTCTTACCGTAATTCGTCACCGTTAGCGGCGTTAGCTGTGAGCCGTCGCCATGTTGAGAGCCGCGTGGAGTCAGTAGCCAGGCTCTGAATACCTTTTTAAGTGTGTAGTATGTCAGTACTTGACTTGAGAATACGCGAGTACTACAGCTCGCTGTAAAACACCGTCTCATACTTCTAGTCTCTGAAAGAAGATTTATTTTGTATTTCAAAGGCTGCCTTGACAGCATGACATCAATCAACCCACATCTGATGCTTTGTAGAATGTAGTTCACATGACACACACACACACACACACACACACACACACACACACACACACACACACACACACACACACACACACATATATATTTACATAAGTGGGCTACAAATATGTGAAATCAGCATTTCCTCCTCTCTGTCTCCAGGGCAACAGTCCTCTCACATCTGAAGACGTACAACCTCTACTATGAGGGACAGAACCTACAGCTCAGACACAGAGAGGTAGGGGGGTGTGTGTGTGTGTGTGTGTGTGTGTGTGTGTGTGTGTGTGTGTGTGTGTGTGTGTGTGTGTGTGTGTGTGTGATTACTCTTATTTTAATGTTTCTTCAACAGAAGCACTTTCACCACCGTCTGCCTTCCTGTCACCAATTGACTCTCAGTCAATTGTAATTTAATGTGCCCTATGCACTGTATCCCAGAGGGGCAATAACAGCCGTGTGTGTGTGTGTGTGTGTGTGTGTGTGTGTGTGTGTGTGTGTGTGTGTGTGTGTGTGTGTTTATGTGTGTATATATGTGTGTGTGTGTGTGTGTGTGTGTGTGTGTGTGTGTGTGTGTGTGTGTGTGTGTGTGTGTATATATATGTGTGTGTGTGTGTGTTGACCACGGCTCCTCTCCCCCAACAGGAAGAGGGGGAGCTGATCGTCGAGGGCTTGCTGAATATCTTTTGGGGCCTGCGGCGACCAATCAGGCTTCAGATGCAGGACGACCACGAGCGGATCCGCCCGCCCCCCTCCTCCACCTCCTGGCACTCGGGTTGCAATCTGGACAGTCAAGGGTAAGGGCTCCGGTTACGCATCGCTGACCGGAAATGGTGAAGCATGGGCGGGTCAGCAGGGGGGGGGGGTCAGATATGGATCATGTCTAGGTTGTTCTGATGAGAAAATGAAGTTGAATTAGATAATTGATTTCCACAGTTTGCTAAATCCTATTGGCGACGGTCCAGAGACAAAGAGGAACCTTTTAACACTACTGGCTCCGGTTGTGGATTTTGCCCCAAGCTACCACAGATCAGTTAGCGTCGATAGGCTTGAAGCCCCTTCCTGTATTCGTTCATCAGGAGAAGCTACTCTTGTTCCATTAAAAACAGAGCCAAACCATCCGTGCTGATGTTACTGAAGCTTCAGTCCAAAACTAAAGCACCGGTACTTCACACATTAAAGGAAATACTTTCACATATCACCGAAAAAACTGCATCTATAAAGAGGAACAGCTGACACAAGCTGAAACTGACCAAACGGAGACGTGTGTGTGTGTGTGTGTCTGTCTGTCTGTCTGTCTGTCTGTGTGTGTGTGTGTGTGTGTGTGTGTGTGTGTGTGTGTGTGTGTGTGTGTGTGTGTGTGTGTGTGTGTGTGTGTGTGTGTGTGTGTGTGTGTGTGTGTGTGTGTCTTATGTGGTTAACGAACGTCTGCTGCTTGACAGGAGGTCTAATAACAACAACGGTGTTTCTTTTTAAAAGTTCCCCCAACAGCACAGACGGTCAACAGACGACACAGCAGAGCCCGCCCACAGTGGAAGTGACGCCGCCCGACAGCCAACCAGAGGACTCGGATGTGATGGAAGAACAGGCGGAAGAAGGTGAGTCACGACAATACAATCAATCTGAGCGCCGCTTCTCCGCCACGACCTTCATTTAACGATGCGTCTGAAAATAACACTGAGATGACGGCTGGTGTTGTGCGACAGAGGACAGCGAGAGCTCCGCCCAGCTGCTCAGGACGAAGAGCGACGCCGGCGTCTTGAGGCGGGGCCAGCGGCGCTCACCCAGCGACCAGAGGAAGATCAGACGCCATCGCTTCTCCATCAACGGACACTTCTACAACCACAAGGTGAAGTCTGAGAGTCTTAAACACGTGCTGTGTGTGTGTGTGTGTGTGTGTGTGTGTGTGTGTGTGTGTGTGTGTGTGTGTGTGTGTGTGTGTGTGTGTGTGTGTGTGTGTGTGTGTGTGTGTGTGTGTCTAAACAAATAAAGTAATAGAGGAAAATAAATTCCTGTCTTTTCCTTTTTCTTCAGACGTCCGTGTTTACCCCTGCGTTCGGCTCAGTGACTAACGTCCGCATCAACAGCTGCATGAGGACACCGCAGGTGCTTCGAGTTCTCCTCAACAAGTTTAAAATCGAAAACAGCCCGGACGATTTTGCGCTCTACCTCGTCCACGCGAGCGGAGGCGAGTGTGAAATCATTCAGCTCAGAAGAGAAAGAAGCGTCGCTGAAAGATGTCGATCGATGCCTTTTTGTTGACGGACGTTGTCCCCGTTTGTTTTCAGAGCGCGTGAAGCTGAAGCGGACTGACTACCCTCTGGTGCTCAGGGTCATGCAGGGGCCGTGCGAGCAGGTCTCCAAGGTCTTCCTCATGGAGGAAGACCTCGGAGAAGAAGTCACGTATGACGTAAGTCGCCGCGTTCACTGTGAACACGTCTCGCTCCTCTCTTCTGTAATCCCCCTGTTGACCTCCCGCTGCTCTCTGTTGGTGTGCTCTCCTCTCCTTCCACCAGGTGGCGCAGTACATCAAGTTTGAAATGCCCGTGCTGAAGAGTTTCATCACCAAACTGAAGGAGGAGGAGGACAGAGAGGTGGTGAAACTCACGAGAAGGTACGAGAGAATCGTAACACTTTTATATTCTCCACGAAAACCCTGTCTCTCCTTTCTGTCTTCCACATGTTCACCAGCTGTTACGAGCTTTCAGAACACAGCATTGTAACACATTCGTTCCTTTTTTTCTCCGTCTGCACTCGCCTGCCTTGCCTGCAGGTATACGTACCTGCGCTGTAGAATTGAGAAGCAGCTCGGTTGTCTTCCTGAGGGGGGGACGTGTATGTGATCTGCTCACCGGACCGTCGGAAGCACCGCACCACATCTGCCCAGCTGTGACCGAGACGCTGACCCCGGGATCAGCTGACGAGAACACCGACGTATGTTTCAGCGATTATCCTGCTCCTCCTGAACTGCATGGAGCCTTTTTTTTTTTTTCTTCCTTCAAATCATCCAATCAATGGATCCTACAGACAAAACGTCGACATGCCGTATTGTTTGCATGTTAGCAGCAGCAGTCTTCAGACCCGGTCTCACCTCCTTGTCGTCGCGCACAGACGTTCCTGTGCAGAATGAGCCTACGGAACGAGACGCCGAGTCGTCTGTCTCGACCCAAAATCTATTTTAAAGCACCGACGTCATAGAATATGATCTGAATTAAGTGCCTGTTAAAAGGTTTCTCCAAGCACAAAGACACGTGTTCCGTGTTCTGAACTTATTGGCCTGCAGAAAAGTACAGAAAGTACAGAAAGTACAACAGAACAACGTCAGACCACACCGTCGCCCTCTCAATATTATCTCGGCCGAGAAGTTCACCGCGGGGATTATTGACGGTCGTCTGAGCTGATAATCTGTATTATGTTGTAACTGTTGAGGTCAAAGGAATAGTTTGACATTTTGGGGAAACATTTTCTCGCCGAGAGTTAGCCGCCTGTCGCGTATTTGTACAACAGCGCTTGGTTAGCTTAGCATAGCGCAAAGACTGGTAGCTGCTAAGCAAGTCTGGCTCTTTCCGAAAGCTAACGCTCACATATTAATACGTCATATCTCATGTTAATCTCTTCAAAAAAAAAACAAAGTGTGTTGTGTTACACTTTTGGGTTTTTTGTTGCAGACGAAACGAATAAAGTGTTTGTGAGCTTCAGCTCTTTAGAAACAGTCAGGCTAGCTAGCTAGCCACCAGTCCTTGTGCTAAGCTAAGCTAACCAGCTGCTTGTGATAGCTTCTTATTTACTTCATGGTATTAATCCACTCATCAAACGCTCATCAAGAAGTAAAAAATGCCCCCGAAACTATTCCTTTCCAGGAAGAAACCAGACGTTGAGGTTTTCTGGTGACTTGTAGTCCTGCCTTATGAAACACAACGAGAAGATGTAAAGTAACAAGCACAGTGAAGTACCGTAAGATCCACGAACAACACTCAATGTCATTCTTCACGCCATGACTCCTGGTAGGCGTTGGGACCGGCTATTTTTATTTTTTATTTTCCATCCAACAGAGAATGACACGAGTGAAATCCCAAAAGACTGTGAAGTATGCCGAGCCGTCTTTTGTTTTGAAGAATGTTGTGTGAATGTACGAGTGAGCGTTTCAAAGAAGCACAACGTTGCCTCCGAGCGTACGGCTCTGCGCTTTCGTCCGCTCGACGTCTCCCATCGTCGTCGTTCAAAGCCTCGCCGTACAGAACGGAGAGTGAGAGAGTGAGAGAGTGTGAGAGAGAGAGAGAGAGAGAGAGAGAGAGAGAGAGAGAGAGAGAGAGAGAGAGAGCATGTTCTATTTTTAGTGACTCTTTGAAGACTTGCCTGCTTTTTGTATTGTGTCTTTTACAAAATAATGATCTTTAAAGATTTTAAGAACTCATGCCACGACTTGGAAAATGTTTTTTTTCATACAATGATTATTTAATACAAGAAAGAAAAAAAAAAAAAAGAAGATATATATATATATTTATTTATTTATTTATTTATATATATATTTATATTTATTTATATATATATATATATATATATAAATACATATGTATTTTATATATATATATATATATAATTTATTTATATATATATATATATATATATATATATATATATAATTTATTTATATATATATATTTATTTATATATATATATTTATTTATATATAATCTGTAATCTCGTTCAGGTCAGTGGGGGAAAAGCCCGGCATGTTATATAATGAGCTTTAAATGGGTGACCATGGTTAAGTGGAGAGCAGGGCCATCCTTCAATCGGAGGATCGGTGGTTCGATCCCCGGCTCCGGCTCCTGCTAGTCTCATGTCAACGTGTCCTTTGAGCAAGACACTTAACCCCAAAAATTGCTCCTGTATCTGTGCCTACGGTGTGTAGATAGATACTGGATCAAAGCGTCTGCTAAATGACTGTAATGTACTGTAAATCGTGTTGCATAATTCAAAATGACAGAGGAAAAATAACAGGAGTAGTTGGAGGAGTCAAAGCTTCGGGAGAGTTCGTTAAGTGTTCTGGTTTATTCACTAAGTGGTTAAATAATTCAGACTAAATTAGGACACACGTACACACACATGTACACACACATGTACACACACATGTACACACACACACCCACAGAGGTATTTATGATGCCGGCGCTACAGCGGCTTACTGCTCGCCCAGCCAATGAGCAGGTGTGAGACGGTGATCCGCTTCACCTGCTGGAGATCGTCTGGTCACCGAAAACGCTGCTTCTCTCGGTCAGAAGAGTCTGAGCGGCCGTCAGCGAACGCAGCGTGGAAGAGGACCGTCTTCTTTGTGTCCATCGCAGACAGACAGACGGACAGACAGACAGACAGTGGACAGGTGAGCTCGTTCATTCTCACTTCTACTTCTTTAATACAAGCTTCTATCGAGCTGAGCGGGTTTTAACGATGTGTAACAAAAGTACATTTATTAAGTGTTGTACTTAAACACTGTTTTGTCTTGTACTGTTAACTCCACTACATTTATTTACTGAAGCGGTACTGTACTACTAATCTACCCAATAGTACACAAAGTATCAAGAAGGTGCTCCACGTTGACAAACTATCATACATGTATTCATGTGTGATATTATATCATAATATATGTTTAACACTTTGAAAGGAGCCGTAAGTATTTTTACTTTTGATATTTCAGCTTCATTCTGGGGATAATACTTGTGTACTTTTTACTGAAGTAACCTTTTGAATTCAGTACTTCAGGATCTGAGCAGCACGTAGTTTCCTCGTCTGATTGTGTGAATAAAGTTCTCTTCTCTCGTGAACACATCTCAGGGCTCCGAGTTTCACAATGAAATGTTTTCAATCCTCCTTTTGTGAGTCGCTGCTGCTGCTGCTGCTGCTGCTGCTGCGTCTTTAATCTGGATTATTGTCAGACTAAGTGACCTCGTGTAATTATAGCTCGACTCGTCTTCGTAGAGGACGCAGATTAGACCGCGTACTGTTTGGTCGACGGCGGAGCAAATGATGTCATGCTGCTGGACGGTTGGAGGAAGTAATCTCATTGTTTACTTCAGCGCCACGTTTTAATACGCGAGCAAGCACTTTGTGCTTTAATCTAAAGTAATGCGTTATGTTTTACAAACCGATTATGTATTTTGCAATATATATAATACAACATTTCTGTCTTAAATATGGTGAAATATGAGTATAAAGTACATGTACTTGCTGTAGTTACTTTCCACCATGTTGTAGGACTATATTATTACTGTGTAACACGTGTTTATTACATATGTTGCACACATATGCTATAATATATAACATAATGTATAACACTACTTAAATACTTTATTATGTCTTGTTTATACTTGCACTATACATGCACAATTTTCTGATATATATTTCTTGTATAGTATTGTGAGGCATATATTGTAAATAGCTTTTTAATGTCATCATTTCCCTTATTTCTATTTATTTCGTTCCATTAGTTCTGTCACTCCCCTGAAGTTGTACGTTATTCTCTCTGTTTGATAGGCGTTGGGTTTAAACACTGATGTGTATTTATGTGTATATATATATATATATATATATATATATATTTAGTCGTATATATTGGGGCTCATTATTGCAGCAGGTCTGTAGAACCAGACCTCGCCTCCTCCAGTAGACCCTAATGAAAGGGCGTTAGAGATTATCAAAGCCATCTGATCCCAGGTCAGCCGCGGTGTCGCATTGTGACGCCGCTTGTGTAAGATGCGTTTGTCAAAGCTGGATTACGAGCCGTGATCTGTCCTGCTCTTAATTCATCAGCGACGTAAAAATAACATGCAGCCGGACTAAAGCGGCAAAGAGAACATCTCCCCATCGTTCATGAGCAGCGTGTACCTTCAGGGAGCAGTACGACCAAATACAACCAAGTACAGCCAAGTACAGCCACAGCCAAGTTCAACCAAGTTCAACCAAGTACAGCCAAGTACAGCCAAGTACAGCCAAGTAAAATCAAGTACAGCCAAGTACAATTAAGTACAGCCAAGTACAACCAAGTTCAGCCAAGTACAGCCACAGCCAAGTACAGCCACAGCCAAGTACAGCCAAGTAAAATCAAGTACAGCCAAGTACAGCCAAGTAAAATTAAGTACAGCCAAGTACAGCCAAGTGCAGCCAAGTACAACCAAGTTCAGCCAAGTACAGCCACAGCCAAGTACAGCCAAGTAAAATCAAGTACAGCCAAGTAAAATTAAGTACAGCCAAGTACAGCCAAGTGCAGCCAAGTACAACCAAGTTCAGCCAAGTACAGCCACAGCCAAGTACAGCCAAGTAAATTCAAGTACAGCCAAGTACAGCCAAGTAAAATTAAGTACAGCCAAGTACAGCCAAGTGCAGCCAAGTACAACCAAGTTCAGCCAAGTACAGCCACAGCCAAGTACAGCCAAGTAAAATCAAGTACAGCCAAGTACAGCCAAGTAAAATTAAGTACAGCCAAGTGCAGCCAAGTGCAGCCAAGTGCAACCAAGTACAACCAAGTACAGCCAAGTACAGCCAAGTACATACACTAGTATGTTCATTATCTGCAGCATTTGTGAGGCAAATGTTTCTTGCTTGAAAAGTTCTCTTGAAATGAATTGTTGTTACAGGGTACTGATGTACTGTGGTGTTGCAACTAAATACTTCCTCCATCAGCGTCCAGCAACAGGAGCAACAGACCCAGAGAAGCGACACCGTCCCTCCTCCTCATACTGCTTCCTTTGTCTTCTTGTTGCAGGATAAAACAATGATGCGTGTCCTGCATAAAGCCCCCCTCACGGCAGCTCTCTGCCTGCTGCTCCTCGGCACGCTGCTGCCCGGCTCGGAGGCACGCGGTCGCGGAGGCTTCGGAGGCGGCCGAGGTGGAGGCTTTGGCCGGGGTGGAGGCTTCGGCCGAGGCGGAGGCGGAGGCTACAGGCCGGTCCAGAGCGGCGGCTCCAGCGTGGGGAAAGTAGCCGGGGCGGCTGCAGCGGGCGCCATAGGAGGAGCCGTGATCGGGTCTGCCCTGAGCCGCCCCGGGTACGGTGGAGGGTATGGAGGGTATGGAGGGTATGGAGGGTATGGAGGGGGCTATGGAGGATATGGAGGCGGTTATGGAGGATATGGAGGTGGTTATGGCTCCCAGCGATACGGAGGCGGCGGCCGCAGGCCCGGCTACGACGCAGAGGGCTCCGGAGACATGGAGTACTACACCGGAGCGTCCAGCGGGCCCATCTACAACAGCATCATCGTGGTCATCGGCTCCCTGATGGCCCTGCTGATGGGCCACTGGGGGGCCTTCATGTAGAGCCCGGAGCCGGAGCTGGGATCCCAACAAAAAACACACACACACACACACACACGGGTCCGAACAAACCCTGACTAAACGAAACAACCCTTCAACCTGACATAAAATAGTCCAACGTGACCTGAAATATGACCTTTTGAATGACGGATTGATGGAGAGACGTGGCCGCTGTGTTTCCCTTCTGCTCCTCAGTGAGTCTGTGAGGACCTCTGACCTCCACAACACGACACCAAGCTTCACTCTGCAGCCCGACAAAACCACCTCCTGTAGAAATAAGTCAGGAACATGGTTTCCTCTCCCCCAGGGCAGTCTCTCTCTCTTTTTATACTTTTGATGATTGTTTTCTGATCGATATGTCTCCGTGAAGATAGAACAGGTTGGATGTGTAATTAGGTTAAGTCTACCTCAACAAGTCAGGACGAGAGTTTGAGAGCAGCTATGATGATGCCATTTCTCAGTGTATTTCATTATACCTATATTCTAGAACTCTGCATATTAAACAGTGTATTCCAGTCTTACTTTTTTCAGTACTTTGCTTGTTTATGTATACTTTACCTACTTAAAGTACATGTTTTATGCCATTTTGACTTTTATGTTAAAAAGAGCAAAATGTGCTTCCATGTTTATTATTGTTAAAACAATAAAAAAAATAACTTAGGACAAACTTTTGTGTTGAATTTTATTGTCTACGTTATTGTGAGAAGAGACGGTGTTTAAATCTGACTTTATTCTCGACACGAGCGCCGCTGCCTTTCTTGTTCCAGAGCTTTCAGCTGTATCTCATGGTCTTTAATCAGCACATCGGTCTCCGCTGCCGTTTCGAGTCCATCCTTTAAGTTGATGTAAAAAAGCAATAATGTATTACTACGATACATGCAATAGATTTTATACGAACAGACTTTTTAGAAAATAGGTCATTTTAGTCACGCGAGTCAAATTATCAGCAGCAGAGAAGAAGCATCTGGTAGAAGAGCAGAGCTCCACAAAGAAGACGCTCAGCTGTTCAATGTGTAGCTTCACTGGCTTCAGTCGGTGTCAGGGGACGCAGGTCCACATCTGGACCAGGGCCACATCTGGACCAGGGCCTTTAGTTAGTCAACAATTTACTAAATCCACTGCTTTGGATTTGCAACTCCAACGCAATAACATTGAGGATTACGTCATGACGGAGTGTGAGTAGCAGTAATGTGGCTCAGCTCAGTAATGCTCAGATGCTACCTTCACTTTATTCTTCCCTAATCAGCCACTGATCTACTGCAGTCTACCACCCGGTCAGCAAGCTCACGTGACTCGAATCAAACGCACCTCCGACGATGTCGCGTCATCAACAGGTGCACGCTGGATCCAGTTAACACGCTAAATGCTAACATGTGCCGAGTGGGACGCTTTTCCTGTCGGCGGAGCCTCATTCAGCTCTGTTGAGTGGACCGGTTATACCGGGACATAGAGGCTGAGTGGACCGGTTATACCGGGACATAGAGGCTGAGTGGACCGGTTATACCGGGACCGAGAGGTTGACAGGTGAGGCATTTATTTTAATAGGTAATGTATGTCACGTGTGTGTAGAACATATTTAGTGTTGCTGATCCGACATTAAACCGCAGTGAAAAAGCACAGAGGGGCAAACTGTACCTCTGCCTCACTGAAGAGGGCGTGCGAGAGCCCACGGGTCGGGTTCATGCTTGTTCTGTCGTTGCTCTTCTTCTACACTTTTCTTCTTATATTTTGCTTTGACCACAATAATGTAAGATTCTATATCTTATAAGCTTAAAAATGTCTCAAAAAACAGGGAAATATGAACAAATCAACATCAATTCAACGTCGGACAGGTAAAGTAACCTTTTACGTGTTTCTTGTTCTCTTTATACATCCGGGGTTGTTACGCAGATTATCGCGGAATCTCACGATGTTCGCGGGTGGTGCCCGCGAGCGCTCCGCTTCTGAAACCCTCCCGGTGGAACCAAATATGTATTTTACCTATATGTGTGTGTAAAGAATGCTGATATGAAATATGAAAAACAACCAGTAGTCAAAGTGCAAGCTGCCAATTGAATGGTGATTTAAACTACTCTATTGGGTTCATATATTTGTGAATCTGACTTATGTAGCGTCAGTACCTCACCAGACACGAGCCTCACCGTACGTCACTGGACAGAGAGGCTGAGTGGACCGGTTGTACCGGGACATAGAGGATGAGTGGACCGGTTATACCGGGACATAGAGGATGAGTGGACCGGTTATACTGGGACATAGAGGCTGAGTGGACCGGTTGTACCGGGACATAGAGGATGAGTGGACCGGTTATACCGGGACATAGAGGATGAGTGGACCGGTTGTACCGGGACATAGAGGCTGAGTGGACCGGTTATTCCAGTATACTAGTGTGACTCATTGATAATCGGCTGTATATACAGACGGTTAGACTATGATTGTTTGTACGTACAAACAGGTTATGTTGTTGACGTTATTCAACTGGTTACAGTCGAGGCTACTTTTGACATTGAATGCATCCCTAATGCATCAGTTCCAATAAGCTACTGTTATTATTATTAAGCTATAGTTAATGAACACATGGAAACTCTGATGGGGCCTTTGAAGCGCTCGCATGACTTGTCTCGGCTTCATGAGCTCACAGCCAATCAGATCACACCACTGCTGTCCTAAAGCGGCATCCAGCCGTGTGTTCTTTGGACCGCTCGCATCCGATAATCACGCTTCACCACACGCTCAGACCCGAAACCCCGTCCTCAAGTTAGTCCTTCGGTACGAAGACGAAATTCAGATGGAATCGCCACACTTTTGTAAAGTTCCCCGAACCCAAACTCTGAAAGTCATGAAACAAAAGTCTGCAGGTTCACGTTAGTAAAGTTAAAGTTTATTTGATAAGAACAAATCCAAAAAGGTGCGACGTCGACCCTCAGTGTTCAGCAGGAGCTCCGGCGGGACAGAACAGAGTTAAAAAGGGTCCGTTTAAAAGAGCCACGTCAGCATTTTCAAACACATTCAAAGTTCACATGTGACAGCACATTAAAGGTACACTGTGGGGTCCATCTATGAAAACCTGTTGGTTGTGATTGCAGTTCAGTGATTGAAAGGTGAACCTCCTGGTTGTAGAGGTGGAACGTCACTAAATACTTCTACAAATTTAAAGGTATTTCACTTGAGTATTTCCCATGTTATGCTGCTTTTCTACTTCTACTCCGCTGCATCTCAGAGGCAAAATATTCTGCTTTTTACTCCACTGCATCTGATACATTTCAGATTACAATTCATGAAAACCTTCCACATTTTAAATGAGATTATTTAGTTTTCTGATCAACTGAAGAGTTAAGCTTCTTTGTTATTTTAATGACCCGAGAAACATATAATGATCTTATTGAATATGATGCATTGCTCTAGATTAAACGTACACTTTAATGTACCTGAAATATTAACCCCAAAACATCAGCTATAACAGTAAAGCGAGGATCACATGGCATTGTTTTTAATCGAGCTCATAATTCTCACCTCAAACGGCTCATTCAGATCTATTGCAGTTACAGATGATCCGTGTTCACGTCATACATTATGAGCTCTGAAATGAGTGTTAGTCACTTAAAATGGGTTTGTAGGCATTTTGAATGGGAACTGTTAAAACGCCACAGTGTACCTTTTTATAAATAGTTTGGGTTTTTTTTTAAGTGAGAGAGAAAAAAAATCACACATCTGGATCCGCCGGCCTTAACGATCATAAACTCGGCTGATATCGCAAGAGAACATTCAGGAGGATTTGGAGAGGACTCTCCGGCTCAGGATTTAAGTACTTCAAGGGGGATCGCAAGCTACCAGGGAGGCAGAACAACGGACAGACGCCAGTGTATATAAAAAAAAAAGTACCTGGAAAATATACGTCACACAGTACTGAGCAGTACACGTGGTTCCATACATACTTGGGGGGAAAAGCGCACTTCCAAAGTAATTGTGTACACCAGCATGCATACTACTGTCTGTGTTTACACATACAATAAGTACGTTCATGGTTTGTGTTTTCCATCTCTTTAAACCAGGGGCATTCAAAATGCTAAATATCTATTTGTTTATATGAACGTATATGCTTTATATTTACGGTATATGTTGGCGTACCTCGTATAACTGCATGAATCCTTATGGCACAATACAATTCTGTACATTTTCGGTCATTCCCGTACTCTGATGACTTGCACTGAATGGAATCGGCCAGGAGTTGCATAGTCCGGACAGTGGCTGCTGGTAGCCAGCCTCAGCCTCGAGCAGACTTCAAATGACCATCAGTCACGGTGGAACGGTGTTTGGTATTCTTCACGTGGGGAAGCGGCTGACTCGCGTAAATAAGTAGAGCCGAATAACGCAGTCGAGATGGGAGCTTTTTTTTTGTTGGGGGTACTTTTCCTCTGTGAGTAAACCGTCCGTGAGAGCTGGACTTCAGCCGAATGTCAGAATGTTAGCGTCAAAATGTCATCCTCCACTCCAGACGAGTTCAGGTGAAACAGCGTTGCAATTTTTTTTTTTGATGCGAGTGAATCAACCTCGATATCTGTCCCGAAACGGGCAGCACATAAATGTAGCGACTGAGATGAGTGCCGCTCTTGATCTCGATGGCGAGAGGTGCACAGTGCGAGTAGTTTTAACACTTATAGTTTGTTGTAGTTGAATCTGTCCTGGGTAGAGAGCATCTAGATGGACATCAATGGGTCGGATTTCCCCTCGGTCCAGAAGCCTGGAGCGTTCTGGACAGTAAATGGGCCCCTTTGTGTCTCAGAAGAGGAAAAAACACAAGAGCAATCTGTTCCATCGCTGGCTGAACCATTTCCGTTCCTTTCTTTGAACACACAGTTCCACGATGAGGATGCGATGCCTAAATATTAAGAAAAAAAAAGTAGAAAATCCACACACGATAAAGAAGGTCCTCTCTCCCCGATCATTCTCCACTCCTTATATTTAATAAACGCTCCGTCACCAAAGGCCTCAGTGGAGCGACATTAGCATGTTGCTATTCAGCAGCATCAGGGTAGTGCTGGTGACCGCGGCTACTAACCCCAGCCGGCCCGTCTCCGGCCGCTGCGCCCCATCGGTCGGCCCCTTCAGGTACCTTTCAGAGTACACCATGTACAGCTCCATGCACCTCCTGGCCTTCACCTGCTCGATCAGAGCCGGGTAGCCGATCTCCACGATGCTGACCGTGTCGTCGTCGTCGTCTTCGGCGCCCCCGACAACCTGCGACGCCGGCGGCTCGGGATCTGCTGGCCGATTGAGAGGGCGCGGAGGCCAAGGTGCGGCGGTCGAGGAGTTATCTGCCGCGGTGCCGTTGGTCTCCGTTGTGTTGCTGCCTGAGCCGGCGTCTGGACCTGAGGCGACAGCAGTGGTTGTGGTTGTGGTGGCGGCAGCCGGGTCGTTGTTTGGCTTTGGGTTCCCCGCCGGCAGAAGGTCGGTCCTCTTCATGCAGGAGTCCATGTAGCTGTCGTAGGTTCGAGGGGGCTGGCTGTACCGGTAGTCTCTGCTGTAGTCGTTGGCGTCGGTGGACTTGGCCCCATACCTCCTGTACATGTAGTGGTTGTAGTAATGCTCCTCCTGGGGGTTGTGGAAGCTGAAGGGAGGACGGGGGAACCTCCCAAGCCCGTAGCCCAAGGCCATCCCTGCCATAGCCCCTCCAGCTGCTGCCATCACCGCGCCGCGTCCGAACCCTCTGGATCTGTCAGAGGGACGCATGCCCATTGCCTGGACCGAGTGGGAAAAGGGAGAGCCGCCACCGGCACCGTGGCCCCCGTATCCAAAGCTGCCCCCGTAGTGAGGGCTCAGGACTTTGTTGTTCGGGTTTTGGTTGATGAATCCACCTCCATAACCACCGTGACCACCGTAACCGCCATAGCCTCCTCCGTATGGGGAGCCCCGCGCTGGATACTGGTTCGGGTAGCCTCCACCCGGATTCCCAGGCCTGCCCGACTGCGGAGGGTAGCCTCCCTGATTGGGTTGTCCGGGCTGCTTGGGGTACCCACCCTGAGAGCTGGAGCCCGCATTATTCCGGTTGCTGTTGGTGCTGCCTCGGTTGGACGTGGGGTACTTCTTGGAGCCGAAGCCCTTCCCGAAGCCGCCTCCTCTCTTGGCCAGAGAAGAATGAAACAACAGGAGCGTCAGACACAGCACAGAGAGCGACTGCAGCTTCATCTTCGCCCTGCAGGGAGAGGAAAACATGAGATAATACTTGGATTTATCATCGTACCCTTAAATAGTCGTTGAGTTGCACATCGCTTCAACTTTGACTTACAAGAGAGCGTGCACCCAACGCTGCAGTGGACTGGAAACAGCCCTGCTGTATTTTGGCTACCGTCTTCTGCTAACTCGAGCCCACCTAGTTCCCCTCAGGGAACACAGAGCTCTGGGGCCACAAAATGAGGTTTCCAGGTTGGCTCCAAATAGCTCAGTGCTCTGTTACTGCAAGATCTCCTTATTACAAATCTGTATCCATGAACCATAAAGACGCTCACCCGGTTTTATGAGATTATAGAAATATGTCTATTGCCATCTTGTTTATATTAGAGAAGCTATCACTTCAATATTCCTGGATGTGAAGGATTATTGTGGGCAATGGTGCAAAACTGTAGTCGCATCAGTGTCATCAGCATCTCTTGTATCCATCATGCTTTACTGTGTATCGATATATCAAACTATAAAGATGTGACTTTATTATTTTATTTAAAACGCCCATCATAATTTCCCAGAGTTCATAGCTCCTCGTGATGTCTTGACACTTTTGGTCTCCTAGATGATTTCACAGATTTCAAACACGAGTAATGGAGTTTATAAGAATGGCTCGTGCAGTTCCAGCGTGTTGTGACGTCACACCGGCGGCAGCGAGTAAACTCGCGCTGTTTCCACAGCAACGCGAGCACCGGCTGTGGCTGATCTGCTGAACGTTGAAATCTCCTTTCGCCTCTCGAGGGCTGCGAGTCTTTGTGTGTGAACTCACCGCGATGCAACATATTCAATCACTAGCATTATGACGAGATCCGTGTCTTTGTCCTCGTGAGATTAGGTTTTTAATAATCGCGAGCAACGAGATGCTCATTAATAATCACGCACGAGTCACAATGACACAGCGGCACAGGACCTCAAGGTGTCGCCGGTGATGCAACAATAACCAGTCCCGGCTCCGGACAGAAGCGACCCAGACCGGGATTATCCATCAGTACCCCGCTGTGTTCACACTAGACCACTAGACCGTGTGTGGACAGAGCACTCACTTTAACGTCACCTGTCAATGATGACAATGTCCTTTTATTCCGGCACAACATGGCTTCAATAAACTATCGAGTAATTTAGCTAAATACTACGTTTTTTTTAAATTACAGACAGAGATGGTCGCGTGAGGTAAACAACAACAACAACAACACTGTGTATTTCATCCCTCAGAGCGGCACTACATTCTTTAGATAAAGGAGCAGCATTACCGTGGTGGTGACCGTGCGGATGTATTTTGGTTGTTGAGCCTCAAGCAGCGTCCCGGGTTTGTCTCCCTCCACTCGAGTGTTGATGTAGCGCGAGCTCACAACGGCTCGAGTTTGGAAACTGGTTAAAATCCGAATGACGTCACGTGGCACGAGGGGACGTGGTCGCGCAAGCTCCGCCAATGAACCATCGGTTTTTCATCACAAGAAAAAAAAAATGGATTCAATCAAATGTATTTCATCAATCCTAGATTATAAAAATAGAAACATAAAACACTTTTATTTATTGAGTTAAGATCGCTGTCGGTGTTTTGATTCGCTGGCATTTTCTGTTTTTGTTAAATGTTTATATTTTGTTTATATGTCAAAAAAGAAAAAAGCTCGTTTGAACCCGGTTGTGAGCGGTCTCTGGTCTGTCTCGTGCGTAGACACAGGACACAGGGGCGTGGTTTCACCTGACAACATTTCCCAGCATCCTCAAACCTGTGATGATGTTGATTATATTCGGAAAATCACCACACGTAAATGAGTCGTATGGAGCAAAACGTGGTGGTAAAATGTAATCAATTCTACACATTACGTTCAAATTAACTACATTTACTGTACTTAAGTACAACTATGAAGTACTGTGTATATACCCATTTAATCCACTTATCCTATACATTCCAGGACGCGTTGAACACTACCTTAATGTGAAAACAAACTGCAGATATAAAACATATGACCTTTTAAAATGTGATGCAAGGCAGTACAGTATAAGATAGTGTAAGATTCAGATTAAACATTAAACTGCTGCTTGCATGTTATTTTATAAAAAAATAAGCCAATATCTGAAAGGGAACATATAATGTGTGTTTTACTTGAGGTAAAAAGTGCTGATAATACCTGTGTACTTTTATGCAGGACGTGTACACTGGGCATACTTATTTACTGTGGTATTGGGGCATTGCCACGTTTATTTACATAAAAGATCTAAATGCTTCATGCTTAAATTAGCGATGACCCTCAGAAAAGGGAAAAAAACCCAGAGTCTCATTGAACACGATGCCGGTTTCATTCATTTTTAATGTGCTCTGTAAAAGGAGACCCACTGACACGACGCAGACTAAACCTTTTAGCCACTCGCCGTCCAACTCAGAAGCTCCCAGCTGCTGGCTAGTTAGCAGCATTGTGTTTTATTCTTAAAAGCAGAGTGCAAAGAACTTCAATGGAGGTAGCTGAGCTAATGGTTGCTTCAGGTGCCAGAACAAAACAGCTCAGTGGTGCACTACACAGTCTTCAATACAGACGAAAGTCCAACATTCAAAACTCTAATAATTAATGTGTTCTGTGAAGCCATAACCACCAGTTTCTATAAAATAAAAAAATCTGTCATGACATTAAAAAAAACCCCTCTTAATTCAGTTAATAATTCAGACCAACGATTCGTTATATCTTTTGGTTATGGCGTCTTTATTGCAGTTATAATGCTACATGCTCATATGAATATATATTTGTACTACTCTTATAACGCAGGACAAAAGCAATATTTTCACAGATAAATTAAACTCAATTAACAGGATTAATCGGATGTCATTAGTGAATCAGAGGTCTTTAAGAGCATTTTACCAGAGAGAGGCAGAATATTGGATGGAGATATTGTTTTTTTTATATATATATATATATATATATATATATATATATTGGTTTTTTTACAATAATTATCCACCATACATACATATTTAGAAAAAGTTTTAAGTAGGGTTCTGATTGAATTTCTTATATTTTAATAAACTGTATAATTGTATGACCTGTATGAATTGATACAATCCATTACAATTACTCTCAATGTAAAACCTCTCTGTCTAAATCACCAATATTATTAATCTTCTGATATGAACTATATTCTTATTATCTAATATAATCACTCGTTTCTGCTTTGGACCGTCCTTGAATTAGGCAGGACTCCAACACGAGTTAGAACCATTACTATTAGCGCGTCCTCATTATAGCAGAGCTGTTTATGTACACAGATCCATCACCATGACAGACACCATGTTCCAGCCCCAGGGTACAGACTAATCCCTGGACTGAGTCTACAGCTACAGCATGCTCGTGTCTCTGTGGGGCCGTCCAGAGGGTCCAGTGGTGCTTTGAGCTGGATGCTATAGTGTCGGCCTGCTAACGTGTTCACAACGTTTAACATAATTAACATTCATTTAAGAAAAGAAAAAAATACATACATGAAAAGTTGTGGCTGGTCGTAAATTTATAAGAGAGAAACTCTGATGTCTGAGTGCATGTGTATGCAGCAAGAGAGGATCCAAGCCCCCATACATATCTATCTATATCTATATTTCTCCATGTCATACCATGGATATTTCTCTAGATCTGCCACTGCCATGTTCACTGTTTTAGTTGAGTGTGTTTCCATCCTAAAATTTGCAAGTTCAGATGAGTCTGGAGATCAATTCATCACGGCAATCTACCCAAAGCTCATCAAGATGTGTTGCTCTAAATCAAAACAAATTGGCCTCGTGTTATTGGGATTCATCCGTAGAGCCACGCTGTGTACTTAATATCTTTAACACGTTCTTTATTGTGCACTTCATTTCCAAACACTCTCCATCACTTTAACTCTTACTGAAGGACTCAGCTCAGCAGCATCAGTGTAGAACTGGTGATCACAGCTATTAGACCTCCCAAACCCATCTCCAGTCCCTGCACCCCACCGGTGGGGCTGGGCTCTGTCGTTTTCTTCAGGTACTTTTCAGAGTACACCATGTACAGCTCCACACATCTCCTGGCCTTCACCTGCTCAATCAGTGCCGGGTAGCCGATCTCCACGATGCTGACCGTGTCGTCGTCATTGTCGTCGGCAGTAGCAGTTTTTCTGAGAACCCGTGAAGCTGGAGGCACTGGGTCGGCTTTAGACTCATTTAGAAGGCGTGGAGTGGAGGGTGTGGAGGTCGAGGAGTTTTCTGCTGCGGTGCCGTTGCTCTTTGTTGTGTTGCTGTCGATGCCAGAGTCTGGGGCAGCGGAAGTAGTTGTGTTAGTTACAGGAGTACCTGTAGTTGTGGTGGTTGTGGTTGTAGTTGTGGTTGTGGTAGCAGCAGCCGGGTTGTTGTTTGGCTTTGGGTTCCCCGCTGGCAGAAGGTCGGTCCTCTTCATGCAGGAGTCCATGTAGCTGTCGTAGGTTCGAGGGGGCTGGCTGTACCGGTAGTCTCTGCTGTAGTCGTTGGCGTCGGTGGACTTGGCCCCATACCTCCTGTACATGTAGTGGTTGTAGTAATGCTCCTCCTGGGGGTTGTGGAAGCTGAAGGGAGGACGGGGGAACCTCCCAAGCCCGTAGCCCAAGGCCATCCCTGCCATAGCCCCTCCAGCTGCTGCCATCACCGCGCCGCGTCCGAACCCTCTGGATCTGTCAGAGGGACGCATGCCCATTGCCTGAACCGAGTGGGAAAAGGGAGAGCCGCCACCGGCACCGTGGCCCCCGTATCCAAAGCTGCCCCCGTAGTGAGGGCTCAGGACTTTGTTGTTTGGGTTGTAGTTCATGTGTCCACCTGGATAACCTCCATAACCGCCATATCCGCCCTGACCACCATAACTGCCGTAACCTCCTCCGTATGGGGAGCCCTGTGCTGGGTAACCTCCAGCTGGGAATCCTGGTCTGACTCCTTGATTAGGGTAACCTCCCTGATTAGGGTAACCTCCTTGATTAGGGTAACCTCCTTGATTAGGGTAGCGTCCTTGATTAGGGTAGCTTCCGTGATTAGGGTAACCTCCTTGATTAGGGTAACCCACTGGTCGGCCTGGTTGCTGAGGGTAGCTTCCTTGATTAGGGTAACCCCCTTGATTAGGGTAGCTTCCTTGATTAGGGTAACCTCCTTGATTAGGGTAACCTCCTTGATTAGGGTAACCTCCTTGATTAGGGTAACTTCCTTGATTAGGGTAACCTCCTTGATTAGGGTAACCCACTGGTCGGCCTGGTTGCTGAGGGTAGCTTCCTTGATTAGGGTAACCTCCTTGATTAGGGTAACCTCCTTGATTAGGGTAACCTCCTTGATTAGGGTGACCTACTGGTTGGCCTGGTTGCTGAGGGTAGCTTCCTTGATTAGGGTAGCTTCCTTGATTAGGGTTACTTCCTTGATTAGGGTAGCTTCCTTGATTAGGGTAACTTCCTTGATTAGGGTAGCTTCCTTGATTAGGGTAGCTTCCTGGTCGGTCTGGTTGCTGAGGCTGGCCTCCCTGGTTGAACTGTTCAGTTTGTTTAGGTTGTTTGAGGGTTCCACCCTTGGACTTCTTGTCCAGACTATCTGTTTTGGGGGTCTTCTTAAAGAGACTTATTTTCCCACCAAACCCTCCACTTTTCTTGGCCAACGAAACATTCGTATGAACCAAAAGAAGGGACAGACACAACAGATGTGTTACAGTCAGCTCCATCTTTTTGAGCTGCTGAGAGGATCCATGGAAGGAAACATAAAAGAGAACAAGAGGTAGAGAAAATATAAAGAGAAAAAGTTAGATTATATTATTTAAAATGTAAGAAGTCTTCCTGTTGAGCACACAGCATATGATCTACATTAAAATAGAATACATTACTTCACATGGCAACGTTTCTTTTTGGAGAGGATATATTGACCTAAATCATGTTCACCACACATTTCATTATTTACACTTACGTCAACAACCTTGAAGTGCTTTTGCACGCGTCACTTATTCCACAGCAGGTGTTTTCTGCCTTTTTTTTCCGTCAACGTATCATAAACGTAATGAGTTTGTCTCCAGAGGAACAGCAAGTCAATATTTGCATTAGAGGACTGAACGGTTGTGTATCAGGTGACTTACCAGCGCCGGTTTGTTTTTTATTGTATTTCATTTGATGGTCACGGGCGCTGAAAACATGTTATTGTGCACCACTTCTTTGTGCACCTGTTTGCTTGTAGTCCTTTAACATTAGACATGAAGCAACATGACGCGAGCTGCCAGGCTTAAAATAGCACGAGGAGGAGACGTTTTGCTCTTTACACGCTTGATTTTAATTATATAATGTTATTCTCTAAAAACACTAGCTGTGGAAAAAGTTACGAGACAACTCTCAACTGGAAAACTGCATATTCTTGACAACGTGGACACATAACACTGACCTTGTCACGTTGGTGTCCACTTCACCGGCGTCTCTCTCTCTTTAAGAGACGGAGCCTCCAGGACTTTATGTAGACCCCCACCCCCCTTCTTCTTCTTCCCTTGAGGGTAACATATTTTTAAACCTCTCGACCATAAACGGTAATGTTAATGTTTGGACAGAGTAAGTTAGTTGTTGGTGGTGAAGGATAATGTGCATTTTATCAAATTAGTATTTCAATTTAACTTAATTGTCTTTTAGCCTGAGCTTTGAGTGACAGACTTGTTTGTTTTAACGTTACTTAGTGTTATGGGTGTCAAAGTCGGATATATTAGCTTTTTGAGGGTAAAAGTAACAACGCGATTGAGAGTTGCATTTCCTAACTTTTCATATTCCGTGGGATTTGAACGCCGCACAGGTGACGGTGTGAATTAAAGGGTCATTTCATTGAAGTATCTGAACTGGAAGTGACTGAAGTTGCTGTACTTCTGCTCCATTATATTTCGATATAGAGACGTTGTAGACTCTCCTGTGACTGCAGGTGTAGACGTGGATTCTTGAGCAGATGGTGCCACCTGCTGGCCATGATAAGAAATACATTTTAAAATCCTGACGCGAGGGTAACCATGTGACCTTAATATGTAGAGAGAGCAAAGCAATAAACTTCAGTGGTTTCCTAGTGATGATCTAAATGAATTGGAGAGAGAAGACACAGTCTGCAAAGGGTTTAATGATTTTAATTGTGTGAATTTGTTGTTTTTTCCATCACACACACACTCATTTGCCCCGGTCAAGTGATGCATACATTCAATGCAGGGTAAGATGGAAACTGGACAGCAGTGCATTCTTTTTTTTTTTCTTTTTTCTTCTTTTTCTTTTTTTTAAACTAAAAGAAACAATCCTTAAAGACAAGGAGGACACATCCTGATGGCAGCGATGTACCAACGTGAGACGGCAGTAGGTTTCCACACAGGCGTCGTGTTGTTGTTAACACACACACTGGGATAAAAGGGAAGATCATCCAGCACGACATGTAATATCTGTGGATGCAGAATAATGCATTCTCTCCAACAACTGGGACAGAAATTTACACTTTTTCCTTTTTCAGTTCCAGGGTCTCAGAGGCACAGCAGAGACGTCGCAGTAGGCGCTACCACTCATCAAGGTCAGAAATGTGACTTTCTGTTGTAATATGGCAGCAGATTACAAACCAGATGTGATAAAGCAACTACTGCGATTCATTTAATTCATTTGTGCAGAGCTGATTGAAAAGGTGATTGCTTTCTCATCAGTATCAACACATTGGATTATGAGGAAATTATTAAATTTGGATCAAATATGGAAAGGAAAACATTTAACTGGGCGCTTTAAACACACGGAGGTGACGGATCAATGACAAACTGACAAATGGTACAATATAGAAACTCTGATGAAAAATGCAAACACAAACACAATCGCCCTTTAACTGTAGGCACATATGTAGAAACCAATAATATAAATCTTCATTTGCAATGGGTTTTTTTTTTTTGTTTAAAAAATATCCTTTCACTTATTGCATCCGCTTGTGGGACGTGTCGACGGATAAAATAGCAAATGTGTGGAGACAGAAAGTTACTCCAACACTGTCAAAATGTATGAAGAGGGATGGGGAAATGTTAACCACTGTCAAAACACACACACACAACCCTGAATTTATGCAGCAACACGATGATGTGGTAAACCTTCCAATTACAGCGGTCAGGGTCTTATAATGCAGTCGGATAGTTAGGAGAATCTTCTGGAGACGCAATGCTGAATAAAACATGCATCTCATTAGTGGCTTCGAGGATTTAAGCAGCTCCCCCATATTAATAATATCTCTCAATGGACAACATCAAGTATTTGTTCTCTTCAGTTTAAAGAAATCTTAGTATCATAGTGTTAAAACTCAATACATGAACTGTATTTGCAAATAAAATCACTTTTATGTCCAGTGGTCCACCAGTTACCACGGTGACCTCTGGCTTTTAGGAGTGACCTCTCTCTTTAATAATACACCAGTCTTCATTTGTTAAATGCAGCAGCAAGCAGCTACGCTATGTCACCCTGTTTGGGAAAGGGGGAGGAGCTACTGAACCCAAAAGTTCAGCAACATATTTAAAAAAAAAAAAAAAAAATAGATGACTTCTCTTATAAAACCCTGAAGAGGAGCGAAAAACAGGTATCCAGATAAAAACAAAAGTAAAACTGCAGAGAGAGAGATGAGCGTTTGCCTTTGCACAGCAAAATGTACAGAGCCGCTGCCGCTGCGCTGCACGACGGAGACGCAAATATACAGGATATTTACAAATGTACAGGAGGAGGAGGAGGAGGAGACCGTCTGGACTGTTGAGGGGACTCTTCCCGGTTTTGGGCGTCAATTTCCAGGACGTCAGGGTCAAAAGTTATCGCGCCTTTTAAAGAAAACGGTCTGCCAGTCCGGTGAGGCGTCGGGCCGGTTTCGTCCAGCTCCGACGGAGACCGACGGAGAACGGAGTGCTACAAAATGTGGAAGCGAGAGGGTTTGACGGTGCGGAGACAAACCTGCGGGGACAACTGGGGAGAGAGAGAGAGGCAGCAGACCTTCCTGTGGGTGTGGACAGAGAGAGGGACGAGCAGAGGACGGGACTCCTAGATGTCATCCACGTCCCTGTCATCCCCCCTCCACCCCCCCCGCCCTGAGGACACAGAGCCGAGTCACTCCTCTCTCCAGTCCAGAGTCTCCCGCTCCACTTTACACACCGTTGGCACTCATCTTGCTCTTCTGGGACAGCTCTGTCGCTGCTTTAGCCTGCGGAGCAGAAGAGGTCGCAGAGGTCAGCACAACAGCAATATCCAGTTTTTCTGCATTACTAACATTAAAATCGTATTAGTCTTTTTAATGTGTACAGCATTTAGTTTATGGTTGACTGGTACAGACATTTAAACGCACTAACCCAGTAGTGTTAAGACAGAGACAGAGTGTCAGAACGAGTGTGAGAAAGAGAGACGTAGTGTCTCTTTAAGTGACTGGTTGGTTTAAAGAAGAGTCTCTTAAGAGCGTGTGTGGCAGCTCTATATTTATCAGCTATTTTTAAACCTCACGCAGATTCACTTGAGATGTTCAGTTCCAATTCAGCCGGTAGCTTTTTTTTTTTTTGTATTTGCGATTCTGTCAAACCTCTTCGTCGTCACGTCTGTACATCTGAACTGAAACAGATTCCCTACAAAAGTCTCTCTATTGTGTTCAAGCACTTTCTAGAAGTGTAGAGATTAGCACGTCATGTGAGGAAGATCAGAGCCAGGGGGAACTAACTGGATTATGGAAACCCCGTGATGCATAACGTCTCATGCTGGTTTCTGTGGATTCCACAGGTCCAAGAGACAACGGGGCGCTCACCTGAAGGACTTCGGCAGGAGTCAGAGGTTTGTCCGACACAATCGGAGCCTTGTCTCTCATCTCCTCCACCTACGACAGACGGATAAAAAAAACAAAACATGCATAAGATTATGCAAAACTCGGAGGAGCGACGAGAACAGCTGGTCCACCTTAAAAGGTCGGTCCACCTTAAGTGAAGTAAATCTGCAACTACGAACACGCCTTCAGGCAACTGGACCAATACTGTGAAGATCAGTGACTTTAAGGAACCGTACATTTTTCTCTTCATCTCCGCCAGGAAGGTCATGCGCTCGGTGTCGTGAGTGAGTGAGCGTGCGCCTCTTGCGTCTGTCCGCCGCTAGTCTCGCATTCTGCTGCAGCAAAACTGCATCATACTTTGGGCGGCCAGCTACGGCTGCATGATCGAGGGCTTCTCGCAGTTGCAGTGACTCAAACGTTTTCTAAATACCTTGTGTTGCCCGTTGACGGCCTGCTGGTAGGGGACGCTGGTGATAACACAGCTGTGTGTATGGCGTCTGTGGCGGCTCGCGCTACCGTGTCCCGTACGAGTATAAACGGCGCTTTACAGGCCGTCGGTGTCTAGACGGGGGTTTAGCCAGTTGTGGGTTGTATTCCCTCAAATCACACAAGACTACAGTGGTCGTTTGTAGAGACACCTGGTGGAGATCTGCACTCTACTGATTGCACCTTTTGTAGTTCTACATGTAGCAAGTTCTCTGTTTTTAACGGGAATCTATTCTGCAGCGATGACCTTATTTCCTCTCCGTCGTCAACACAAGCTGATGTTATCTGTGTGCGTTACTGACCGGTCTGTCTTTGATGATGAGGGCAGGGTCCGCCAACATGTCCGTGCTGACCGAGGTCGTGTTTGCTCCCGTGTTCTCCGCTGGAGGGGGGGTAGATTTCTGCAGAAAACAACAACAACAAACATCCGATAAGAAGACCACATCGCACAAGTAAGTGATTGTTCGACGGCTGTGTTAAAGTCCGTTAAGTAGGAGACGTCTGGTGTTTGTATATGGCAGCACATAAGAGGTCTCTGGGTTTCGGACTGTTGGTGAGACAAAGTAGCTTGAAGACGCCTCTTCTGGGTCTGCCGTTTGACCGTGCTTTTTTAACATTTTCACTAGAGCTGCTGAAGAGTGAAGAGTTTGGTTCTAACGTTAGTCAATCAAGCAGCGAAGGTTAACCACACTCCTACAAAAGGCCCGCCGCGTACGGACGACGCGCTCTTCTCAGATCCCTGAAGCCCTGCCACCGCCGCTGTTCGCTTATCAAAACGTATCAATATCAAGCGCGTCGCGAGATCCAAATCGCACCAAATTCATCCCTGCACTCCCTCGGATCGCCAGCAACACACCCACCAAGTGTGAGGTAGATCGGACGAACGCTTCTTGAGATACGCAAAGGACACACACACACACACACACACACATATAGACAGAAAGAGATTCCCTGCTTAATAGATTTTAGATTTGATCGACTAAAAAAATGTATCAATAAATCAATACGATCGCTAGTTTGAGCCCAGGCACCAGAAACATAGATAGTTATGAAACACCTGGTGCTTTCCATAAGCAGAGCGACCACCGAACGGCACCAAACGTCAGTGACCTGCATGCTGGAGATTTACCAGCATGGACGTTAAGCTTTCTCTAATCCGTACATTCAAGCGGACACGCACTAAAGACGTTATGTAGGTCGTAAAAGGCCGAACCTCGAGCTTGGGAACCGGCGGGATGACTGGAGGTTTTGGTTTGAGGTCCGTCAGGTACATGGCTCTGGAGAGCAGCAGCAGCGACGGAGGAACGTTCTCCTTCAGGTGCAGGTCCAGCCACTAGACGAGAGGAACATGTATTATTTAGGGAACAAATGACAAAACATAGAAAGCTTCATCAACAAACTAAAAGCTACAAGCCCAACGCCGCCTTGCTCACCTGCTGCATCTGCTGGTGGAGCTGCTCGGTGGTGAGACCCAGAGACCTCATCCCTCGACTGCGGCACGCGGCCTGTAACTCGGACACACTCAGAGCTGCCACGCCCTCCGCTGCAATCATCTGTGAAGAGACGGAGAGGGAAGTCCGACACTGTCGCACAAGCTCGGGAAAGAATCACACACTGAGAGGGACGGGAAGAACCCGATCTGAAACTTTACACTGGTTTTACCTAAAAACACAATGTCTTTGTTCGCTACGATATAAAAGTCACACGTTTCACGCCGACAGTCCCTTCAGACCGTAAAACACCGGCGCGTCCCGGTCCTCCGTCTCACCTCGTCGTCTGACTTGATGGTGCGGAGCTGCATCATCAGCTGGAAACGCAGCAAGTTGTTCGTGCCGATGGGCTGCAGCTCCAGCAGTTTACACAGAGCCACCAGCTGGGGGCGCTCCAGGTGCTCCAGCGTCAGCTCGTCCTCGAACAGCTTCGCGAACCGGACGATGTCCTTCGTGGTGGGCTGCTCGCCGGTGCCCCGGACCTGACGAGGACGCACAAAGAGTCAGCCTCGTAGGAGCTCGTTATGAACCGACGCACGAGACGTCGGAGCGCCGTCTTGTACTTTTACCTTCTGAACGTAGGTGGAGAAGCGCTGCGTCTCGTCCTCCGTTTGAGCTTTCGCTTTGTTCCGTCGAGCCATCTCGGCGATGGTCTCTTGGAGGAACTTGGCCAGCTCCAGCTTCGCCGCCAGACCTTTCTTCTGCTTCTCCTCCTGCATGAACGAGGGAGAGACCGGTTAGTTAGAAACTAACTATTCTTCACTTACGGCAGTCACATTTTTAAAGGCCGGACGCGTCCGCACCGTCCAGGAGCACGAGAGCGTTTCAGTGAATCACTCAACCGTCCTCCAGAACCACCAGAGAGGACAGGCCAAGCACAGACACCTGCTGCTGGACTTTTACAGGAGCGTAGAAGCTAACAAAAGGAATGTGGCATCCTTATAATTACAGGAACAATAGCTCTTTAAACAAAGGCTACAGAACACATGTATGTTACGACTCCTGAAGTAAATGAAGGTTAGATAAAGTCGGCTGCCTGAGGCTCTTAGTTCAGCAGACATGTAATTACAATGAACCCTTTGGCGAGGTCATGCAGGCGTGTGTGGTGTGTGTGTGTGTGTGTGTGTGGTGTGTGTGTGTGTGTGTGTGTGTGTGTGTGTGTGTGTGTGTGTGTGTGTGTGTGTGTGTGTGTGTGTGTGTGTGTGTGTGTGTGTGTGTGTGTGTGTGTTCGTTCGTGCCTTTTTGGACTCCGTCTCGAAGGTGGAGGGCAACATCTCCGGGAAGAGTTTGAGGAAGACGGGGAGGAGGAACTCCATGAACGGGACGATGATGAAGACCGTGAAGGGGACCAGGCGGAACAGGTCAGCGCAGGTCCGCAACAGCTGGAAGCAAGAGAGACAAAAAAAAGAAAAAAAAAAAAAAAACGGAGGTCAACGTGAGGAAATGTGGACGACGGGCATGAGCGGTCGTCTTCAGAGGGGTCTTTGCATGTGAGATCCATTACTCTGCCAGTCTTTAAATAGCCGAAATATAGTTTTACCACTGTGCACAACTTGGGACACTGAGAGAGAGAGAGAGAGAGAGAGAGAGAGAGAGAGAGAGAGAGAGAGAGAGAGAGAGAGAGAGAGAGAGAGAGAGAGAGAGAGAGAGAGAGATATGAGGCTGCATATATTAGGGTTAGGAGATCGTTTCTGTTTTCAAGAGGGCGGCAAGATCGGCACAAGACAAATATTGTGTACACCAATCAGTCTCAGTTTGTCCTTTTCTCAACGATCTACCGGCGTCTTCTCGTCTGACGTCTGCATAGATTTGAGTTCAGGGAAGATCTAGTCTGAAGACAGAACGTCTGAGCAGAGCCAGCCGGTATTAACAACTCTTGTCACGGTTTGTTGAACGCAACCAAGACCGGCTCAGCTGACCGCGTCATGCGATCCGCTGTTTCATAACAGAACCTGAAAATGAACAATTTCATAATTGCTGACATTTGAATTGCTCAGAGTTGTGATCCAGTAAACGGCGCAGATTAAAAACACAGCCATCACTTTTCAGAACTGATCGGCTGACTAGCTGATCACAGATCTGATCAGTGGGAGTCGACCAATAAGTGACAAGTAGCAGCCAGGATGTTTGAGGAATTTAAAACAAAAATGTCTCTGTTATATAGTTTGTCCACCAAAGAGCACTGAAAACTTTATTTTCTTTTTTACTGTTAATTATCAAATTTAATGAATTTGATAATTCATTAAATTTCAAGGATTCTTCTTTAAAACAAAAATAGCATTCATGTAAAGCAATGAATACTGACCGATATCGGATGTTTTAGAGTCTCAAAATATGAATATCTGCCTGAAGATTCCAGGCTTTAATAAAGACACATCCATGTTGGATACATGTCTGCAACATGTTCCTCTGCAGGGACGCTCCGAGTTAAAAACAGCATTAGTATGTTTCTATTGTTGTTCGTGTCCAGATCCATTACTAGAGTGTTATTAAAAATGTGAGAGAATAAAATAATATCAATTCAGATCAATATTCAAGAGCTCCGATTGGCCTCAGGAGGAAACCAAAGTGACTCAGGCTGAATAATTGATCAAACTTTTGCAGATGATCAGTGTGAAACTAAACACCGCTAAAACACAGACCAACACTAGAGCTGAACGTCTCACAGTAAACCTACTTCAGGATTATTAATAGTGTGTTTTAAGTATTGTGACTACACTGTGAATGATTATTTACAGGAATGTCGGTCTCGCCGCTGCGCCGCATGGCTGCATACCTGGCGCTGCTCGCGCGAGTTGCGGCTTCGGGAACACGCTGTACACATGACTATTTGACACGCGAAGGTGTGAGACATTCAACTCAACCCTGAGGCCATAAGTTATACTTCTTCTCGCTGATCACAACACAGAGGAAGAACCGGGAGAACTACTTCTGGAGTCTTCTGGTCAAGATAAAAAAAAAAAACCAGAGGATTGTAAAGGCAGCTAGACAGACGGTGCTGCTGTGACCAGAGGGCGACGGAGGAGGATTCCGTGCAGAAGACCGGGCCAAGACAAAGAACACCTGAGGCCTAAACTTGGGAAACAGGTGTGGGAAGTCTGAGTTACAATACCTCATGAAAAAGTAGTGTGTGGAGCCTAAAGATCTCCATGAGCTCAATTACTTTCAGGAGGTTTAATGCTGCACCCGTTTCTCTTAAATGTCGTTCATTAACTGATGATTTTAGAGCCACACTTTTGAGCGAAGCTTCCTGTGTGACAAGTGGAAGAAGCTTCTCTTACCCTTCTCCTCTCCCTGCGCGTGAGCAGCTGTCCGTGCAGCAGCCTCCACACCATCCTGCCCGCGATCTTGATGTCGATGCCGAGCAACCGGAAGCCGTTGTAGTAGTGCTTCAACTCGTCCACGATCCTCTGATACAGAGCCTTCTTCACGACCGCCCTCTCCTGCACCGGAGGGACGGCGGCCGTTGTGGCGGCGCCGGCGGACGTCGCAGCGGCCGCCGACGGAGGCTGGGGCTTTTTAGCTTCCGGCGAAGCATCCTGTGTGGCGGTGGCGGCGGCGGTGGCGGCGGCGGGCGGTGAAGTTTTAGTGTCCTCCTGCTTTAACTCTTGGAGCCAAACGGCCGAGCTGTGCAGAGAGCGGGCGAGCAGGGCCGGGTTGTGGCCGCGGCCGATGGCGTGGCCTCGGTAACAGTGGGCGGAGCCGTAGCGGGAGTGCCTGAGTGCGAGCGGGGACGAGGCCTGACGAGGAGGGTCGACGTGGAGATAGGCTTTGGAAGACAGAGAGGAGCAGCTGTTCCTCTTGGATAACAAATAGGATCCCCTGTTGACAGCAACAAGAGAGAGCGGTTAGTGATTACATGATATGATGCACTTCAAAAAAGCAAAGAAAGAATACAATAGAGCTCAAACATTTACAATAAACAACTACAATTTGGAAAACTCATGAATTCAGATAATAGAGCTGCAACAATTAGCAACTGGCGACTATTGTAATGGTTAATTGTTTACGTCATTTCAGGCTTCTTCTTCCCAGCCTTTGCTGGCGCACGGCTACGTCTCTTGGAGCTTTACTACTTGGCGGCTACTACTACTACGTGGCTAAGTGGAGAGCAGAGCCTTGCAATCACAGGGTCGGCGGTTCGATCCCCGGCTCCTGCTCCACTAGTCTCATGTCAATGACTTAACCCCAAAATTGCTCCGTGGAATAATGTGAAATACGTCCCTTGTGTGCAAAATACAAACAAAACATGGAGCCATTCATTGCAAAGGGCTCCACGGCACTACTACAAAAACGTCAACCTTTAGTGGGACGCACATGTGTCCAAAGGTTGGGCAATATGGATAGAAATCTTAATAAGTAACAGAGAAGGGAAACGTCTCTGTAACCTCAGTTTAAATAAATAAAACATTTCCTCCAGATAAAATAACCACATAGGAATGGCTGATCAAATACCTGTAAATTCAATATAGTTGGTGGCCTTATTAACCTAGAGACATGAAAAGCAGAGCTAACTTAGTATCCATCGTATGGTTAAGTTGACTAATTGGAAGATCTTCTCATGATCATATATTGCCATGTTGCCAAAACCCTGATGTACAACCGAGTTACATTGTGTAGCAATGGGGGAATTTAGGGTAGTGACAGTGAGGACAATGCTGGCCTATCAGCTGCCAGGTTCTGATCTTGCATCATCAGTCGAAGCCACAGCAGTGGTGTGTTTACCTCACGTCACGTGAGACATTGAATAGACTCACAGCAGGTAAACAAAGACAGCTTGGGACTCTCCTTAAGACACAACGGAAAGCGTAAGAGCTTGAAGATACCGTCACTGAACTCTGCGTTTTTGGTAATGAATTAGTGGGACTCAGTCTGCTTTGCATTGCTAGAAATTCGTGTTTTCCTAACTTACGGAACGTAAATGTAGCCACGTGCTGCTTACTTACCGTGATCTTGTGACTGCAAGGAGCACCTGGTGACTAAAGACTGCCATTGCAGGGGCAGGTTACAGTACTCTGTTAAAGCACACACGGAGACAGACAGACAGACAGACAGACAGACAGAGAGTAATGTTAGGTGTCTGGTTGCAACTCACTCGAACGGTGCAGCAACAGGCAAACATTGAAAAATACAACGAGCAACATCTGTCAGATCTCACACACGCAAACACACACACACACACACACACCTAGCTAACACATGACAGATATTATGCTGTGCAAGTGAGCTAGCTATGGTTGAAATACGACCGAGCTAACATTAGCATTGAGCGCACCAGACAGCAGGTTAGCTCAACATTATGTAACAGCTCTACAGGAACACCGGCTCGCTGCTTATCCGACAGATATCGCATATATCAACCCGGTCACTGTAAACGCACAACGGATTAACTCACCGTTAAAATCCACCAATACTCTTAATGGATCATATGTATTTGGAGAATAACCTCACCATGAGTTGCACAGACCGTGCTTTCTGCCGAACGTCAGTTTGAGTGATACGGCGTCTGTTGTGCTAAATGGACGTAACGTTTACATAATGCTAAACTCTGGAAGAAAATCCTCAACCATTTGATAATGTACCAGTAACGTTAACTGAGGTTACTGGTGTACAAACCAAATCCCAAATATCTAAAAACAAATAAAGAATTTTACTCTCGAAACCTTTGACAGTTGCCGGTACGGTTAAGATTCACATTAGCATCGTGCTAGGAGATTCAACCATTAACGCTAGCTAGGACACCTCGGCTATCCTAGCGGGTTAGCTTGCTGCTGTCTAAGCTAACGTTAGCTTTGCTGCTGGCTAAGCTAACGCTAGCTACTGAAATGGCAGTAGGCGGATGACGAGCTTCGCTAACCTCCAGCGTCAATGACGGAGCTATGGCTGCCGCTGCTGACTGGGCGTTGTAAGGCTTCTCGGTGAGACGTGAATAATAATAATCCATCCACAAAAATCGGTCGAGGTAATCGGGAGTGACGAAAGTAACGGCTGATGTGCTGATAAACCCATTTACGGTGGGTTTACACTTCTAAAGTTCGTCGTGTTTCGGCTCCTCGTTGTGCGCAGCCTTCCCAGGCAGCTGCACTGAAAGGTCACACTGTACATGCGTGAATGTTGTGTGCGGTCCCACCGAAGATCGTCTATGTTTTGGAAGGATGAATTACTCTGTGGTTAAAAATAATAACGTTTCTGTTAAAAAAAAGTATCTTTAAGCTTGCCAGAGTTGTAATTCTCATAATTTTCCTCCTTATGGCAAAATCATTGAATTGGAAAGTACACACGTCTACTGATTGTGGTTGAAATGTGGTTGTTGCAGCTTTACAAGTACTGAACTAAGAACAGATGCATATATAAATACTAGGAGGTACATACAGTAGAATAAGAATAAAACAAAAATAGAAACACAACAGCATTTGGAGACAAACACATGGTAAAGCGAGTGGCGCTGATAAAGTGACAGTGGCGTGTTTAATATCAGCTGGGTCAACAAGTCTATGAAATCAGTGTCTGTATGAATATAATAGAATATAGTGAGTCAATGTAACATACTGTTGCATACTATGGTACATGATGATATAGTATGGGTAGAGACCCAGTATAATGTATAATAACATACTATAATATGTAGTATAGTACAACAATAATGTAATAGAATATCAAATATCACATGGTAAACTGTGGTATAGTACAATACCAAGAGAGACATATATGATATGAACGCCAAACACAGGTGAAACTGGTGTGTATTTAATATATATCAATAATGGTTATTATTATACAGGGTCCCAAAGCTGAAGTGAAGTTTAATTTCTTGCAAAGCCAGTCTACATGCCGACTTAACATCTCAAAATATTCTGAACAACTTGTAGCCCCTTGTCCCAAACTTTACTGAATACGTAAGTACGTGGGTTTTGAGTTCACTTTAATCTAAGTAGTACTATCATATAACAAGCTATATGTAGAAATGCATTCTGTTTCTTATGTCCAACTGGTTTCCGTGGCGCCAATAATCTGTGGACTACGCAGCATTTGTGGTGCCAGGAATTTTGAGGCAGAGTGAGAGGTCTGTCGTGTCCCGCTCCTCTCAGCCACGGATCAGGAGAGGAGGCGTATAAAAGCCAATCAGACTCGACTGGACGTTGGTGCAAACGTCACTACGGGATCTGCATCACGTTGTGGTCAGCATGAAATAGAAATAATCAAAACAAATATTTTAATACTGTTCACATCCTTTAATTATATGGCGGTATTGAAATATATATTTTAAACAGTTAAGGTTTCTTTCTTTTCTTTTCTTTTTTTTTTTACACTATCCCCTCCTCAAAAGACATTTCCTCCTTTCATTTCAGTCTGTGTGTGTGTGTGTATATGTGTGTGTGTGTGTGTGTGTGTGTGTGTGTGTGAGAGAGACTTATATTACATTTGCTTCCTCTACCTCCCTTTTCTTCTGGCCCACATTCTTTCCCATGAACGCAGATGCCTTCAGAAGTAAACTACACATCCCGGAGTGCTCCTCGTAACCCCTCCGGGTCCGGATCTGTGGGATTTTTGGCGCTGAGCTGCAGGAGAGATCGACCACTAGGCCTAGACTAAAAAAAAAAAAGAAGAAGAAGAAGAAGAAGAAGAAGAAGAAGAAGAAGAAGAAGAAGAAGAAGAAGAAGAAGAAGAAGAAAAAAAAAAAGGAAAAAGCTGGGTGCTTTTGTTAAACCAGAGGAAGAGGGAGCTAGAGACTATTATTAATAAGAAGACTACAGGAGGTCGACGACAATTGAACACACATCTGTCTGTAGCAGTGGTTCTGCTAAAGGCTCCAGTCCCTACACTGAAGAAGAGCCCAGCTTTGGGATTGGGCAGAGACCAGATAGCGTAACACCCCCTCCTCCTCTCTGTGGAGAATTGCGTTAAATCGAGAAAGGGAAAAAGGCCTGAGCTTTATCTATATAACAGGACGTTTTTTTTCTTTCTCCTTATATATTATACGAGGAACCGTTGCTGGCTGGTGTATGTGTTTAGAATGGGACACGCTGAAGGTATTGATATTTTCTAATATATATATATATATTTATATTTCCCTGCATCTTCTCTGCTCGGCATCTAAATCTGTACTGCTCCTTCGCTCTCCTCTTTAGCGATAAGCGTGTTGGCCATCGCTGCTGCATGTTGTTGTCCCCCCCCCCCCCCCACCTCCTCTTCTCTCTCTCTCTCTCCCTCTCTCTCCGTGTCTCCGTCCGCTCGGACCATTTGTTTTTTGGGGGGACGTAGCTAGCTTATTTTCGGGCACATTTCTCACCAAAGCCGCCAGCGATGGAGGTATAATCAACGCCAGACAATTTGATTTAAAGGGGCAAAGGCAGCCATATTGGCAACGGAGCGTTAGCTTAGCCACCGTTAGCTCCCCCCCCATTTCATCTTATTCCATGTGTGGCGCACACAAACGGATAAATAATAACTGTCAACGCTTATAAGACTAACAGATAAATGGTGCCCCCCCCCCCTCTTGTGTCGTGGTTGTTTTCTAACGGCTAAAAACGGTCCACATCTTTTTTTCCTTTCTCCCAAGACTAGCCCCCCTTTGATGGCAGGTAGCTTTAGGCTAACATCGCAGAAAGCTATAAGATCATTCAGAGAAACATTTTTTTCTTCTTCTTTCTGTGTGCGCAGTGGTTTTTTGTCACAGTTGTGAGCGGCTATCAATGTTTCCCACGACACGCACGAACCCTAACATGGTAACACGACAAGTTATAGGTAGCTAGTGGCCGTTAGTTGACACCTTTATGGATGTTTACATCACCGTTATCCACCTTTGCCAACCGCTGGGATAAAAAAAAAAAAACCCGAGCGTGTTCACAAAACGGATCCACGATCAGTGGAGTCGATTCACCGTGAGCATGCACGCGCCGACACCTTTTTTTTTTTTTTTAACCTGATCAGTTGATCATTTTATATGCATGTATATTTAAAAGTGTTGAGTTGAGAGCTACGCGGGCAGCAGGTAGCTGCTCTTTGTTTTGTGTTGTGATCGCAGGCCACCATGTGTTTGTGTTGGTGAAACACTAAATGATCTCGTGAGGAGAGGCACTGCACAGATGGTTAATGGCTGTCAGAGAGAGAGAGAGAGAGAGAAACTTCTTAATTAGAAGTAGGAGCTGCCTGGAATTAGTTTTTGGGTTTAATTGGAGATACATTTTACGGTAGTTGACTGTGATTTGTGGATCTGTTATTTTGGAGAGAGTTGGACCACACAGGTCCTCTTATTGTCTCCCAGCATCCAGACAGCCCAGTGAGTTTATCAGCGCTTCGACGAACAACCTTGTTTTATTAGAATATCTGCAGATCTTCTTTTTTTTTTTTAAATACATGGATGAATCATTTGATCAAAATTGCCCAGAGCCCAAGGAAACCTAACTAAATGTCCAAGTCAACAACTCAAAGATAATTCAGTTTATTATCATAGAAAACAACAACATGTGATTTTCAGCTCTTCAGTGTCTTGGTAGCTGAGGGTTAGGGTACCGTATGTATTCGTCAGTGTCACATAATATGCTGTGACTTCATAAAGCATCAATGCTGGATTACCTGGTAATCCGGTTTCTGGAGCTGCCACCTCTGTGTGCGTTTATGATTTGCGACGGCAGAGGGAATTGTATCTTTTCCATCATTGCTCTCATTTTCATTTTGAATGGTGTGATATTTGCGTGGATCTGTACCGAACAAAGATGTTTCCTGAAGTCTGTGGACTAGGCTGTGTAGACCAGGACCACGGTATTTAAGCTAAAATGCTATTCTGCGATCTGAAAATTTGCAGTTGGCCATACTGGAATTCAGATGAACTTGTGCATCCCGTGTGTATATATACGTGCATAATGAATAGAATGTGACAGGAGCCAGTGGGGTCAACAGGGGCCCTCCAGGGGTCATGCAGAGAGCAGGTTTGATGTGTGTGATATGGAGCTGGTGCCACATGTCGCATCATTTCTTACAGGATAAATGAGACGATCCTGAACGAGGTATTTGTGCGTCTTGGTTCTGGTGTGATGACTGTGATGAACGCTGACGAGGATTCAATCGGAGCCTCTTCTAACTGCATACGTCTCTGTCATCAGGTCCAGTCAAAGAAAAAGACAGTTAAGGATGCAGGAGCCCAACAATGGATTTCTCCTTCTCTTTCATGCAAGGGATCATGGGAAATACAATTCAGCAACCCCCTCAGCTCATTGACTCAGCCAACATCAGACAGGAAGGCACCTGCGACACCGGCAGTGACCCCGGCGAGGATGGTGGTCCCTCCTACGATGCTGCCCTGGATGCAGAGTTCTCCTACCCGCCGTCGGCCTCGGAGGACATGTCTCACGTCTCCAACGGCTACCCGCCCGGCCTGGGCATGTACGAGCCGCAGGCCAAGTTCTCCATGTACTCGCAGTTCCCCAACGGCTCGGCCAACGGCTACGGGGCCATACGGAGCTACGGCGATCACGGCCTCATGCCGGGGGAGGGGACGGTCCTGAGGGGCCCGGGTCTCCAGGAGAGGCCTTTGTCCCCCGTGTCCCCGCCTCTGCACCCGCACCTCCACCACCACCACCATCACCCCCATCACCACCACCACCACCCCCTGCACCACGGCGCGCACCACTTCCACTCGAACCCGCCTCACTTACAAACCCAGCCGCACCCGCAGAGTCCCCCGCTGCCGCCGCCGCCGCCCTCCCAGCACCACCTGCCCCACACGCCTCACATCATGACCCACACGCTTCCCCCGCCTCCCCCGCTGCTCCTGCCTTCCTCCAGTCCCCCGCCCTCCCTCGTGGACAGCACCCCGTCCTCTCAACCCGCCCACGGTCTGTCCAGCACCCCCGGCGGGGTTCTGAAGAAGACCAGCTCTCCGGAGATCAAGCTGAAGATCATAAAGACGTATCAGAACGGGAAAGAGCTGTTTGAGTCTGCGCTGTGCGGAGACCTGCTGCAAGAACTGCAGGTAATGTCTTAGTTAAACACACACACACACACACACACACAGCCATTAATATTCATATGGAATTGTAACGCTGTTTTCTTTTGCTCGTGGAGCTCTGAGGGAGTTGTGATTTCAGCAGACACACACACACACAGATCCATTTTTGAGCTGCCTTTTATGTAAAAAAGAAGAAAAGTCAACCGATGTCTCATCACCACTGCTGTTTGCTTTTCTATTTTCTGCTCTTCAGAAGGAGTCTCAGAAGAACGAGGCCACTCCGATTCAGCGCCGCCACGAGAGGAAGAAGGAGAAGAGGAAAAAGAGCGCGCGGCTGCAGCTGCAGGTCGAGGAACGGAACCTGGACCAGAGCCCAGCGCGGGCGCAGGCCGGTACCGCGGAGCAGACGGAGGACACCCACGTCCTGCCCCGGCCGACGGAGACGCCCCCGGCCCAGACGGAGAAGCCTCCGAAGACCGTCATCAAAACCGAACCAAAGACGCCGAAGGCAAGAGCGCGGCGGTTCACGCTCCGTGGCCGTTTTTTGAAATTCTGTCCACGCAAATCCCCGTAGCTTGTAGAGAACAATCGGTGACCCGCTCCTGTTTTCCCCGTTTTAGGTTCCGAAGGTCCACCATCCGTCAGTGATCCAGGAGACGGGCTTCTGTAAGGAGTTTGTGATAGGAGATCTGGTGTGGTCCAAGGTGGGCACCTACCCCTGGTGGCCCTGCATGGTCTCCTCTGACCCGCAGATGAAGGTCCACACTCGCATCAACACCAGAGGTACGGGCACAGAAAAAAAATAATATCACTCAACGGGATCTTCTCGTTTCCTCTGACAAACGTCTGAACGTGCTCCTCGTCTTCCTCTCTGTGTCTCTGTGCAGGTCACAGGGAGTACCACGTCCAGTTCTTCGGCAGCGTCGCGGAGCGAGCGTGGATCCACGAGAAGAGGATAGTCCTGTACCAGGGCAAGCAGCAGTACGAGGACCTTCAGGCCGAGACTCTGCGCAAGGCCTCGAACCCTGTAGAGAAACACAAAGTACGTACGGATCCACCAGAGAAGTGCTGTCAGCCCGGTCCAGTATGAAGACCAGAGTCTTTTCAGATCTCAGCTTCCAGTATTGTGGTTCCAGGAGTCCAGTGCTCGTAGTAACGAGTATATGCTGGATATAACGTGTAGAAAAAGATGAACATTTTGGTAAAAGTAGAACCCGATTCATGCTGGACTTCTGAGACCTGATGCAGATCTTTAGGAGTGACAACATGTTAGCCGCTCCTCCTTTTCTTATGTTGTTTTTCAGGATAAGTGCAGCTGTCAGAAAGACATAAGTCAGAGGAGAAGTATTTCACAGTTCAACTCAATGCATTGGATTATCAGGGCGCGTTATTTACATTTTTTTTGTTATTTATTGGTGTTTGTATTTGGAAAAATGCCTCTTTATTTGTATAAACCAATCATACCAATCTCAAATTTATCTTATTTCTAAAGACTTATTCGGGGCTCTTTACTGTATAAATGACTGAATTTACTTTTATTTATGTTATACCATCACATGGCTCATCCATTCAAAACAAAACAAAAAAATTAATATTCATAGTTCAACAGTTTCTTTCCCTAAACTCTCATGCATTCACTTAATAACTTGCAAAACACAAAATCACTTTCTATGGAAAATTTGATCAAACTCTGTAGATGACACTGAATGATCCCATGTATGTGTGTTTTGGTTTTTTTTCATTTTTGAACCATCATGTATGGGTACATATTTGGGTAAGCCAATATTGATAATATCAGGTTCCATTCAGAAATAAAGCTCGTCAGCTGTTTGGTGTCTAACCTGTGTTTCCTCCTCCAGCTCCTGAAGCCCATCCCTCAGCGGGAGCGCTCTCAGTGGGAGGTGGGCGTGGGCCACGCCGAGGACGCCCTCGCGATGTCGCGGCAGGAGCGCATCGACAACTACACCTTCATCTACGTCGACCCAGACCCCATCGAAGGTCCGTCCGGCAGGAAACCCGGCATCAGAGCCGAGAAGCGAAACCGGCGCTCCAGCGGCTCGGTCGGTAAGAAGGAAGAGGGGGGGGTGAAGTCGCCGGAGAGAGAGCAGCCGCCGCGACGACTGCTGCCGCGCCGCCAGTGTAGCATTTCGAACACGGACGACAGCGCGAACTCCCAGGCCTCGCAGGAAGAGAAGAGCCAGAGGGGGGACCAGCGCAAGGCCGGCTCCCCGAAGCCCAACGCCAGCAGCGACTCGCCGCCGCCGGTCAGGGCCTGGAAAACGGCGGCCGCCAGGAAGCTGCTGCCTCTCTCCATCACCATGAAGAGGCTGAACGTGGAGATCACGAAGTGCGACTGGCCTCTGCTGCAGAAAAAAGCCGCTCCGTCTCCGAAAAAAGAGCCGGAAGAAGAAGAAGAAGAGGAGGAAGAAGATGAAGAGGAAGAAGAGGAGGAGGAGGAGGAGAAGGAGGAGACGGGGGCGAGGGAGGCCCGGCAGCCCGACCTGGGATACTGCTCGCCCGAGGACAGCCGAGCTAAACCCGAGCCCAGTCCGGAGGAGGAGGAGGACGGGGACGAGGGGGAGGAAGAGGGGGAGGAGAGGAGAGGCTCCCCCGCCAGTCGGAGGAGTGAGGAGGGAGGAACGCAGCAGACCTCCTCTCCTGGATCACACCACAGCAGTCCACACGGTTGGTAACGCACCGACGCACAGGGCGTGTTTTTGCCGAATCTTTGACGTGTTTGTCAGGTCAATACCAGATTTCTTTAAAATGTGTTTTTCAGGCTCTCAGGAGAGGAAGCTGCAGCGGCGCTCAGTCAGGAGCAGGTCTGAGTCGGAGAGAGGCAGCGATCCCATCCCGAAGAAGAAAACCAAAAAAGAACAGGTATCCGTCCCGTACACGTCATATCGTTCCCTCCCCACTTTTCCTGAACACTCTTTCTCAACTGTGTCAGCTATAAAATGAAAGCAAATTATAAAAAATACAAAATTACAAGGGTTGTTAAAAGGGGGCGTACTTCCTCGTTTTAACCCCCTCACAGGCTGAGATGGCTCCTGAGACCACGCTGAGGACCGGTTCACAGAAAGGTAGGGGATCCTTCAGTCATGGCTCCTTTTTTTTTTTTTTAAACCTCTGCTGTAGGAAAGTCTAAGGTCATTTTTTTTTTTTCGCCACCCTCTAGGAGCCAGTGAGATCTCGGATGCCTGCAAGCCCCTGAAGAAGAGAAGCAGAGCGTCGACGGACGTGGAGATGGCTTCTTCTCAGTACAGAGACACCTCTGACTCCGACTCTAGAGGCCTCAACGACCCACAGGTAGACTCACAACAACACACACACACACACACACACACACACACACACACACACGCATGATTGTGTGTTGTTATTGTTCTGATTGTGATCTGAATATTTCGCGGCTCTGTACCTGAAAACATCATCAGGGGCTCTTGAAAGTTGCGAACCATGAATCAAATGATTCATTCATTATATACATGTGGTCACACCTGCGCTTCTTCACACTAAGCTCGCCGCTCTTTCTCCGTCTCGCAGGGTCTGTTCGGGAAGAGTCTCGACAGTCCGGCGGCGGCCGACGCCGACGCTTCCGACACTCAGTCCGTGGACTCTGGCTTGTCCCGTCAGGACGGCAGCACCGGCAAGAGGGACACCGTCTGCCAGGTCAGCGATTCTCCGTCGCGTCGGACTCTCTCAACGAGCTTCCACTCATCGGGTTTCTTTTTTGTGTGTGTGTCTCTCTCTCTCTCTTGTGCGTAGATCTGCGAGGTGTACGGAGACGGCTTGGCGGTGTGCGAAGGCGACTGCGGCAGACAGTTTCACCTGGACTGTCTCGGCCTGACGTCGCTGCCTGAAGGCAGGTTCACCTGCCTGGAATGCAGAAACGGTGAGCGACTCTGGACGCGCAACCGTCGCAGCCGTTGTGCGTTCACCGACTTCTCTCTCATTTTTTTTTTCATTTTTTCTTCTCTCCAGGCAATCATACTTGTTTTAGCTGTAAAACGGCGGGCCGGGAGGTGACGCGCTGCTCCGTGTCCGGGTGCGGTTGTTACTACCACGAGGACTGCGTCCGCAAGCTCCCGGGCACGACCGGCGGCTCGGACGGAGGCTTCTGCTGCCCCCAGCACAGCTGCTCCACCTGCTGCCTGGAGAGAGACCTGCAGCGGGCCAGCAAAGGTAAAGCGGCCTCGGCTTTGCTCTCAAGCTCCTCTGACTTCCTCTTTGAGGCTGCAGTGGAAGCTGTGGGGCAACGAGCCGGTGCCACATCAGCAAAGTGTGTGAAAAACAAAACTTTCGAAAAGCTGCACTTCCCTGTTAGAATATGGGAGAGAGAAGAAGTGCGAGAGGAAGAAATGGTGTTTTTTTTTCGAGGGAAATCGGATTGAGAAAGAGAGGACTTTACAGATCTTGCACTGCACATCCTGCAGAGGGTTCGGCGACGCAATTGTTGCTGCAAACATCCGGTTTCACCTGAAGCTTAAAGTGCTCCATTTGTGTTTTTAAAGTGATGTTCCTGCATTGTGTTTGCTGGAAATCACCCATCTTTAGACCCCATTAGACCCTCACAACCCTCCAGGTTTATAAGACCCCTTTGGCTGAGACCCACTGGTCCAAAACATCAAGCGTAAATGTTTAATGTGAGATCATGTTCCACGTTTTTTGTTTGGTTTGTTTCAAGTACGATGAGGCAAAAGGGGGGTGGGGGGTGGGGGGGGGGGGGGGGGACATTTTAATAGCTGAGGACTTGATTGTTTCGGCCACCAGAGACTTTCTGAATCCCTTTTTAATTACAGCAGAAACCCGTAAAGGAGTCTGACCTAATTCATTATAGACTCTGCAGTGATAAGGAGGGAATCGTGTGTGTGTGTGTGTGCTGCACACTATCACAGCTGCTTGACTGCTTTGACCCCCCCCCCCCCTTCCTTCCTTCCAGGTCGCCTGATGCGCTGCATCCGCTGCCCGGTGGCCTATCACACGGGGGACAGCTGCGTGGCGGCGGGCAGCGTGGCCCTCACCCACCACATCATGATCTGCAGCAGCCACGGCGGCGCCAAGCGGAACGGCCTCCTCACCTCCCCCATCAACGTGGGCTGGTGCTTCCTGTGTGCCAGAGGTAAGCTCTCGCCACTGAGCACCTGCAGCCGTGTTTTAGTTATTCCAAACAACAACAACAACAAAAAAAGAAGCAAGCAAACACATTTTTTTTGGGGCGTTCTTAATATCTCCACACTCGCCACAAAACGGCAACAATCAGTTCTTCTGTCTTGCATCAGCAGGACGTGATCGCCCACCATTTCTTTTTCAGGAATACAACCTTTTTTTTTTCCACAAAGTCACAACAGCAGTAACATCTCATAAACATTAAGATCATTTTAATCTTTTAATATTACGTGTTTCATGAGATGTAATGTTTGTGTTCCATCACGATACTAATACTCTGAATGATCCGGGCGGCTACACTGCACTCTGCTTAGACCGGGTCCCGCCGGTCCCGCCGGTCCCGCCGGTCCTGGATGGTGACCAGTGAGAAAACACTGGATCCACCAGTTTCAACCGGTTTAGATCTGATGTGTTTTCCTGTCCAGGTTGAGTGCACTGTTTAGCCTTTTTGTGTCGGAACAAACTTTATTTTACTTGTTTGTTCTGTGTGTGTGTGTGTGTGTGTGTGTGTGTGTGTGTGTGTGTGTGTGTGTGTGTGTGTGTGTGTGTGTGTGTGTGTGAGAGAGACTGTGAGTGTTTGCTCTTTCTCTCTTTTGTGAATTTTGGGTACTTTCGAGTTTTGACTGCGGCTCACCCCCGTCTCTTCCTGTGTGTCTTGTGTAGGACTGTTAGTGCAAGACCTTACTGACACCATATTAAGTTCATATGCCTATAAGTCCCACTACCTTCTGACTGAGTCAAATCGTGCTGAGTTGAAATTACCTATGATTCCCTCTCCTTCGTCAGCTACCAAAAAGAATGTTGGGAAAGGTAACTGAACCGTTTTTCTCTTTCTCCTTTTGTCCCACTGGTCTGTGTTTGTGTCGTGCCTGCATACCCCCCCCCCCCCCCCCCCCCCCCCTCCCTTTTTTTTTGTAGGCATCTTTCATTTCAAAGCCTTGAGGTGCAAAGTTAATTAACTGGTTAAAAAAAAAAAGAATGCAGTTAATTTCAATGCAGAGTGGCGCAAAGTAACTTCAGCCAAGTTCCCTAACACATTAACAGAAGACAATGGGCCTCATGCAAGAACGCTCTTCTATTGTTATTCCCAGCCTCTCTTTTCTGAAGTGGGATTTACCAAACGGAGCTGGACGTGTTGTGTTTTTTTTGGACTCGTCACAGTAGGAACAACACGGGTGTAAATAACATGAATGAATCCAATTTAGCTGCAGTTTTCATAGTCCGGTTAGAATAGAACAGAGAACCATGTTAATAATGTTATCAACACCTGCTTTTGGGGGGGAAAAAGCTCGTCGCAATCACAGTTAGGATAATTGATCCCCCAGAATTGCAATATATATATACTGTAATGCTTTAATTTAAGACGATTCATATTTAAATAATAAACAACAATACTATACATTTAGTTGATGCATTTTGTTTTACAAAGCTAAGGAAGCACTTTTTAAGCACAGGTGTCGCTGTCTGTGTCGGGACGGACAAAACCCGTCAGATTGGAGCGTCCCTAGTCACAACAGGTGGGCACATAGCCCCCGTCTCTCTCTGTTGTCCTCCAATGGGACGTCCCGTTGGAGGACAACATTGAGTGGAGAAATCGTAGGATTTATTCTGAAGTCTAAAATGAACCTCAACTTTCAAAGAAGACGTTTTGGTTTTTTTTAACCTTCATATATAAATCTATAATTTATTATAGCATTATCATTCTCCTTTGGAGTTCTGAAGGTCCGTTTTGTTCTTCCTGTGGAGAATGGACTGACTGTACATTTGTCTCTGTACAGGGAGACGGTACCGCGACAGGTTCTCTTGAATCACTCGTACTTAACGACCAGTCTGCTCGTGGTTCTTGCACGATGGCCCATTGTGAGATTATTTCGCGCTGTGCATGAACAATCTCTGCAATAAAGCTGCTACGAACAAGTTAAATCCAAACTTTTCTTTTCATTTTCAACAAGTGAAATTTCTTTGTTTGGTCACCAAACCTCCGGTACTTAAAGTACTGTAGGATGCCGTGGACTAGTCCAGGTCCTGTCTGTGGTTTGTGGAGCTTATCGCTGCTGGAGGGGCAGACACTGCTTCTCTGCTTCAGCACTCTGGGCTTCATTTTTTTTATTTGGAAGGCCTCGCACCTTTTTTTTTTTTTTTTTTTATGCTGACTGCAACTTTTTTTTTTTTATTATTTTCGACTGAAATTCTCAGACGAAAAAACAAAAAATTCTGCTCACCTCATTTCCTCGAGCTTTGACCTGCCTTGGATGGAATGTAATCTCAATCGGGACGCGATCTGATCACAGTCGAGCAAAGATCAGCGCGAGAATAGTGAGATCGCTCTCTCTTTCAAAGATGCGTGAAAGCGGTTTCGCGTATTGCGAAATTCTAAAGATCCATGATTCCATGCAAGCTGGTCTGTGCAGGATGCGGTTTGTGTGATGGGGAAACGTTTGCTTTACTAGCAGGACTGCATGCCTGCTTTTTAAGTATAACCCTGATTCATTGTTAACTCGCTGGCTGATTTATTTAATTTCTTTGTTTGTTGTTATTCCTGTGCTGCCGCATGTGTTTCCCTTTAGACTGGTCTTGGTACATTGCTCTGAATCTGATTGCCAGACACGCCGTAAACCGCACAGGAGCCTCCACTCAAACAGGGGAAAAAAAAAAATCAATTATGATAGCTTATTGATCAGAACATGTTCCCGACATGAACGCTATTTTCATATCGCACCAGATGTGTTTGTAGTATTTGTACTTTTTCTCTCGGGCTTGTCTGCAAATGAGATTCAGAGTTTGTCCAGGTTTTAAGGTGCATCACCTAATCATACACTGCTCCTCTCTTTGCATACCCATTTACCACAACGCATGCACACACACACACACACACACACACACACACACACACACACACACACACACACACACACACACACACACACACACGTATACATCTTACCAATGTAGGAGGCAAGTTGCTGTGCTGCGACACATGCCCGGCTTCCTTCCACCCGGAGTGTCTGGAGATGGAGATGCCGGCGGGGGCGTGGTCCTGCAGCGATTGCAGGGCGGGGAAGAAGCCGCACTACAAACAGATTGTCTGGGTCAAACTGGGCAACTACAGGTACGCACACACACACACACACACACACACACACACACACACAGAGCAGCGGTCACGGGCCTGCTGTGGGGGTTGTGCAGTCAGTTAATGGTACGGTGACTTTTTTTTAAAGGATAAGTCTGGTGATGTTCTGTGTTTTTTGCCAGAACATCAAAACCAACCACAGATTTATGGCCACTAGCATTAGCATTAGATATGTGAAAATACAGTCTTATTGTAGAAGTTCAGTGCAAACAAATTGGTTGTTTCACCGCGCTCTTCTTCACTTTTCAACGTCCCGCTTCCCTCGCAGGTGGTGGCCAGCAGAGATCTGCAACCCTCGCCTGGTGCCGTCCAACATCCAGAGCCTCCGCCACGACGTCGGAGACTTCCCCGTCTTCTTCTTCGGCTCCCACGACTACTACTGGATCAACCAGGGCCGCGTCTTCCCTTACGTGGAGAACGACAAGAACTTTGTCACGGGTCAGATCAACATCAACAAAACTTTCAAGAAAGGTAACTTCTTCCCCCTGCTTTTGGGCCAAATATTCTGTTATGTTCAAGGATGAGACGTCTGAGAGGTTGCTGGTGCGTTTCAGCTCTGGAGGAAGCGGCCCGGCGGTTTCAGGAGCTCAAGGCGCAGAGGGAGAGCAGGGAGGCTCTGGAGCAGGAACGCAACTCTCGCAAACCTCCGCCCTACAAAATCATTAAGGTGATTTTTTAAAATCCCGCTTCGGACAAATAAGCCCAAAACTGTATAAGTTCTGCGTTTTTACTTCTGCTTTTGCCGTCTTCTTGCACCAGTCCAACAAACCGGTGGGGAAAGTGCAGGTGCACGTCGCTGACTTGTCGGAAATCCCGCGATGCAACTGCAGACCGGCGGACGAGCATCCTTGCAGCCTCCACTCTCAGTGTCTCAACCGCATGCTGCAGTACGAGTGTCACCCACAGGTCTGCATATCTGTTATTTAGCTCACCTCTCTGAAACTTTAAAAACCAGCGAGACGCCCCTCTGAAGGGACACCTTACCTTCTTATTTATTTGTGTGTGTGTGTGTGTGTGTGTGTGTGTGTGTGTTGCCGTCGTCAGGTGTGTCCTGCAGGAGACAGCTGTGAGAACCAGTGTTTCTCCAAGCGGCTGTACGCAGAGACGGAAGTGATCAAGACGGACGGCCGCGGCTGGGGCCTCAGGACCACCCAGGCTCTCAGGAAGGTGGGTGTTGAGCTCAGTCCTGTATTTTATCCAAAACGGGCATCAGTGGGGTCATCGGATTACAAAACAGACACATCAGGTTATCAGGATCCACCTTGAATTTCACAAGTGGAAACTAAAGACCCGACCGCACTGGAGGTGATAAACGATGCAGGCATCAGAGTTGACATCCCTGCACCGCAGTAGTGTTTTAGGAGAAGATCGCTGAAGCTATTTCTTCCCTCCAGGGCGACTTTGTGACGGAGTACGTGGGCGAGGTGATCGACTCGGAGGAGTGCCAGCAGCGGATCAAACGCGCCCACGAGAATCACACGGCCAACTTCTACATGCTCACCCTCACCAAGGTAACAGCAGTGATGCTGGCGAACGTTGTTGTTGTTGTTGTTGTTGTTGTTGTTGTTGTTGTTGTTGTTGTTTTTTAAAACACCCGGTCGTCTCAATCGTCCCTACTGTCCTCGCAGGATCGCGTGATCGACGCCGGCCCGAAGGGGAACTCCGCCCGCTTCATGAACCACAGCTGCAGCCCGAACTGCGAGACCCAGAAGTGGACGGTGAACGGGGACGTTCGCATCGGACTCTTCACCCTTTGTGACATCGAGGCTGGTGAGTTACGTAGAAACACTCTCTCTCTCTCTCTCTCTCTCTCTCTCTCTCTCTCTCTCTCTCTCTCTCTCTCTCTCTCTCTCTCTCTCTCTCTCTCTCTCCTCTCGGCGCGTACGTTCTGTTTTGCGTTCCTACGTTACGGGCTCTCTTGAAAACCCCGGTCTCTGGTGTTCCCGCAGACACGGAGCTGACGTTCAACTACAACCTGCACTGCGTGGGCAACCGGAGGTCGTCTTGTCACTGCGGATCAGACAACTGCTCTGGATTCCTCGGGGTGCAGCCGACGGTGAGGACGTTGGGCTCTCGTCGTCACGCGTGTTTCTCGAGCAACCCTGGCTGTCTGATACCACTCGTTTCTTTCCTCCAGAGCGCCGTGGTGATGGAGAAGGAGGAGAAGGCCAGGAACGCCAAGCTGAAGCCCAAGAAGCGGAAGCTGCGGCCGGAGGGCAAGCACACGCACGAGTACTTCTGCTTCTGCTGCGGAGAGGGAGGCGAGCTGGTGATGTGCGACAGGAAGGAGTGTCCGAAGGCGTACCACCTGCTGTGTCTCAACCTCACCAAGCCGCCGTACGGTAAGGACACGCTGAGCCCGTGTGACGAAGAGACACGTGAAATATCAGAGATAAGAACGCATCTGAAATGTTTTCTCTTCTCCGTCTCTGTCCGCAGGACGCTGGGAGTGTCCGTGGCACGACTGCAGCGTGTGCGGCGCCCCGGCCTCGTCTCTCTGCGACTTCTGCCCGCGCTCCTTCTGCCGGGAACACGAGGCGGGGGCGCTCGCCTCCTCCGCCCTCGAAGGCCGCCCCTGCTGCTCCAGCCACGACCCCGTCAGCCCCCTGGGCTCCAACTCCGGCCCGACCCAGCCGCGCCGCTCCGCCCTGAGCCCCGCCGGCGTCGAGGAGGAGGCGGAGGCGGAGGAGGGCCGGCCGGTTTCAGAGTGAATACAGTGCTTTTTTTTGGGGGGGGGGGGGGGGTTGTTTTTACCGGTGCCGCAGCCCCAGACACGCCGACGAACACCTCAACGCCGTTTGTTGCGAGAGCGGAGCGACTGGAGTGTCGGCAGGGGGGCGTGACCAGACATCGTTGAGCACCGTTTCCCTCTCCTCTCTTTGCCACAAACACCACCACCAATGCTCTCCACAGACCAGACCACCACCTCATTATGTTTCGTTCTGTTTTTTACAGCTGTGGAAATTGTGAGTGTTGTCACGTCGTCAGATACTGGAACTTTGAGGGACTCAACGAAGAAGAGGAGGAGGAGGAGGAGGAGGAGCTGAACCTCTCCATCGTCACGCTGCTCCTCTCCTCGTTTACTTGCTTTTAAGCTGCGGTCGGCATTTATTCCACACGCAGGATGGCCGTCCAGAAACGAGCCTTCCTCCTCCTCCTCCTCCTCCTCCTCTTCCTCCACTCGATCGTATTCATCTCGTCTTCTAGAGAGAGGGGGGGGAGAAGGGGGGGGGGGGGGGGATGACAGATTTTTTTGTGCAATTCTTTTCAGGACCACACTACATTCCAACCTTCCTTCGAACATGGTTTTTAATATACTTCTGGGTATAGATGAATATAATTATATACAGTATCTATGTTTGTTCATGTTTACAGACAGATTCTCTCACTTCATCTCAGTGATGGTGTATTACGTTTGTTCGTTTCGGTGTTAAGCGATGCGCAGACCTCCTTGTGAACATAGTCCTATTAAGGTGAAATATAACGGTATATAGCGTAATGGTATGACATTACAGAAGTACTTGTGATTTTTTTTATTTTATTTTTTTTTCATATTGCCAGTCTCACTCGCCATTGTGTACATAAATTGGCTCGTGATATTGTAAAGTACGTGAAGATCTGGAGGGGGCGGAGCCTCGCCTCTCCGGTCGTTCCTGGAAGAAGGAAAGAAGAAGACAGATGCTTTTTTTTTTTTATCTTCTGTTCTTTTGATCGAGTTCTGTTCCCACGTTTCCTCCTAGTTGCTGTTCTTTGTGTTGTAGACGGAGGGGCTCGGCTTGTGATCACTGGTGCTGTCTTAAAGTATTGTTGATCAGCCTTAAGTTTGACTCTGGCTGTAGTGACTACTGCCCAGACGCAGTCCGTTTCAGTAACGTCGTGTACTGTGACCGCTTTCTTTTTCTTTTCTTTCTTTTTCTTTTTCTTTTTTTTGCCAAACTTTTTTTTCCTGAAAAGCACTTTTACACGGCTTGTCGCTACACAGTTTTAGCTAGATCATACATATACAGAAATGTGTATTAAAAGAACATAAGACAAGTGTTTCAAAAATGGATACCTCTTCTTGTAGTAACGTCGGAATTATAACTGTGTTGAAGCTGCTGCTTTCTTTTGGCACAAGCAGGAGTGACTGCCGGCCCGGCTTCGTACGGGGGAAAAAAAAACGTCCACGGTGTCCTCGAGACGCACTTCTTCCTTTTTTTTTTTTTTTTCCCACCCCGGAGGACGTCCTCACGGCTGGGCTTCATGTAGAGACGTAGTGGTGTAACAACAGTCCGGTCCCGGTCCCCATGTACAAATACAAACTCCTGTACAGTGTTTCTAAATCGCTCATCCCGTCAAAAAAAAAATCCAAATCCTTGTGTATTTATTGCACCACATTTTATACCAGTTTTCTTTTTTTTTTTCTTTTTTTTTTTTCAAACACCAGTGCAGTGGTTTGTCTCCCCTCCTCCACCATGGTGTTAGTGAAATAGAAATGAAAAAAAGAAAACACGGGGAGTTTTACACGATATATCTGTATATTTAGTCCTTGCATACGTTTTTTACTTTGTTCTCACATTGGGTGTAATGATTCCACACTCTGCTCATCCACCCGTATCGTGACTCACTGTACTTTTGGTGTTTTAAAGCAGTGTGACGCAGTTCAATATAGGAATGTAAAGTTTCAGTTTCACAGCAGTGTTTGTGCTTTTTTTTTACTTTTTTTTTTTTTTTTTTGGACTCAAGGAAGTTTATCTGTAAACAATGTCTCAGCCATTTGCTCGTGACTCAACCCCGGTTACCTGAAAGTACGTTCGATGCCCTTAATTCATTCTATACACACACACACACACACACACACACACACATATATATATTAAAGCCTGTTGTCGAGCTACAGGGTAAAACTGTGCCAACTTTTCCCCCCCAAATAATTCCAGATCATTCAGGCTCTCTTCAAACATCAGCGAGCACAATGAGCTCAGACTAATGCAGTCTGACTCTAGTCAGTCAGTCAGTTAGTTTGAGCTCATGCTACCTGATGAACAGAGGGGGGGGGGGGGGGGGGGGTCACGCTGCACATGCATCGTTCTGCACATTGAAGGTGAAACACTGAAGAAGCAAGTGCAGGACTTTAACACGCTGAATACACACACATGCATAGAGGACAGAGGCACTTGATGTTGTATTTAAATACCTGTGTTTCAGAGGGTTCCGTGTTTCGCTCTTCTGCATTCAACAGCTGCTCTTCTTTCCTCGTTCTGTCACTGCCGACCCTTTTAGGAAGCTGCTCTGTTCGTCTTCTTCTTCTTCTTCTTCTTGATGATTTCTTGCTGCTGTCTGATCTGATTTGCCAAACTCTTCTCCTTCATTTTGTTCAGTGCTAAGAATTCGGTGTTCGGTGTCAGGAAGGTGCGTCTTTAAGTCACTTTTTACGACGAACTCAAAAGCGGTCTGCGTGTGTAAACTTGAATTTTCTTCATTTTTTGTATTATTTATTGTTAACGTGTGATTGTTGAACCGCAGGCTTTCTTGACTCTCGTGTTCTGCGGCTTCAGATGAACTATCAGAGTTGTGATTATAGAACTGGTCCTAAAGCCTCTTTTTGTTTTCTGTTCAGCTGAAAGGCTTCCACCATCAGACACTGGTTCAGTCCTCTTCAGCTGGAGAGTCTTTAAATTAGTTTTTGTGTTTTTTCTTGCACAGTTTGTGTGATGGCCTTTATTTTACTTTTTTTTTTACACCCGCAGATCGCATAATCATTGTGCCAGTTTGTCCTCTCCTGCCCTTCCCAGCTGATCCAGCATCAGTATTACGTCGGCCTCGTTTAAAATGCTTCTTATGTTCTTATGTGTACGTTTATGTCATCGTAGTGCCCACATTTGTTATTAAAGAGACGGCATGTTTGCTCTCATTTAAGTGATACTTAAATACACCCGAGGAGGATTTTTTTAAATGTCCAGGATTATTATAATTTTTTTTTTTAAATGTCCAGGATTATTATTTTATTTTTTTTAAATGTCCAGGATTATTATAATATTTTTTTTTTAAATGTCCAGGATTATTATTTTATTTTTTTTAAATGTCCAGGATTATTATAATATTTTTTTTTTAAATGTCCAGGATTATTATAATTTTTATTTATTTTTTTTAAATGTCCAGGGTTATTATTATTTTTTTATTTTTTTTAAATGACCAGGATTATAATTTTTTTTTCATATACCCTTAAATTTAGGATGGAACCCCCTCCTAGTATGTTTCAGTTCACTGTGACGTCTTTCTGTTTGTGCAATGTCGCCGACCGTCTCCTTTAATTGACACGCTGTCCGAGCAGAAATAGTGTTTGAATACATGAATAAATAATTCATAAGCACTCATCTCTTTTTACTCGTGGTGAAGTGACTCGCGGTGACTCTACCCGGGGTCATATCTATCTCTCTTGGTGTTGCTTCAATTAAAATGTGGATGAACACAAGACGCCATGTTGATTACTGTTCGACCTGTGTTACTGCATACTGTCGAAGAACTTGTAAATAGTTTGCATTGAACTTGCATAGAATCATGTTACTGTGGCGTGCTCTCTTATTATTTTTGTTTTGCCTGTACAATTCTGCTTCTAAATGTGTGTGACTGTTGAGACGACACTCTTTTTGTACATGACTGTCTTTTTATTTGAGAATATTGATTCTGTCCTTTTTCATTCTAAAGTTGAGTTTGAAGAGTTCAGACATGCCTGAAGTTTGACTTTAATAAAGCTGTACTCTGTCTCAGTGAAGCGCTCTCGCTCTGTGGGCTTTCTTTGAGTCGACCCCTTTGAAATAATATTAATATGTGGTGAAAAATTAACACGTTAGGATCAATTTAAATAATGTTCAAACATTATTACGGGGGTTAATGGTTGGCTGTTTACTTAAATAAGATAAGATGTAGTAAAAACATTGAAACAATTGTTATAAATAAGTAATAATAATAAAACAACAGTAAAGAATATTAAATATAAAAAAGTAAAATCCACTATATCTCAAATATTATATATACAGACAATGATTGTTGTGTTGCAATATTTTTATATATATATATATATATATATATATATATATATATATATATACACAGAATAAAAAAATAATAAAATTACTGCCTATAATAAAAAGTGATGCAGATAATAGACGTCAAGTTAGAAGAACAAGTAAAAGATAATTAGATTTATTTTTTTTATGGGGAGATAAACATTCATTCATTCATTCTAGATGGCTTTAAGTGGACGTGGCTTTTTGCATCCACACGTCAAGTTAGATACAATTACATACATGACCATTTCCGGTTTAACTAAAAGAGCGCCCACATTTCCCAGCAGTCTTTGTACTCTGGAGTCAAATGCCATGTTTTAAGTTAGTAATTCAGATAAACTCCAGAGTTTACGGAATAAAGAAGTGATTTGGTTTTTACAACCCCTTTGATCAAACAGCAAGCTCATTTATTCCATACATTATTATTATACATATGATTATTATACTTGTGCTAAATAATAACTGATTAATATTATTGAGTAATATTGTAAATGTGAGTTATACCGTATAGAAGTAGCAAACACATTTGCCACAGTGATCGAAATGCATTTAATCTGTAACGTGATTCTGATATATTTAGAAACAAAATGTAATACCAATAAAAAAACACAATTTATATGTTCAGTTTAATATACCGACTAAAACAGTGTGGCACGGTCGAGAAAACCAGAACAACAAGCGAGAAAATAGATCTTGATATTGAGGTTGTTTTCTCACAGTACGTCTACGTTTTAAATACTTTTACTTTGAAAATACCTAAACCAGAAGTAGCTCAGATGTAGCCGTTAGCTTCACGAGGCGCTCATCTCCTCCGTGGCATCCCTGTTTCCCCTCAAGTCCTCAAATGTGCGACTCTGTCCGTCGGCAGAACCAGAGGGTGCGGAGGCCCGCTTCACGTTAACGGCACAGGTTACCGTGAGCATGAAGAGGTGAAACAACGACCCGTAAAAGGTGAGTACCGGAGCTGGAATCCCCTGTTTGACAACGCGGAAATGGGCCAGATGTCTTGTTTGACAGATGTTGCTAGCTTAGCTTAGGTTCGTCTGCTAACATCTCGTTTCTGCAACACAGGGACCCGATGTTAGCTTGTTAGCCTTGTCCCGTGCATTTATCAGAAGCCGTGCATTTAATAGTTCTATCATAAAAATCTGACTTAATGTTTTTTGCGCGATTAAACAGCAGCTTTTAAATATGTGCATCGCCTAGAGGAGGAGGGAGCTGGTGCAGCGTGTTGGCCTCTATAGCAGCTTTTATTCAGACAGCAGGTGCTACTCAGAGGCAAAGCTTAAAGATACTCAGCATGTCTTCACCAGGGTTCCACCAGATACACTCACAGTACAAGTAGTGGACACGCTCTACAGAAAGGAGAATATTTTACTCGGTTTTTTTTTCATTTTTAATTTTTTTTTTTCCTGTATTTGTTGAGACAATAATTGACTAAGGCTCAAGGGTCAGTAAGGACTGCTGATGTGGAGGAGGGAAGTTATTCCCTCTTAGGGATGTTTAAGAGGGAATAATGACTTATTTAAATATCACACCCTAACAATAACAATAACAATAACACGAGTGTCAGGAAGATTTCTTACACTATCCTAAAAACAGGATATGCAGAAAAAACCCTTTTTAAAGTTGTTGTTCTTCCCATCAGCATGATACAGAGCAGTTATTTGTACTATTTAACTGGTTTATGTAGTAATTTGATTAACTGTGAATGAAATATGAGCTCGCCTCTCACTTATTTTTCCTTTCAACACCCAAATAAACTCATATCTTCATTTTTTTTAATTTTTTTTTTCTCCTTTCACCAGTCCCAGTTCAGTGAAATGGAAGTGGAGTGACGATGTTCGCTGTCGACTGAAGTCCACTCTCAAGACACAAAATGAAGAGGAGGCTGCTTCGCGGCTTCCTGTCGGAGGTTTCCGTCCGGCTGGCGCTGCTGCTCGTGTTCCTGTGAGTGTGCGATCCGATCATTTTTTGCGTCCCTGCTTTGCGGTTCTGTTATTTATGTTGCATTGTTTCTAATGAGAGAACAAACACAATCCCCCTTTTTCTATTGTCGTAGTGTGACGGAGCAGCTTTCTCCTTTCTACCGGGAGATCCAGCCAGAGGAGATGTGGTTGTATAAGTTCCATCGCGTGGAGAGAGACCACGTGCCGACCACCCTTATGTTTGTGAGTAATGCGTCTGAGTTCAATCATGGATCACAGCGATGGATCCCTCGGTTCAGTTTGTTCCACTGAACAGTATTTCATCCCTGCATCTGAACTCGCTGTCCTCCTCTTTCCAACCTTTCTCCAAAAAACGAATGAATTTCACGTATTTTATTTGTTTAACAAACCATAGATTTGAATCAAACAAGTCTGAAGTTGCCTGAAAAGAATCCGTATGAACCGTGTGCTTTCCCAAAATTTGAAAGCAAACACTGGCAAGAAGAAGCAATCGAGTACAACCTGTTGTCATGAATGTAAGCGGCCTGCCTACAGACGGACATTGAGTCATCATCCTCTCCTCTCGTTTTTGATCAGAGCGTGGCGGTCTTCACGCCGCTGATCGTCATCCTGGTCTTCACCTTCCTGAAGACGACGGAGCGAGGAGATCTGAAGGAGGCCTCGCTGGGTGAGACGGCTGCGCACAGACGTCGTCCAAAAAAAATTAAGAAATGTCCAAAAAAAGAAAAATGTAATTTGGTGATTTTCATGATTTCCGTTTCGTCTCCCTTTTTGTCCTCCAGCTGTGACTTTGACTCTGGTGCTGAACGGAGTCTTCACCAACGTCATCAAACTCGTGGTTGGCAGGTAAACGTTGTACACAAACACAAGTGATACAGAAACCCCGTGTCAAAGCCTAAATCTGGCCTCTCTGTGCCCCCCCCCCCCCCCCCACCCCCCCCCCCCCCCCCATCAGGCCACGACCCGACTTCTTCTACCGCTGTTTCCCGGACGGTCAGATGAACCTGGAGTTGCGCTGCAGCGGTGACCCAGATGTTGTCACGGAGGGCAGGAAGAGCTTCCCCAGCGGCCACTCTTCCTGTAAGAGCCTTTCTCTCTCATACGGTCGATAAAGCCTCAGACTGTCGCTGTTACTCTTTCTTCAGCAGGCGACGAGGAAAGCACAGAGTGGGAGGGACCGTGGTCCACGTATATAAGTGTGTTTTAGCCTCCAGGCTCTCATCTTGTTACATGAGCATGAGAGAACCTCCATCTCCATCTGTAATCCTCCTCTTTTGTTGTTGTTGTTGTCTCTTTGTCCCAGTTGCCTTCGCAGGTTTGGGTTTCACGGCGCTGTACGTCGGGGGAAAGCTGCGCTGCTTCAGCCCGGCGGGCCGAGGCAGAGCGTGGCGTCTGTGTGCCTTCCTCGCGCCGCTACTCGTCGCGACGGCGATCGCCCTCTCCAGAACCTGCGACTACAAACACCACTGGCAAGGTCAGAGTCACCGAGATCTGGTGACCGGTAGAGGAAGACGGTTCAACGGCAACGCAAATTCACCGGTGGCGATTGCTGGGATAATTTTAATATGACGATATGAGAGTTTCCTTTTAATCGACTTCCAGCAGTGTTGACCTCATCCTCACTGGTGACCTTTTTTTGGCACATATAAGATGGTCATGTTCATAATTCTGCTATCAAACAATCACTCTCGGTTCAAATGCAAAGCCTCATTATGGTTACAAACCTGCTCATTTGACTTTTGTGGCATTCAACATAAGATTTATATTGAGTTATTATTATTATAATATATTATAAAGGAATTTCAGAGTAAAAAAAAGTCCCTTTTTAAATCTACCTTCATGCATTCAGGACACTTTGAAGAGGAAACCAGAGTGTTTACCCTTTTTTTTCTGTAGAACATTAACTCAACCAGGAAGGAATAAAAGTCAAATAACGGCACATGGTCTTAATGTCCACATGTTCTTAGATTTATTACATCAGTAATATGTATTCCCATGACCTCTCTCCTGATAGACCGCCCGTATAAAACACTAGGTTCCTCTTCAGTCCTCATACAAACACTGAGCTCTCTCTATATATATTTTAGAAGCATTCATGTGAAGCTGTGGGAGGAAGCTCCTCATGCGTGTCTCCTCCTCTCCTCTCTCCTCTCTCTCCTCCCTGCAGACGTGTTGGTGGGTTCTCTGCTGGGCCTCCTCTTCGCCTGGCTGTGTTACCGTCAGCACTACCCTCCTCTTCAGGACGCCGACTGCCACAGACCTCTGCGTCACCGAGAGACTGTTCCCGCCGCGCAGGAGCGCAAGCTGGCCAACTCCAACTACATCCTGCCCCTTTAGAGCAGAGCCGCCAGCGGCACCGGTGTCATTCGCTCCGGGTCTCCTGGTATTCCTTATCGTTTTGCATCTTGATCACCGGGCCGGTTCACCGATGTTTGTCGTCCGTCATTCTAGCTGTATGGTGGGGATGAGTGACGCACTGGAGAGCTGCTGTAGCAGGTTGAGGGAAAGTCTTCGGCGTTTTGGGAAGAGAGTCGGAGCTCAACCCGTTACCGAAAAAAAAATTGATTTGGCGATTAATCGATGATGCTTTTGATAATTGATTTTTTTTTATGTTCTGTTCTTTTTATTTATCAACCGATGGCGACAAACACTCTGTGGTTACAGCTTCACAAGTGTGACAATGTGCTGCTTTTTTTTTTATTGTTGGGAATTTAATAGACAAGGGTTGGACTGTTGGTAAGGAAAAAAAACGAGCAATTTGAAACTTAATAATTCAAATAAAATTAAAAAAAAAACTTTAAAAAATAATGTTTTTTTGAAATCATTTTCTGACATTTACCGGACTAAATAATTAAGTAATCAATGAATTTAAGACATAATTGAGATATTGGATAACAAAAATAATTGTAATTTGAGTCTAAGCTTAAAAAGATCCACAGATGGAGCTGGTTCAGGTGGGATCACGAGACCCGAATGTGAAACTTTGTGTAATTTAAAATCATGAATTGTACTTTCATATCTAAAAAAAAAACGACAGTAAATAGGGCATTTGTTGGGGACTATTTTCAGCTGCGGAGTAATATTAATTCACATTAACAATGGAGGTCTACGGCACACAATGAACAAGACACTTCAGGCTTTGTTAGAAAGATCAATTCATTAACTTCACACCACCAGAATGTACGGTGACCTCTAAACATCCGGTAGGTATCGACACGAGATACAAAAAAAAAAGGTTGATCAAAAAACCACGCGGTCAGCTTCACGTCTTTGATCTCCACGTCGCTCCACCGTCTCCGTCTGCAGGGCTTTGAATCTGTCGTCCTGTATTGTGTTCTGAATGTTTCCATGCACAGAGTGTTAGATTAATATCTGGACGGGGTTCACACACACACACACACAGCTCAGCCCTCAGTATGTAGCAGCTCCACTCACGCTTTCTGCGTCGCTTTGCTGCACTTTTTCGTTGTGATAAACCAGAACAACGGTCCCGCCTTTTGCTGCTCTGACTGGAGGCCCGTCTGCTAACCATCAGCGAGTGTTCTTGGGTTTTGGTGGGGGGATCTTTCTGATGAACCTGAGTGAGGTCAGACTGGAGCCTCTCCAGGTGATGGTGCTAGCCTCTCAGTGCTCCTGCTGGTCAGGTTTTCTATCCTGTTTCTTGGCTCCTCAAGTTTCCTGGTAGTTTTCATCAACTTTCACGTAAGGCAGTGAACGCCTAACTGTGATTCAGTTATCGTTTTATATATATTTTTTTTTTTTTAATGGTCTTTCTGTTTAATTTGATTTTTCTTTCCGTTGTGTTTGGAAAGAAAACATCAAAATGTCACGTGTTTGCAGAGTCTGAGCGCTTTTGCTGATCACAGTGGTTTCAGACCGAACGGATGACTTTGTGCCTTCGTTTACCACCAGGACTTTGTTAAGGAATGAAGTGTGCACCGCATGTTACGGCGTAAGCGCTCGACTTTTTGTTTGAAATCTTTACATCTTTTCTTTCTTTTCAGTTGGGAAGATACGACACGATGTTTAAATGTGGCATGCTGCCTTTCTTTACCTCAGAAAAAAAAAAAAAAAAACTGTACTTTCCATAAATGTTCTAGTCGATGGAGTCAAATGTGAAGATTTCTGGGTGGAAACAGTTACAACAGAGAGTGTAAAAAAAAAAAATCAAAAAAAAAATCAAAACATTTTTACAAAGTGAGAGACATGATATCTGACTGGTATTTATGAGGTGGTGTACAGGTCTACGTGTATTTAGTCTTGGGGCATGTAGGAGTTTACTTGAATTTTGAATATTTTTTTTGTTTATATTAAATGTGGTCGTGTTATTTAATGAAATGATATCCGTGGGAACTCGGCTTTCTAGAGGGCTCTGTCAGACAAACTCCGTTAGAAAAATCCTGCATGTTTTCACCGCTAAACGGCAACATATATTTTCTTCATTGACCTCCTTCCAAACCCCCACATCTCCATCCCGTTTCTATTGATTTGATGAGATCTTCAGCTCATGGACCCGGCGTCGGGTCTGGACTCCTTCGGAGCTTCTGTCGGTGGCGAGGGGATGATGCTGAAACCAGCTTGCTTTCGTTTCCGTCACGCTCATCATGATTTGCCTTGGCTTTGTTAGGACCGTATAGCAGCCGCTCGTGCTGAAACCCGTATCCTGATTGTACATGTTGTGATGCTTTCAATGACTCTTTTGGTGACACTAAACAATGTTTCTAAATAATCTTGCAATACACACTGTCCTTTTGCGTATTTATTTTGTTTTAGAAATGTGTGGTGATTACAGGTGTTTAGACACTATGAAATCTATTGCGGCAACTTTTTCATGTTGTGTTTAAGCACTAGCAATAGTTTTAATGTTTAATGTGGGATTGTTGTTGAGTTCCTTCAGCCCTCCCAGTCAGTACTAGCTACTGCTGGAGGAAGTATTCCAATAGTTTAAAAGGTAGAAATAGCAATACTACAGTGTAAAACTACTCTGTTACAAGTTAAAGTACAAAAGTATTAGCAGCTAAATGTAAAAGTATTTGAGTACTAAAAGTACTCATTTTGCAGGATGGACCATTTCAGAATCCTACATATTAAATTACTTGATTATAATTAATGATGCATTCATATGTTCTTCACTTTATTGTTAAGTAAAGGTGGAGACAATGTTAGCTGCTTTATATACTGATGTGTCATAATTATAAGTTGATCTATGTTTTTGTATTAATAATTTATTATACAAAGAAAAAACAAAAGCTGTCGGATAAATGTAGTCGAGTAAAAAGTACAATGTTCGAGTAGTATATAAAGTATCATCGTATTTTGGAATACTTGCGTAAAGTACAAATACAGTCGCGGTAATCAGTATAAACTCTGGTTGAGTGTTTTTGTTGAGGCATCTTTGTTGACTTCGTTCTGGAGGGCGTGGCCTCGAGCACGTGACGTGTGTTACTTTCCTCCCGGTGATTGGTTGGAAAGTGAGCCGGATGTGACGTGCGGATTTGGGCGCCACAATTCCAACAAGGAACCAGCAAAATAGAAAGCTCCGTGTCTGACAGCAACCCCGACAACATCCCGCTGTTCGTGCCGGTTTAGCGGTATTTTTTTTTAACCCGGTCTGTCGTCTTTATCTTTTCAAAATGTTTATCACGGACATAAGGAAGGAATTTTATGAAGTCGTTGCCAACCAGGTGAGTTGTTGACGGGTAACTGACGTATTGTTTGCCAGCATTAACGTAACTCAGCGGACCTCACAGTCGGTTTGAGACTTAACGTATTCTTATGATACAGTTTACCTTTTAACGAAACGTGTTGCTTTCAGAGAGTCGCTCTCCTGGTGGCGTCAGACATCGACGCGCTCTGCGCCTGTAAGATACTACAGGTAAGCTAACCGGCTAGCTGTTAGCAAACATTAGCTCCTGCTACCTCTGTTCAGACTGATAGCATAACATCATGTATGTCCTGCTCTGTTAGTGACAACCGGTTAAATATTTGGTTTTACTTAATCAATAAGTAACGTTAGTAGTGTTCGGCTGTTCTGTAGATTGTATCCCTTCATACATTTAGATTACATGAGTTGTTTGTGACACTTTAGCAGCACTTCCTCGTATAATCTGGCGTTATGTTGTGTACCTTTTTTAAGTGGAGGTCAGGACTACAGCATCTGTTGTAGTTTAGAGGGTATGACGTTTCATTTAGTTCCATATTTAGTGTCATTATCTTCCTCGTTGCCAGTGTTTTGATACATTTTAATGAAGGTAAAGGGGTAAAAAGGAAACATCATGGTATGGATTATATTTTGGACAGTCCTTGTCATTTTGTAGGTGTCTTCATCATTTCAAGTGTTGATTGTAAAAATACATGTTCAGTTTAAACTATGCATGTTTCTGAGACCAAAGCAATGGCCGCACACATTAAATGTTGCTTTAGAATTAACGGTGTTACTGCAGATTTGAATTGGTAAATTAAAGAGTATTTGCTGAATGTTGTTGTGTCGTCACCAGGGGCTGTTCCACTGTGACCAGGTCCAGTACACACTGGTACCAGTTACAGGCTGGCAGGACCTCAGCACGGCCTTCCTCGAACACAAAGAGCAGGTGAGACTCGAGTGTCCGTGTGACTAAATGACCCCCCCACACACACACACACACACACACACACACACTTTACACTGTAAGTGTATAATCTCGGTGTTTGGTGTGTTGTAGTTCCGGTATTTTGTTCTCATCAACTGCGGCGCGAATGTTGACCTTCTGGAGATGCTGCAGCCGGATGATGACTCCGTCTTCTTCATCTGCGACACTCACCGGCCCGTAGACGTGGTCAATGTCTACAATGACTCCCAGGTGATGATCAGTTCAGCTCAAACAGCCCTTTGTCTTTACAACAGAAGGACGTTGTGCTCTCGTGCTTCCTCTGGTTTAAAACTCCCATCGTCTCATCCGCAGATCAAGCTGCTGATCAAACAGGACGATGACCTCGGCGTTCCTCCGTACGACGACATCTTTCGAGATGACGAGGAGGAAGGAGGAGACTCCGGAAACGAGAGCGACGAAGGCTCTGAGCCGTCTGGGAAACGGCGGAGATTTGATGAAGTGCGTATTTTTGAACGGAGCCAGAATAAACCAGAAGGGTGTTTGTTGACGGCGGCTCTGACGGTTGCTTGGCTGCGTTTGTCGTTGCAGGGCGCGGTCGAGAGGAGGATCGACAGACAGCGAGCGAAGAGGGAGTGGGAGGCCCGGAGGTGAAGTGTTTTTAATGCTGGGTTTTTTTTTCATATTATACTCGTTACAAATTTGTGAATTGACACGATATGTTTCACTCATTTGTCAGGAGGGAGATCTTGTTTGACTATGAGCAGTATGAATATCACGGGACCTCTGTGAGTAGACAGAGTGAGAGTTCATAATGTTGACTTACGGTTTACATATCCTGTTGTTATTATACCCTGAATATGAATGTTTTAATCACGTGTTTCACGTCAGGCTGCCATGATGTTTTTTGAGTTGGCGTGGGTCTTGACCAAAGACACCAAGGACATGCTCTGGTATGTGATGTCATTTTAAATGTAAATACTAATTGTGTAAGCGCACTGTGCAGACCTTTAGATGTGGACTATCTTAGTCTCTTTTTGTCTTTTTAGGTGGGCCGTCATTGGACTGACGGACCAGTGGGTTCATGATAAAATCACACAGTGAGAAGATCTTCAATATTTCAGAACTTCAATCACAAGATGCATTTTGCTCCATGCTGTTTACCCAACACTGACTGATCCACGTGCTCCTGGTTCCTCTCTAGCATGAAGTATGTAACGGACATCGCCACGATGCAGCGCCACGTTTCCCGACACAACCACCGGAACGAGGACGAGGAGAACTCGCTCTCCATCGACTGTATGAGGATCTCCTTTGAGTACGAGTATCCTTAAATCACCTGACGTGCTGTCAGTGTGGAGCTTACGTTCAAGTGTCATAGTGGCAGAAATCACTATATTTGTTTTAGTTTTCCCTCAACGCTCTTCTTCAGCCTCCGTCTCGCCCTCTACCAGCACTGGTCTCTGTACGAGAGCATCTGTAACTCCTGCTACACGTCGTGCAACTTCAAGCTGTGGACGTTAAATGGCCAGAAGAAGCTCCAGGAGTTCCTGGCCGACATGGGGTGAAGGGCCGCTGCCTCGGACATCGGCACTTTTCGCGAGGTAGAGCTGCTGCCGCCGCGCTTCTTTTAATGGCCGACGTTTGCTTTTCAACAGGCTGCCTCTGAAGCAAGTGAGGCAGAAATTCAACTCCATGGACATGTCGATCAAAGAGAACCTGAGGGACGTCATCGAGGAGTCTTCCAATAAATACGGGTATGAATCCAGAGACGACGCAGAAGACACTGTGACGTGTTTATTGACAGCCTGACATGATTAGTCCCCCTCCTCCATCAGCATGAAGGACATCCGCATCCAGACATTTGGCGTTCACTTTGGCTTCAAGAACCGCTTCCTGGCCAGCGACATGGTGCACGCGACCGCTGCCTTGCTGGAGAGCACCGAGAAAGACGAGAGCGCCGGCGACAACTTTCTCAAGGCTCTGGACTCTCTTTCCAGGTGTGTGTGCGGCCGTCTTTTGATAAGGGGGTGACCGTGGCTAAGTGGAGAGCAGGGCCGCCTTTCAATCAGAGGGTCGGTGGTTCGATCCCCGGCTCCTGCTCCACTAGTCTCATGTCAATGTGTCCTTGAACGAGACAATTAACCCCAAAATGTCTCCCGTAGCTGCGTCTATGGTGTGTAGATAGATACTAAATTGTAAGTCGCCTTGGATAAAAGCGTCTGCTAAATGAATGTAATGTAATGTAATAAGTCGAGCGGGACGAGTCGCCTGAAGCTGTAAACGCGTCTAAATGTTTCGAATTCTGATTTTTTTTTTTAGGAGCAACCTCGACCGTCTACACTCGGGCATCGAGCTGGCTAAGAAGAAGCTGATGGCCGTCCAGCAGACGGTCGCCAGCTGCATCTGCACCAACCTCATCGTGTCACAGGGACCCTTCCTCTACTGCTACCTCATGGAGGTACGAGCGTCCCAATGATGGGTCTGTACCGGCAGATCCGTGCCGCTCGGCTCAACACGTTTTCCTCCTCCCTGCTCTCGTAGGGAACGCCGGACGTGAAGCTCTTCTCTAAGCCCATGGCCTTGACTCTGCTCTGCAAGTACCTCCTGAAGGCTTTCGTCCACTCCGTGAGTATCTCGCTGGAAGAAGCTTTTATTCGCTCTGAAACACACACACACACACACACACACACACACTGCTGTTGGCCTCACTCGGTGTGTGTGTGTGTGTGTGTGTGTGTGTGTGTGTGTGTGTTTTGTGTGGCCTAGACGAGGAATAAGCGCTGCAAACTGCTTCCTCTCATCATGGCTGCTCCCAAGGACGTGGAGAAGGGCTCCGTCATCGTCGTGGGAATCCCTCCAGAGTCTGAGACGTCTGACAAGAAGAAGTAAGACCTCACTTCAGATTACATATCTGGTGTCGTTTTTTTCATATTTATTCTGTTCCCGCGTTTTTAATGTGCCGCTTTGGAGATAAAATAATACTTTTGTCTCGTGTCTTTTGCTGATTTATTCTGTGTTTTTAAGTCGGTATTGCAATAATGAAACAATTTAAATTACACAATTTCCTTCCATTTTCCTTAGACTTCAATAAATACGAGACTGAATGGAGATTTTGATTGCTAGTGTTGGTATAGAGAGGTGACGGACCGCTCGTTTTATCCAAACCGACAGTCCAAAACAAAGATATTCAATTCACAACAAAGTGAAATGGGAGAAAAGCAGAAAGTCTTCACATCGGGGAAGTTCATGAATCGACTCCCCTCTTTGTTTCCCTGTACTCCAACAGTTTCTTCGGTCGAGCGTTTGAGAAAGCCGCAGAGAGCACCAGCTCCAGAACGCTTCACGACAACTTCGACACCTCGAGTAAGATTGACTGTTTGCTTCTCTAATGTCCTGGTCCTCACCGTCTCCTCATCAGACACCAGGGGGCAGCCTCGTCTTCATTTCAAGCTCACCTTTTGGCTGCTGTTAGTTGTGAACACTTGTTTCCTTCAGCGTTCATTCATTCATTCATTCATTCTTACCCGTGTCTTGTTTCTCTGCAGTAATCGAACTGAAGACGGAGGACCGGAGCAAGTTTCTGGACGCTCTCATCACCCTCCTGTCGTGAGAGAAGCCGTGAGCAGGAGTCTGGGTTTGGGTCTTGAACAGAGTTCTTGTCGGGTCTGTGCGGTGCCACCCGTAACACAGCGCTCTGTGTATATTGTACAGTCTTTGTAAATGTGTGGAAGTCTTATTTGTTTGCTTTTAAATTCTCGTCACGTTTTGTCTTTTTTATTCCCGTCTGTATGCGAGTCGCTCGTCACATTTTTAAACGTGTTTAATAAATCTTAGTTAGTTACTTGAATGTTGTTTCTTGGAGTTTTTCAGACATGAGAGAGCTGTGAAAAGTGGAAAATTGTCCTAAAATATGACTCAAACTATTCCTATTGTTAGCAGCTTCTCTAATTATCTCTCTTATAGTTGTGTTGTGTCAATGCTGGCACGCATGACCTGTTTTACGTCACTTAGAGGCTTGCCGTGTCGGATTTTAGACGAAAGTTATAATGTCAAAATACTCCAAATCATGTCTAATCTTCTATTCAGTCGCCTAGAGACGACGGCGCTACAAGAGCAGAGCTTAGCTTCTGTGAGGTGACCGTATCTCCTGCCCGCCAGTGAAAGATGAAACATTGTTTAAAAGAATTACTGAAGACTCGCTGGTCTCTCTTCCCCAAATGAAAAATCGGTAAACTTCATCAAGTGGAATATTCATTGGATAAGTAGACAACTTGCTGTCATGCAGTTATTCCCTCCTGATCGGTGCATCCAACACTTACCAGCTCCGCTCCTTTGATATTTCAGTCGGTCTTTATAAAGACAATCGTACTGAAGAAATTTGCAACGTATTAAACCCAATAATCCTGAACCTGTACACCTTTTAAAAACAACAACAGAAACAGCTGTTTTTTGGGTTGTTTGTTGAACAATTCAACCAGGTAATAACTTCCTCCAGGCGGAAGTATTCCAGGAGTAAAAACACCATTACAGGAAGTGAGAGTTCTTGTTTCTGATGGTCCCACTGAGCCGCGTTTAAGAACCACCATTGTTGGTTTGTGGGCAACAGAGGAGCTAATTTATCAGTCGTAAGTGAGGTTGAGCTTTCTCTCGTGTCGAGAACACAAAGATCTGGCAGAGAGCGATCCCGACCGATTACAGTCTTTTCATCTGGATCCAGTCTCTTGTTCTGCTGACACAACTGGTGTGTGTGTGTGTGTGTGTGTGTGTGTGTGTGTGTGTGTGTGTGTGTGTGTGTGTGTGTGTGTGTGTGACTCCGAGTGAAAGTATTTTAGCTTTAATGAACTTAACTTCTTCTCTTGAGCTCAAGCCGCTCATGTGGGACAAAGGTGAGGAGGGCCTCGTGCACGTGCAGAGAAAGTAGGGCCGGGGGGGGGGGGGGGCAGGGCGGGGGGCCTCCCAGCGGTGATTTTTAGCCGTGGGTCCAGAGAGCAGACTGGAGAGCTGGAGCCTGAGCTCGCTCTCTGCGGGGTCATTAAGATCCTTATCGCTCCTGGATCAGGATGCGATGGTGACCTTTCGGGGCGGAGGGTGTTGGGGCGTAATTTTTGTAAAAAATTTTTTACTCCTGGACTGAAACGTGCCGAGATCCGCGTCGAGCCGAGGACAGATGAGGTCGAGTCAGTGTTAGCCTCATCATCATCATCATCATCATCATCGTCACTTCATCGCGTATGAACGCCTGAGTCTGGTCGCTTCCTCTGAGTCAACAGTTTGAGATCTATTTCCATAATGATGCTGTTTACAGCAGCGTGATGTTATCCTGCAGAGTGAGTGAATGAAAGCCCCCAACCCGTTTCTGAGAAAGGAAAGACACATTTATATCATTAAGGAGGGCGGAGAGCCCGCTTATTTATAGAGACGTGATTGCTGAGACGTTCATCCCTCTTATCGCTTCTATTTTCATCACTTTGTTTGTAATTTAAACATATTTTAGTTAGACGAGAGAATCCCACTGCGAGATGTTTTGGAGCTTTTATTGCAAACTGTTCTCGATACTCCGGTGTGGCAGGAAGGCGGAGTAAAGTGGGCGTAAGATTATGGGATATATATATATATATATATATATATATATATATATATATATATTTGAAAAAGTTAAAGCAACTGATTGCAATAATAGCCCGGCACCATGGTAACTGATAAATGCTGGATGGAGGGAGGCCAAACTCCTGGATGAACTCTTCAAAAGGATGTCAGTATGTTCTGGAGCTTTTGATCATATTACATGATCTTCATCAGCTGATGGAATCTCAATGTTGTGGATGGTAAAGTCTATTTTTTTTTTTCTGAGCACTTTTGAGGCTTTTGTGTTGGCTAAACATCTGAGGTTCAAAGTTCACGACGCTGCAGTAGAGAACAGGGTCCCTTCACCTCCAGGCTTATGAACCGACACGGGGGGGGAGAACTACTTAACCTGAGGCGGGGTAACTTTTGATCAACGGCGGCCACAAGTCGCAAAACACATCGCACACATTTGGCACGATGTGTTCACGCTTATGATGAGACGAGTGAACCGAAGTGTCGATCTGTGACGCGTTCCAGTGAGGAGATCCACCTGTTCTTCAGCCCATCATCTGGTCTTCTCTCCTCAGCCATCAATCACTTTCTTCTCCACCACTCCACCCTCCATTTTGCACCTCTGGTGAAGTGGGGCCGCTGGCCTTTCCGCCGCTCTGCATTGGAGGAATGTGGCATGCAACAGGCCCAACACACACACACACACACACACACACACACACACACACACACACATGTGCAGAGCCGCATTTCTGAAGGCCTCCCACTCAAACAGGCGCGTTGCCTTTTGCTCCTCAGGGTTGAGCTGCTGAGTGGAGCTCTAGGGGATGTTTGTGGGCAGTAGTGATGCAGAATGTCGTGGCTTATATATATGATTATTTTTGCAGTATTTTACCGTATTATTCAAATGCACTTACCGGTCTGAGCTTTGATATTGTACATATACAAACAGTAGCTAGATGCCACTTGTCATACATATTGATATTTATTGATATTTATGTTTGCACTTTTTCCTTCTTTGCACTGCAACTTCCGCACAACAATTTCCCTCTAAATAGTCGAGGCAAAGAAAAAAGCTGCTGCGTCTAGTTTAGGGTAAGATGAATGTTATATATAATATTCTTTCACAACCCTTGTTATGTAGATGAAACGCAGATTAATACAACTATTCACAAAAGTCTGACAATTCCCATAAACAATACATTTCCTTTTTTTTGTCTTATTTAGGGGATACATGATTTTTTTTTTCTCCTTTTACAGCACACATATATCTTTAAATATATGTATGTACTGTATATATTTATTATATATATTTATCATCGTCATCATTGTTGATAGTGTAGATGAGTAAAAGTTGTGGAACTGAACCTTTCATAAAATCACTTCAATTCACCCAAATCTAAACGTTGGAAAGCCGATACTGGATTGTTGAGTCAGATGCTGATATTTGAGATATTGAAATATATCTTATTCTTTTTTTTTTTTCTAAAAAATTCATAACCGATGCACTTAATAAGGATCCCTTAAAGATCCGCTCTCGACATGTTTCAAAATGACACAAAACACATTGAATAATAACGTGTGTCTTGATTTGTTTGGAGGTTTTTTTTCTGCAGAAATTGCTCAGTTAACCGGTTAAACAATTCTAGAATTACATAACTACTCTTATTGATACAAATCTATCTAATATATAAATATTTGTACTGTTAAAGGTGACGAGTACGCGCTCCGTGTGTAGAAATAATCGGCTCGTTCTGATTATACGCTAAAGAAAACACACCTGTTGATATTATATAAATAATTATAAAGATCACCTCTGAAATGAAACAAGTGTTCCTTTTGAAAGGTTTCCTCCCTCAGCAGATGATGAATGTAACAACAGCCCTCCGCCGTCAAAATCTGCTCACTCGTCATTTTTGCACTGTGAAGCTCAAACACCGAAGTGAAGTAAAAGCAAAATGATTTTAATAATCTAAAAGTAAACTCATGTCTTAAAAAAATCTCTGCTTGTTCAACAATAACAGAGTTTAGCAACTAGTGTGTTTTGATATTATAAGACATTATTATATTGAGCTTGACAATTTGCTTAGATGTTTGCCGTCATTACATTATTGAAATCAACTGAGTATGAAACCTGTGGACAGTTGGGTTCATCTCTTAGCTGGAGTTTTGTAATACGTCCTGTCAAATAAGAGTTACTCTGAATTGCTCCACTTCCTTTGTTCCCTCTCTCATCCTTCTCCAACAAGTCTCAGTTGTTTTCGTCCCGCTCCTCTCGTGCATCTCTGACAATCCCAGATTCCAGATTAGTTTTACCGGACAGCCGGAGACAAAGACCTACGGCTGACTGTGTCCCCGTCATGCTGTGAGAGGATGCTCACACACACACACACACACACACACATATATATATATATATATATATATATATATATATATATATATATATACGCTCACACACATGCTCAGTATATAATAAACTACAAACGTTTCTCTAAAATCCGCCCCGCTTAGATCCGGTAAAAACATCCCCTCTTCAGACCTGCTGCTGCTGCCGGTGGCTTCGTGTCGGCCTGTCGGCCCACAGAGGCCCTTAATGATCCCTAACCCCCTGTGACCTTTAACCCTTTGTGGCCTCTCACAGTCGGGGCGTTGTGCCCCCGAATCGCTCTCCTCTCTGCCATTGTTTCAAAGTGCTTTCATGCAAAAGAGATTAGCATTGCCTGGAAAAATCGCATGAATTTGAACACTTGTTGATGTAATTCCGACATGCCGCAAAATCCACTGAGATTTGTTGTGACGGTGTCAATATCAATACATAGTAATACCATCTGAAATACATACTTATATCATGTATTTGTCTTGTTATTCCACTGCTCTGCCAGCTCATGATCGAGACTCATGAAAGTGATTTTTCTGTTTTTTTATTTTTTAGGGGGGAGAGGGGATCTTTAGGGGGAGATAGCAGGACAGCAGTGTGTGTCAAGTTGTTCTAGTCATAAATCTGTAACAGATTAATTAATTAGAGTAAATTATGAACGTTATGACGGAAGTATGTGACGGCCAATCCTACTCTCACTTTTTTAATATCAATTTAACAATGATTTCACCACTTGAGAAGTGATAAAAATGATCAAAAATCTCTGTATATGACCACGTTAAGACTCCAAGAACTCAAGGAACACCATAGAGAAAGTCATTCTGCGATTTGGTATCAAAAGATGAATTTTTCGGCGATTGAAAGGCGAGCTCGTTCTTTCTGGAAACTGCTCAGAAACCCCCTGATCGTCGATGTACAGAGACAATGAATGCCCTGGGTCTTTACTTAGTGGTTGTAAAGTTTCATATATTCAAATATGAATGCGTGGGGATTTATCCTAAAGTGGGTATGTTTATAAAGATGATACCCATAGAGCACATATTTATTAATATATCTTGAGGTGAGAGGTCAAGGGGCGCCTTCGGAAAAAATCACCACGCCAGTTTTCTCTCGCTAAAAGTCAGACTTCATTACTTTGCCCCATTTCCTACAAGCAAGCGTGACACGATTGATTGGTTGATTGGTTGATTGATTGGTTGGTTGATTGATTGGTTGGTTGATTGATTGGTTGGTTGATTGGTTGGTTGATTGATTGATTGGTTGGTTGATTGGTTGGTTGGTTGGTTGATTGATTGATTGATTGATTGATTGGTTGGTTGATTGGTTGGTTGATTGATTGATTGGTTGGTTGGTTGGTTGATTGATTGATTGATTGATTGATTGGTTGGTTGATTGATTGATTGATTGATTGATTGGTTGATTGATTGATTGATTGATTGATTGATTGATTGATTGATTGATTGATTGATTGGTTGGTTGATTGGTTGGTTGGTTGATTGATTGATTGATTGATTGATTGATTGGTTGATTGGTTGGTTGGTTGGTTGATTGGTTGGTTGATTGGTTGGTTGTTACGATGGAGGCCTGAACAACACTGTACTCATATCAACTCGTCACATACTGACGATTGGTCAGACCTCTTAAAATAAGTACGTAAAGGAAGTAAAGCCAACAAACACAACGGAACATAAATCACAAACATCGATGAAGTGGCTTTAAGGTAACTCAATATGGTCTCCTGGCAGAAAGGCCGGCGTCGCTTTGACCTTCCGACCCCGTCTGGGACTTTTTCAGTCTTCACACGACGGAGCGTCTAACACTGAGGCAGGTTGGTTTACATTGTATTTACTTTAAAAGACCTGAGCGTCTGATATAGACGCCAAAGGGTGTCGGGCGTCAGATGCCGAGGGATTTGACAAAACGTCGGTATTTGACGACCCGGTTGTCAGTGTTGCCGACTTGGCGACTTTCTCGCTAGATTTAGTGACGAGCTGCTTTCATTGGAAAAGAGTCGGCAGCACTGATCTGGGTTTTAAGGTTGGATATCTTTATTAAACTGGCGTACTCTGACTAGTTTCTCAACATTACCAACCCTAACTTTAAGTCAAGTATCGCCCTTAATACACCGTCTGGAAGCTCCGTTATTACTGACTCATTATTGATATTTAACAATCAATGCAGTCATTTAATGGGCGGATTAACTCCGTGAGCCCAATAACTACCTGATCCTCTCTGTTCCTGGGTCAACTACCCCCGGACTTCACCTCCGTGGCTGCTTCTTCATTTAAGAAGAGTATGTTTTATGCGTAAATATGTTTTTGCACAGATTGCTTTTTATTACATTACATTACATTACATTACATTACGGCCATTTAGCCGTAATTTAAGGAGACCTTAAAACCTCAAATGTAGTTTAAGTTCACACAGACGCTGGGATGTCCGGGAGGAAGTCTGAAAACACAAACAGCTTCATTCTGCAGCCGGCTGTCTTTTCTTTCTCTCTCAGCGGTAGGTGGCTGCAGTCATGCTGGAGACTCCCTTCAGTGGACGACATGCACTGCAACTTTCATTCTTGAAAAATGCACTGCGGTCCCGTGCACAAAGACACAGAAGAAGAAAAAAAAACAACAACCCTGTTTAACGTGGGTTTGTTCTGCCGTATGTGTGACTGTGTTGACTCCTGAGAAGAACAAGCAAGAGTTTTCCTGCAAGATGCAATTAGTGTGGAAACAATACACTTAGTACTACTCCAAATCCTGTTTGTGTTTGTGTGTGTGTGTGTGTGTGTGTGTGTGTGTGTGTGTGTGTGTGTGTGTGTGTGTGTGTGTGTGTGTGTGTGTGTTTTATAGACAGGCTGTTAGTGTGCTTAGCCACTGATTGCCGTATCCTATGTTAATATGGGACTCGAAATAACCCTAACGCTTAAAGCAACACCACCTGTGTCACTGTGGTGTATAAACACTTGGTGTTAGGGGAGGTTTGTTTTTTTTGTATTTCCTCCTCCTGACTGACATCACATACATTTTTGGCAAACCATGCCAAATCAGAAATGTCTCCTGATCCCACCCAGACATTCCTCTCATGCTACCAGGCCTCCTCTTCATCTCGGCAGAGGGCTGTCATTCACCTCTTTGTCTCGTCCAACTTACCTTGAGGTCTGTGTGTGTGTGTGTGTGTGTGTGTGTGTGTGTGTGTGTGTGTGTGTGTGTGTGTGTGCGTGTGTGAGAGCATCTTTTTGAAATAGATGATGATGTACTGTATGGAAACATGATCTCACTAAGTCAGGCATGAAAGGAGTGGAAACTCCCCGTTTTTTCGACGACTCCTCTCTCATATTTCTGAGATAAAACCGTCACGGCACACTCTATTTATCACTCTGTTGAGAAAACACATGTCTGTTACTGTAAAACTGTTGTTGGCCTGTCTCACGTTACACATCAACACTTGGATTCTGTGAAGTTTTCGGGAGGTGCGATTGAATATTTGGCAGAATTCGTCTATAAATAATAAGGTTATGTTAAGGGTGCAGGTGTGTGATCCTACAGATGTAGCAACATTAGTGACCTTACTATTCGGTTTACAGCCTCGAGGTAGCTTTAAAGCTGCAGCAGCTGATTTCTCAGGTCATTTGGGGATCGAGGAAACCAGCAGGTTCACGTATATGAAGTGGACGAACCTGTTAGCAGACACTTGCTTATTTTCACATCCTTAATTCCTCACGAAAAAGCCTTTGTTCTGATGCGAAATAGTTACTCAAGAATAAAAAGGTGATATGTATTTTCTTTTTTTTAAGAGGATTTTCTCATGCATCTTGCTCATTCTCAGGTTCACGCTAGTATTTTGGGTTTATAACTAGAACGTGTTTACATGCTTTAATGCCGAAAACAATGCGGTATTCTAATGAGCCTAGAGGTGACGTAGGAGGGCAGTAGGACAAATCTGATTGGCTTGTTGAATCACATGTTTTCTGGTCCAGACAGTCTAGAACAATTTTACTGGGAATTATTTCATAATCCTGCTGAAAAAAAAGAAGATGTGACCGAGTTGCGTGTGTGTGTGTGTGTGTGTGTGTGTGTGTGTGTGTGTGTGTGTGTGTGTGTGTGTGTGTGTGTGTGTGTGTGTGTGTGCGTGTGTGTGTGCGTGTGTGTGTGTGTGTTTGGGAGTGCTTTTAACCACCAAACTCCCCTCCTCCTCCCACACCCTCCATGTTCCTTCCTCTTTCCTGTTCCGCTGTCCGCTGCACAGGAAGCCTGGTCGTGCTACTGGGCCGCAACAAAAACTCGTGAGTCACCGAGCCATAAACTCTGCGGACATGCAGGAGAAAAGAAACGTGGTGTTTTGTTTTTTGTCTGATCTCCATCTCTAACCTCTTACATTGTTTCTCGAACAAACGGCTCACGGGGTCTTTAACTCTGTATACACAAAGCCACTTTTTGTCCATGTTTAACCACCTGCTGACTCTTGGCTTCGCTATCTGTGACTAAGCTCCATCCAGCTGGGAGCGTCTGCAGACTGTATGCACCTGCGGTCATTAATGACACTGACCCAGTCTCCGGTACGACGACTAACCGCTACATTTGTGGTTGTTTTTGAAGAATCTACGTGATTTAAATGAAATTCAAACTTCAAATGGGCCAACTTTCCATTAGCAGACTGTGTAGCTGCTTCTTCACCGGTGTGACGAGGGTTGTGACACCCCCCCCCCCCCCATCAAAACGTGGGGGATTCTGCTTCGATGAGATCATGCCTGGTCGGTCGAGGGGAGTGACTTTCGACCCACCCCGACCTCAGGCTCAGATTCAGAGTTGAAAGTTCACGTCGTGAGAAAGGACTCCCCGGCCCGGCAACAACCTCCCCAAAAAAAAAAAAAAAGCCACGCACAACGCTCACCGGCTGCAGCAGAAATCTGAAGCCAGCGTCAGCAACCTGACCCTCTTCTGACATGACGCCATCCGCGTTCCCCTTCCTCGCTCCGCCGGGCTCAGGGAGGTCAAGTTTAACGGTCAAGGCGGTTCTATGAATCCTGAATGTTTGTGTTTCTAACGTGCAACACTTGAACACAACACTTGAAACAAAACGTGTTTCTGCTGTCACAGCTCTTTTTTTGGTGACCATTACGGGCTTCAAGAAAATCCCCCCATCATCTTCTAGACTGCTGTGCATAGTGTGTGTGTGTGTGTGTGTGTGTGTGTGTGTGTCCATGCTTGCAGGAATGTCTGCTGGCCAGGCCTTTTATTAGGCTCATCCATACCACCACATTATAGGCTCCTGTAACCAGGCAACTGCAGGTTCTGGCTGGTTACCATGGCGAGCGCCCATTGAGTGACGTCGCAGGCCCTATTTGCCTCTCTACTCATTGGAATGAGAGCCCTTTTTTAAAGGTGCCCCCCCCCCCAACTCTCCACACACACACACATACACTCACTTAACCTCTTACTCACACACACACACACACACACACCCCCCTCACCCCTCACCCCAAACACACACCCCTCACCCCAAACACACACCCCTCACCCCAAACACACACCCTTGCGCTTCGTCACCCCTCTGTGTGGCGACTAGAGGAGTGGAACTAACAATCCCACAAAAACATCTCAGTGAGGCGGACCAGACTGGACCTTCCAGGGAGTGTCTTTGTGTAGAAAAACCCATACAGAGCCCAGAGTAGGAACGCCCACTGCAGCCCTGTGAGACACAACCACACACTCACACACTCACAGGCCTCTTAATGACATCACCCTGTGCAGTGCTTTCAACAATCCAACTCGTTTAAAAATATCATTGTCACGACCAGTTCTGTCAATTGTGTTCTCAATTCATCGATGACGTGTTTGCTTGTGTCAGATGCTGGATCCCAGGTTGACATATTTTAATTATTTTTGTTTAAGCAATTGTCCAAAACCCAACGATCTTCAGTTCGACATCAAATAAGACATTGTAGAAGCTGGAATAAGTTCATTTTTGCCACTTTTTTTCCTTATAAAATGACTTCAAGGACTAATTGATTAATCCACTATCTATAAATGTGAAATAATGTTGATCCTGATTATGATATGATTTGACAAAAACAATCCCAACTCAAGCGTATACACTCGAGCCTTACGACACCCCCCCCCCCCCCCCTCCCCCCCAAACGAGTGGAGTTGGCTCGTTTGAGTTCCACGACTACAAAAAGCTTGTAAGAGGAACTTGAGTCGTGATCGTTTCATCAAACTATTTCCAAGGGTCGAGAAAGAACGTTTCAACTATTTGGCCAAAACCGCACGAGAAGACCTAAAAGTGCTGAGCAAACCCCATCCGCTGAGGAAGACCGTGTGAATTGGTCGAAAGCTCTGGACACTGTTGCGTGAGTGTTCGTTAAGAATGAGGGGGATATTCTGTTGTAAATATCACAGTGAGCCTACAGTAGAATAACGTCTATTGAGTATTGGTTGAGGTTCTGTTGTGAAGTCACACACTCCCCCCCGGCTGTAATCAGACTTTCTGCGTGGCCATATTTTCATCTTTTAAGAAGGCATATGACCTGCTAAGATTCTTAAGTGAGCAGCAAAACAAGTATGTATAAGCTGCTGTAATCCAGTCACAGTGTTAAACCAGAGAGTGTTACTGGATTGCTGAAATATCTTGTGTGTTTTTTTGTTTTCTATTGTTTTTCCATTGATGTTCATGTACACCGCTTTTATCTCAATATTGTAAATCACCGCTCAGTGTGTGTGTGTGTGTGTGTGTGTGTGTGTGTGTGTGTGTGTGTATGGGTAAACGCGGTGCCCGTGAAGCGGTGGATAAACTAATTGCTTCAAGAAGTGACGGCGTGTCATCTTTTGTGGTGGAGCCCGCATGCATCCACCCTGGCGCCGCCCTGATGGAGGGAGATGGGCAGCTGCGACCACGGATGAATGAAGTGACTCGCGGGAAGACGATTCGAGCAGGAACTCTTCTCCACAGCTCTGATTTGAACGCCTTTCATTGACTGCATGCGGGTTGGGGGGGGGGTGAGGGGTGTGTGTGGGGGGGTGGGGTGGGGTCTGAAGCGGGAGGGGGGGGGGGGGGGGGGGGGTTGTGGAGTATTGTGAGTTGAACAGCAGAGCCCCACTCTGGCTGAATGGGCATTGTCATCTGGATTTCTATGGCTAACCAAAATACTTTCTCCCGCCGTGGGGGTTTATGGATCCACGGTGGGAACGGCACGCATTACGCACAGCCGCGCGTAGGGCTCTGATATACGCAGCCGTCCGTCATGCGCACCATCACAACTCAAGAACACACTTTAACTGGAAGATTTCAAGACAATATATTCAGTTTAATCTTAATAAAATGACACAATATTGCATCTTCATATACACGAATAATGAATCATTACATCGAAGTTTAACAAACAAAAACAGAAAAGTTTATTCGGAAGATTTATGAAAAAAAAAGAAAAGAAAAACGTCCTGCAGTGACAGTGTCGCAGGTGCTCAGTGCAGCCGGATAGCGGACTGTAATAACATGTCGTGTTGTGACCCACAGATCCCACACTCTCCCGGAATCTACAGGTCCAAAAAGTATAGACTGCGAAAAGCTCACAGTCACCGCCATCAAGTCCTGAAACAACACAGAAAGACCGGCCGAGGTTCACTGGGGCGCACTTCTCCTCCTCGTTCTTTATTGCTGTTAGACACTGTCGGAGTCCTCAACATGTCGGCGCATAGTTCCACTTGAGGAAACGGGTCTTTGAAATGTGTGGGAGTGCAATCAGTCTCGGTTACTGTACAAGTTTGTGCTGACAATGCACATCAAGGCAAAAAGTAGAAGAGTATATATATATATATATATATATATATATATATATATATATATATATATATATATATATATATATATATATATATATATATATATATATATATATATATATATCTATATATATATATAGTCGATGGCAAGAGCTCCTCTAGACAAGAAAGACTTACAGCGGTAAACAAGTGAAAACACGAATCATGTCTAAGATACAAAAGCAGGTACCTAACAAAGATCCTCCTTTTTGTTGAGAGCATACGTCTTGTAGTCGATAGTCTTTATTAAAAAAAAAATCTCTTGTGGATACAAAAAGGATTTGTGAATGTGTGGTCCGAGCGTCTTGAATGGACAGTGTATAAAAAAAAAAAAAAAAAACAGCAGATGTGCCTCCATTGATTTTCAAAGTTCAGATTTCTAAAACAAAAAAACAAAAAACAAAAAAACTGCAGGTGCAAAGATTAAGTTTTTTTCCAATAGCTGCAGGTCACTTTTACGCACCGCCGTCCGCGAGATACACGTACACTACACATAATTCCTCTTGTCATAGTCCCCGTTCGGCGTGGCTCTCTTGGTCGGTGCGTATTTTACCGAGTATCCAGAGTTCCCGCTGGAGGGACAGGAGCAGCACAGCATCGATCCTCCGATCAGCAGCAGCGCCGTGGCCGCCCAGCCGATGTAGAGCGCGGCGCCGATCTCCCTCTTTTGGGACCCGGGAATCTGCGGGTTGTAGAAGTCAGATATGATGTTGTTGGCCATCCAGCAGAGGGGCACCAGCACGAACAGAGCGCTGATGATGTAGATGACCCCTCCGGCGTTCACCACCCGGGCTTTGACGTACTCGGCGCGGATGCAGTTGGTGCACTGCGCCCCCGCGATCACCACCATGAGCCCCAGCACGCCCATCACCGAGGAGATGATGGTGAGCGCTCTGGCCGCCTGGAGGTCGTGGCTGAGCGCGAGGACGGAGTCGTGCACCTTGCACTGCATCTGGCCCGTGCTCTGCACCACGCACGACATCCACAAGCCGTCCCAGATCGTCTGAGCCACCACGATGTTGGCCTCGATGAACGCCGTCACCCTCCACATGGGCAGCCCGCACGACACCATCACCAGGAGCGAGCCGAATACGCACAGCGATAGTCCCAGGATCTCCAGTCCGGCCGACACCATTTTCGCTCTTTGCGTTCTGCGTGCGGAACTTTCTCCTAAATGTATCTTCTGGAGCGCAAAGGTATATTTCTGCTCTTTATCTCTAAGTTCTCGCCTCGACGTGAAGGAGCGTCGGTCGTTAGTTGCGCATCAATCACCACATTTGGAGACGTAAGAGACAGCAGCTCCGGGTCTCTTTGTTGGTTCAGGCGATGTGAAAACAACTGGAATCACAGTAGCACCGGATCACGAATATCTGCGGGGTGTGGGAGGGGGGGTGTGGGGGGTGTTCGGACTCGAGGAGAAACTTTTCATCCAATCAGCTGTTGCCGCATCCTCAGGGGACCAATGAAAACGCAGGGAAGTTGTGAGGCTGAATAAAGCGGTCCAGAGCGCATTGTGCGTTTGAACAGTTATTTACAATGAATAGGAGGGGGGGGGGGGGTCGAAGGCGCACGGTGGTGTGTGTGTGTGTGTGTGTGTGTGTGTGTGTGTGTGTGTGTGTGTGTGTGTGTGTGTGTGTGTGGGGGGGGGGGGGGGGGGGGGGGGGGGGGGGTGTTTAAGGCTGTGGGGCAGCAGAAATGCAGTGGTTGGGTGAATCACGGCACTTGTTATTGATTTTTCAGACATGGAGGCTAATGCCACTTGTCTGCGGTGTACACGCAGCTTAAAATGGTCATTTCACACCCAATTGTGTAAGAGGCTCTTAATTGTCTGTCTTAAAATGACACAAAGGGAAGAAAGAATAGAACCTGTCATATTTATTTTAAATGCAGGCTGTTCACTTTAAATTGAAGCAGCTTTATCTCAGCGTGTTTACCAGGAGAGGCTCCGCTTCTGACGGAAACATGGAACAAGTATCAAGGCTTCCTTTCACCGGAACAATTCACTAAAACGTTTGGATTATACACAATTGTCTTTATTTGATTCTTAAAAACAAGTTGCTCTTGCTTTCATGTATATATATATGAATTAATATCAATGATTCTGGTTTTTGAAATTTGGCACAAAATTCAATCGTGGTGAAAATTCCAGTATTATTGGGGTGTCCAGCTGCGGCATGACATTTTGGCTCGATAGCGCCCCCTACAGAGTAGCCCCAAGTTTGGGTTTCACCTAGCTGTATGAAATTTGGTAGGTATGTGGAACGTGATGGGACGTACAAAAAAGTCAAAAGGAGGTATATCCTAAACCAAACAGGAAGTCGGCCATTTTGAATTTTATGACGTTTTTGGACCGTTTCAAGGCGCCGTACTTTAACGAACTCCTCCTAGAGATTAAACCCGATTGCCTTTAGATTTGGTCAGTATGCTCTTGAGACCTTGGCAGTGAAACGATACTCAAAGATCAAAAAGTTATCGAACTATGTGTCCGTGGCGTGGCGGCAAAAAAACACCATTCGCCATGAAACAGGAAGTTGTTGTAACTCGGCTGTACATTGCCTAATCTGCTCCAAATTTCTCAGATGTCATAACATCCTGACCCTGAACACATGTATATGACAATTTAGAATCATAGTAATGGCGCCACCTAGTGGCAACAGGAAGTCATAGGTTGTGTACTTTGACACCCTACTGCTCACAGATTAATCGGATCCCTCTCAAATTTTGTCACAAAAGCCTTAAGACCTTGATAATGCTTCATTGTGAAAATTGTAGGAAGTTGTCGAAGCGTGGCGACGTGGCGGCTCTGCGAATTTCGATCCTTCGCCATGAACGAATAAACTGATGTAACTCGACTCCGCATCATCAGATCTTTACCAGATTTCACATGTTTGATTAAACTCCAGGCCTGAAGACATCTGCAAGCCAATTTTGAATCATAGTCATAGCGCCACCTACTGGCAACAGTAAGTTAAAGTCTTTATACTTTGGCTTGTTTCTCTTAGTTGGAAAATCAGATCAACATCAAATTTGTTCCACACAAATGTAAGAAGTTCATAATGCCAGTTCTCTAAGCTTTTGATGTTTCGTCGAACGCCGTTGCCGTGGTAACGCAGTCTTCGCCGTGAAAAACGATGGTCATTTGGAGAGGTTAAAAAAGCTCGAAACACAAGCAAACTTGACACACAGATCACAAGGCCAAAATGTAGTTCTATAATATGATTTTATTCAATCAGAGTGTTAAATCGGCTCAATAGCGCCCCCTACAAAATTTCGACAAAGCAGCCCTCGCAGTACGTTTCACATAGATTAACAAAATTTGGTAGGCACATGTATCACATGTGGACTTAAATAAAAGTCTCTTGGGGCCATGCCCTAAACCCAACCGGAAGTCAGCCATTTTGAATTTAGTCTGAATTTCCAGTGTCGTTTTTTCAATTTCCAGGCGCTCTACTTTAATGAACTCCTCCCAGGGAACTAATCAGATCAACTTAGAATTTGGTCAGAACAATCTAAAGACCTTTGTGATTAAAAGTTACTCAAAGCTTGTTGTTTCGTGAAATGCCGTTGCCGTGGCGACGCATTCCTCGCCATGAAAAACAAAGGTGTTTTTGAGGGGCTAAAAATACTCAAAACAAAATCAAACTTGTCACACACATTTAAAATCCTGAATGTAGTTATCTGATGTGATTTTAATGCTTCAGAGTGGCAACTCGGCTCGATAACACCCCCTACAATATTTCGACGATGCAGCCCTCGCAGTACGTTTCACCTAGATGTATGAAATTAAGTAAGCAGGTGTATCACATGTAGACTTAAAAAAAAGTCTTAGCGGTCCATGCTCTAAACCCAACCGGAAGTCAGCCAATTTGAATTTTGTATGAATTTCTTGTGGTTTTATTTCCTTTTCCAGGTGCTGCACTACGAACTCCTCCTAGGGAAATAATCCGATCAGCTTAGAATTTGGTCAGAACAACCTAAAGACCTTAACGATTAAAATTTACTAAAAGCTTGATGTTTCATCGGATAACATGGACTTGGTGTCGCGGCAATTTTACATGATTCACCATCATCCATCAAGCTTTTGTAACTCAACCTTACTTTGTCAAAACTGCCCCAAACTTGACATGCTTGATTGCTGTCGTGATTTTAGGACTTCTGCATGCCAATATTAACTCATAGTCATAGCGCCACCTACTGGCAACCACGGACGTAAACAGAATTCTATAATAACAGCGGCCCAAACAGGGTTTGTGGGCACACCATGAGAAAAAGACTTCTCTGATCTAAATATGTGCAAACTAAGATGCTTGGAGAACAAAAGTTAATCAACAGTGTTTTTCAAACCATGTCAGTGGGCATTAGTATAAATGATCTGTCTAGAGCTTCTACATGAGAATCAGGTTAAATGTTACAATGAATGCTTCACACTACAATCTAAAGTTACAGAAGAGCTTAAAATGAAAACAGTGTCAAATTAAAGTGTTCATTGCTGTTCTGTTAACTTTCATGTAAGTCCAAATACAATCAGCAGGACACTGTAGGGAGTTGAACTTCGTCACAGTAAACTGACAGTCTGTTATATTTCAAACATTGAAGTGCATTCACGCACATTCATTTTCTTAAAGATCTTAACAGGCTTACATCTATGATTGTATTGGAGGTACACTTAAAACATTTGAGGCTTAAGACCTGGCAACATGATCTTGCTACGCTGCAGGTCGACGCAGGAAAAATCATCTAACTCGTGCACGCAGTGTATGATGGTCACTGAAATGCATGGCCGCGTCATCCAGAGTCTGACGGTCACAGAAATGTATGGCTGCGTCACCCAGAGTCCTGCCAGTACCAAGAAATACCGTTTAACTCGTGCACTCAGTGTATGATGGTCACTGAAATGCATGGCCGCGTCATCCAGAGTCTGACGGTCACAGAAATGTATGGCCACGTCAAGCAGAGTCCTGCCAGTACCCTCGACGTGCGTGAAGTTGCGAGGGCCCGATCAATGCTGCTTGCAGCTTTAATTTATTATTGTTTTTTAAATAATTTTTGGGTGGGTTTTACAGAAAAAAAATAATTTGAAATGTAATGACTTGTCAGGATTTTTATCGTTAACAATATTTTGTTCTATATCGGAAATATTCCATAACGAGTCCTTGGTGGTGTTTTTGCAATACAATCCACATATCCTGCACATTTAAACCGGGATATGCTGTATGTCAGTATAAGTGGCACTATCACAATGTCACAATTTGATAAAAGTAAAAGTAATTGCATTCAACCTGTTATTCAAGTCATACTTTGGTATCAATCATGTAAATAAATGCTTGATTTGTTATTGGGTATCCGTTTAAAATCTATAATAATGTTTTTAAAAGCTCATCATTTGTTGTGTTTCGTATGCAACATTTTGATCTGCAAAGTAATATGTGAAACATGTATAAAGTGAGCTACTCTGAAATTAGTGAAGTAGGATACAATGGAATAACATGGGAATGGAACTACAGACCTAGAATAGTACAACATGTGTAATATATCTAACAATAGCAGGCCACCACCACAGGATATAACATGAGATATCCAGAGCATTTACATATTTTATGTACACTTTTTGGTCATATATATAGAGTATAATCTAATACAATATATTTCGTCACTAAGCCAATTATAGCTTGCGTGTTTTAAATGTACGACTTATATCATATAGTTCAACGTTAAACATTCCCACGAAGTCGTGGGTCGACAGGGGGAGAACGCCTTCTACTGGGGCGAGCGCTTTGAGAAGCTGTCACACTGGGGCGGCCATGTTGGATCCTAAACAGAATGACGTTTAGATGGCTCAGTCGTCCTGACCGTTGAACCGTAATGGCGCCAGTAGCGGAGCAACAAAAAAAATGACAAAGCCTTCGGGGACGAGGGCGGAGCCGACTCACGGGAACGGTTTCCGGGTTTCCCTTCCTGGGCTGGGACAGCGGCGAGAGGCAAACGCTCCTGTTGATTAATTCAAAGTTACTCTCAGGTAAGGAACTGCTCCGTGGTTTGTTGTTTTATGTTCGTGTTCTTTAACAAAGTGTTTGAATAAGACGGAGCGTAAGGGACGAAGAAGAAGAAGAAGAAGAAGAAGACACACCGGAGAAAGTCCGTTGAACGCTTTGCTTGCAACACGACACCACAGCCGCGGTAACAACTGTTGCTTGCGACAGTTTGACATGTTGACAAAGTTCCATTGCCGTGTTACACTCAAAGTCGGTTTATCAAAAAAAAACCAGTTTTTTTCAAAAGAGGAAATCCCAGTTTAAGTGTAATACGGTATTTAACAGCGCACGTAGAAATGAGAACGTCATGGTCCCGGTTGATGTTCGGTAAAGTCAGCGAGTGTCTGTCAGACTGGGTGTGGTGGACATCCAACTGTTGCAGAGGCCTTCACTCTCCCCCATCCACTGACTCAAGCACTGATTCATAATCTCCGCAG
>NW_027176975.1:2999365-3189030 GCF_023349555.1 Cebidichthys violaceus | reverse complement strand
GTTCACCTGTCTACCCTTTCTGTCCCACCCCCTCTTGACCTCCGCGGGGGGGCTTTAATTAAAATGTGTTGCTGCAACAACTGGCACTCGCTCGCACCCTCCTATTAGTCTATAGGGCGCTCTTACTTTCTGTTGGGTCAGAGCGCCAGCTGATATTTTGTCCATATGACTCACAGTTTACGCACATGTTTTATATATATATATATATATATATATATATATAAATATACTTTAGATAAATTACAGAAGCCTGTGTCACGGGGGAATTAGCTGTAGCTTTAAGAGATTTTAGGTTACGGTTATATTGTCAAAGTTGTATTAAAGTACATAAGCATAGTATGGATACAGTTAGAATACTATATATACATTATGAGCATCTACTACACTAGAAATTAAGCGTGTGAAAGATATTTCCAAGGAAAGCGGTCCTCGGTGGTTTTGACAGTGAGGACGTTTGACTGTTTTTTGAATGAAGGGGCTTTCTCCATCGGTTCACAATCGAGATTGTTCATAGAATGTCGAACCGACCCTCTGCAGGCTCCAGCAGTGGAGGTTTATTCCCCTCTGGATGAGGTCACGACCGCTGCCACCTCACCCCCCGTGTGTTTTTCCTCCCTGTTCCCAACTCTCAGATCCTGGACGAGATCGCAGAGCACGGGATCCGGATCTACCAGCTGCCCGACGCCGACTCCGACGAGGACGAGGAGTTCAAGGAGCAGACCCGGGTCCTGAAGGTGAGAGAGAGACAGAGACAGAGACAGAGACAGAGACAGAGAGAGAGAGACAGACAGAGAGAGAGAGAGAGAGAGAGAGAGAGAGAGAGAGAGAGAGAGAGAGAGAGAGAGAGAGAGAGAGAGAGAGACAGACAGACAGACAGACAGACAGACAGACAGACAGACAGACAGACAGACAGACAGACAGACAGACAGACAGACAGACAGACAGACAGACAGACAGACAGACGCTTCCCCCTCACTTCACCCTCTTTATTTTCCACCTCACCTCCTTTTTGGGGGATCCTCTGACCTTTTTTACCTCCCTCTCCAGGCGAGCATTCCCTTCGCTGTGATTGGCTCCAACCAGCTGATCGAGGTGAAGGGGAAGAAGATCCGCGGTCGCCTCTACCCCTGGGGAGTCGTCGAGGTGGAGAACCCCGACCACAATGACTTCCTCAAACTACGCACCATGCTCGTGTGAGTCTTAGGTGATAGGATACTCGGAAGGAAAGTTGACAGAACTTCATCCTCATTAAGCTGGTTTTAAATCCACTAATGAAATGGTTTAGAGCGAAGCTCTACTGCCTCCCAGTGTGTGAAGAAAGGATCACACGTCTTGTTTCTCGTTGCAGGACCCACATGCAAGACCTCCAGGAGGTAACCCAGGATCTGCACTACGAGAACTTCCGCTCGGAGAGGCTGAAGAGAGAGGGCAGGTGAGACGCTGGCTTTTGTATATATATATACATATATATATCTCTTCAACAGCACGTTGAGCCGCTCTGTGTGGTCTGACCGACACGTTTGGGTTCTCTGCAGGGCCGTGGACGAGGACGAGGTGGATAAAGACCAGATCCTGCTGCAGAAAGAGGCAGAGGTAAGAACACACAACGCGGCTTCTCGTCTCAATCTGAACTAAAATGTGTCTCAGTTGATCCAGCAAGGCAAGGCAAAGTAGCACATTTCAACAACAAGGTAATTCAAAGTGCTTCACATAAAACCATTAAAAGCATCAAAACATGATGCAAAAGAAAAGGAGATTTAAAAACAATTAAGAACATTTATTGAAACATTAAAAACAGTCATTAAAACACTAGAAAGCTAAAAACAGTGCAGTGCAGTTTAAGAAATAAAATACAGTAGTAAAATGCAGAAATTGATTAAAATCCTTGAATGTGGTTCAATCAAAGGCAGCAAACAGAAACGTCTTCAGTCTGGATCTAAAGGAGCTGAGGGTCTCTGCAGACCTGCAGCTTTCTGGGACTTTGTTCCAGATATGTGGAGCAGAAGAACTGAACGTTTAGTTCTGACTCTGGGAACAGGAAGTAGACCGGCCCCAGACCACCTAAAGGGGTCGAGATGGTTCATAAGGTAGCAGCAGATCAGAGATGTATTTTGGCCCTAAACCATTCAGTGCTTTATAAACCAACAGCAGCAAGCAGGTAGCTGTAAATACAGGTAAAAGGATAGTTTTCAGATTCATATTAAAAGTTACATTGAAGTTACAGAACTACACAGAAGGAATGCAGGTCTCCATGTATTAGTCCCAGGAGAAAATATAGTTTTATGTGCAAAACCAATCATCACAGTGAGTCTGGTGGGTTCATCACTGGAATATCTCCCTTTTTGAAAAACGTAAACAAATTCGTCAAAAGCATTTCCTCAGGTGAAATACGGCCGCATGCTTTGGTAAACGACATTACACGAGGTGTAATGAACTGCATCTCGAGCCCGGTGTCAAAAACACTCAGTAACCACGGTAACCCATCGTGGAGCGTAAACGCAGACTCACCCTGTGCTGTGCAGGAAAAAAAAAAAACTGCCCCGTCATCTTTGTTGCACACATGGCATCGTAACACTTCACCATAACATCACGGCCCTGCTGTCCGTCAACCCTCGAGTGAGACTATATGTTAGAAAGAGGAAGGAAAAAAACAAAGGTGTAATTTATTATCCCGCTGCTATCTTCCATATGCATTGTTTACGTTTTGGGAGCCTGCGAGTCCCCAAGCAATAACCTGCTTCCTGATTGCTGTTGATTGGCCTGTTTGTGTTGCTGCTGAGGTTGCACCCATAGTGCACCTCAGCGGCGGGCGGGGGTCCAATCAGAGCTGTTTGTAAACAATGTGCCCAAGGGCAGGACATGCCATCACTTCCTGCCTGGATGTCCTGGCCCAGTTTTATGGTGGGAATGACCTCAGTTCTGAGCGGAGACAAGCGGCACCGTTTGTTTACGTGTTGTCAGGGTCTGGACTGGGAAGACAGATTACTAGCTATTGTACTTGTGTCATGCCAACTTGTCCTGGAATACCTGGAAACCCGTTGAATCCATTTTCCAGTCTTTGAAAACACATGGTAAATAAATGACAGAAAAGGGCGAAATGTCAATATGCAATTATTCCAAAATTCGTCTGACAAACTAATTTATTCACCAGAGCTCCACAAAATAGATGACGTTGCCACATGACAGGGCTCATACTGACGTTCAAACGGTGGTTTGTGGACCAGAATATTTTGAACAGGTTATTTTGTTGACTTGTTTCCTTGAAAAAAAAAAAAAAAAACGGTATTTTGTCCTAATTACGCCGTTCAATTATCACACTAACGATGTATTGACTCAAATGATTTGGGAGTGTCAGTTCACTGTTCAAATGTGGCTCCATGTGTAGATGACAATCACAAGCAAACATGCAGTTTAATAAATATCATGAACAAAGATTCCAACAGAAACCCACAGTCTGACTATTAAGAAGGAGCCTTAAAATAAGGCGTCACCCATCACCATCCCTTCCCTGGAAGTAACCATATATTAATCCTGGATTTAATATGAAAAAACACAGTTAATCTATGTTGAAGTTTAAAGTAATATTCAATTTAAGTCGTCGTTGATCTTGTCACCTGGACCATGCCCCCACACGTCCGTGATATTCCAATCTCGACCGGTGGAAAGAGAAAAGGTTTTAAATCTGCAGTACCATTCTGAGCCACAAGGTGGCGACAGACGTCAAAGAAAGCTCCAGCAGAGATTATTGATCGACGGTGTTCGACTATCGATGGCTTTAAAAGCTTTACATCCTCATTACCCACGTTATGATGTCACTCACCCTCTGTTTACATTTCAACCGTTATTAATTCAATGTGTGACGATGGTTTTATACTTCATTCATTTTTAAACACAGCTGCTGATGATATGATATTATTAAAACATATTGACCGTCTCTTCATTTGATTGAGTGACGACCGTCTGTTCATATAGTTTATTTACAGTCACGCAGCAGGTGAGACGCTTTTTCGTTTTGGTTGCGTCTTTTTTTTATTTCAAAGTGATCATCGTCTCGTCTCTTTAGCGTCGATCGGTCGGCGTGTTTCTATTCTGAAGCTTGTCTCTTTATAGATTGCACTTCCTCTCTTCAGTCATTGTGGTTGAAAGACGTGTTGTAAAACAAGTTCAAGCTTTCGGACCCTTTTAAGAACACAAACCCAGAACGTGTAAATTCATATTCACCATAACGGTTATTGGTGTATGGAAGACAAACGGGGAATCCTGTCACTTCTTCAGTTTGTCTTTATTCAATCCACGAAGGGAAACGGCAATAACCTGACATTTGGAAGTTGACATTTTTGTGGTTTTAACACCGACGTTATGCTAATGAAGCGGATCATAAGAGCAGAGTTCTGCTAAGAAGACAGAGACACATCTGCTGCTTTAAGCTTTCGGTTTAATAACACTACTAAATATCACTGGATCTCCTGGTTACTGAGGTCATCTTCTTGTTTTTATTTCCAAACAAGATGCTGCTTCTGCTGTCAGAAACATGAAACACGTCATTTTTGTGAAATATGTTTTCAGATACGTCGATCGATGAAGCGAGGAAACAAAACGTAACTTTTTTTGTTTGTCTCCTCTCTGTAGCTGAGACGCATGCAGCAGATGATCGCTCAGATGCAGGCGCAGATGAAGAGGAGGTCAGACGAGTGAACGAGCCGCAGCGGAAGGGAAACGCCGTGATCCCAAAACCCCCCCCAACACACACACACACACACACACACACACACACACACACACACACACACACACACACACACACACACACACACACACACACACACACACACACACACCTGGTCCTCCTCTGAATCCATCCCCGCAGATCCACCAGGAGTCCAGATATCCAGGATCACGTCATCTTTATCTTCTTCTCCTTCTTCTTCTCCTTCTTCTTCTTCTTCTTCTTCTTCTTCTTCTCCTTCTCCTTCTCCTTCTTCTTCTCCTTCTTCTTCTTCTTCTTCCCTCCAGACATCCATCCATCAGCTCTTCAGGAGATCCTCAAACATCTTGTCCCTGACTCCTCTTACAATCCACATCTAGATCTCGCTCATCATCCCGTCTCGTGTGCCACTTTTAGTCTTTGATCTTTAGTGTGACTCCACAGAGCTGCCAGTGACCGTGGTGCTAAGAGGCTGTGCCACCACACTATCATGTTTACAAATATATATATATATATATATATATATATGAATTATGCATTTTCATACATTTTGCCATCAGGTTAAGGTTGTTTTAACATATTTTAACTTAAAAGTATTTTTTTTTTTTATTAGCTCACGAGTGATTTGGTGGCCCGTCTCCGTTTCCTCTGGATGGTTTCACACCTTCAGCGCTTCGGTGTGACGATGCAATAACTCTACAATATTACCGCAGCGATCTCTGAAGTGTGCGTATGAACGAGGTGTGAGCTGTCCATGCGGAGAACGAGGGAATGCCTTAATGTCCTTAATCGTGTTAAAACTAGGAACCTTATTTTGTAGCCGACACTACGAACTTTAATTCTAGGTGGCAGCATTCAAACTAACGCCACTCTAAACAATCTTTAAGAGTTAGTATCGCGGTTCGGTCGAATATAAAGGGCCGTGTTGTTAATATATATATATTTTTTTGGGGGTATTTATCATCAAGAGCTGCGCGATCTTTAATGTCTTTTAGTGCCAAACTACAACTGCGGACTGAAAACTAGTCACACGGTTCAGTCCGGGGCCTTGGTGTGAGTCCATATGTGCTTCAGTGGTGTCGTTAACACGTGCTGCTTTACTTAAATATGTATCTGTTCTATGGGTAAACGCCCTCCAGCCTTCTGTTCAGCAGAGACATCCAGTGTCCATGTGTTGGTGACATTATTTTGTTTTTCTGTCTTTTGTACGCAAATCTGTCTGTTGAACTTATTAAGACACACATCGTCGTCATCATCATTATTATTATTGTTTCTTAACCGTGTTTCAGTAGAGACTTGTTTTTAGGCGTAAAACTTTTTTTTTTTTTTTTGTATTTCTCTCCAAAATAAAATGTCTTTAAAGAAAAGAGAGTTGACACGTGTGACTTTTGAATGACTTGTTTAGTGGTTATTAGTTGACAGTGGAAAGTCTTCTGACCTTTTTATATAATTATATATATATATATATATATATATATATATATATATATATATATAATCGCCGCTGAAATGTGTCTTTTTTGTTTCTTTATCATCTTAATAATTTACATGTATGTCTAAAGACATTTAGTTTTTGTATTGCTGATGTTAAGTGTCAACTCGTGATTCAGAGAGACAGTTGAAGTAAATCTGAGCTTCAACTGGACTCCACGCTTGTTCTTAGAGACTTTATTCGTCCATCAAGGGGACATCTGTTCACTACAGCAACAAAAATATATATATATTAAGTATAAAAATGCACAATATATACAATGAAATGGAATTATATGAATGAACTAACCAAACAACAGTGTAGCAGTGTTCTAGTCTTGTGAATTAATGGTTAGAGGTGTTTTGTGGGCCTTAGTCAGCAAAATATTAGTTAATTTGTTAACTAATTAACTCATTTTAAAAGTCTTCTTCGAAGTGTTATAAAGAGTAGAAACCCTTGAATGAAGGGAAGCTGCAGCTGTTTGTATGAATGTTCTCCTTTTGATTGCTTGTAAAATATCTGATTGGTATTAAACATTATGATTTTGGGGGACAGATTCTCAAATATTTATTTCTAAAACACTGCGACCCTTTATGCTTTATAAGTTTCCAACAAAGAGAGAAGCGACGTACAGAATATATGTAGAGTTAGATGGACGTCAGTGAGGTTGGTTTGGTTTGGACCCTAAAACCCTCCTCGTGGCATCCTGTGTGTGCATCCACTCTGCTTGTGGGGGAACTCTGCAGCGTGATTGGCCGAGTCCGTGTGGAGGAGGAGGGGCTTATCATCCGTCATCTGCGGCCCGCCCTCCTGCTGTCCGTCCGGGTGCTTTGGAGGCGAGGCGAGGCGAGGGGGGGCCGCTTTCTGAGAGCCGTCGCTTCAGTGAAATCGAGGGAGGAGAGCGGTCAACATGACGGCCAACATCCGGTACAAAAGCCGCATCCCGGTCAAAACAGGTGAGCGTGCTTTATGTTTTTTGTTTATGATTGTATTTGATTCACAGCAGTGTGTTTTATTGAGGACCAACGCGGTGACTGACTGCTTCATGTTTCTGTCTCCCTGGGCGTCGCTCCGCATCCCTGCACCTGCGCCTCCTCCTCCTCCACCTCCTCATCCATCCTGTAACGGCCAATAGAGGATGGCACAGAGGTTAGTGGCATCCTGTTTTTATGTATTTATTGAAGCGCTGGTGGTATTTCATTTGTTCCCCCCTCCATATGATGCGTTGTCACGATACAGCCTCGCGCTGAACGGCCTCGGTTTCAGAACAGCAGCATCGGCAATATTTACGTTTCGGATCGATTCTTTTTTTTTGGCCGATATGCGCCTTTTATAAACGCATGATGCTCTGAGGGCATCCATGCCATCACAGGCTCATCTGGGATCAACAGACGGACAGGCGGTGGAGTGTGTGTGGTGTGTGTGTGTGTGTGTGGGGGGGGGGGGGGGGGGGGATTCATTTTTAGACTCATATGTGGAGCAGGCCGGCGTCAAGGCGAGCAGCCAACATGGTACCCGAAAGGCAGCATCCCTTCCTCTCCTCTCCTCCCCGGTTGTCGGTCGTTAAGTCGACCGATTGGACCGGCCTAGTTATAAACGTTGCATCCGCGCGACTCGTGATAACAGTCGCTGCCTTCAGTGAACCATTGTTCAGCTCAGAAACACAGCCGCTGCACGAGCCTGCAAGGGGGAGGTCGGCATCTCTGATGACCCGACCCCACCCCCCCGGGCCTTCCTCATCCCCCCCCCCCCCCCCCCCCCTTCGCTTCCTCTTTTGCATATAGTGGCTGATGACAGCATTTGCACGTGCTGAGTGTGCATGGGGGGGGGGGGGTGATTCATGGAACCTGACTGTTGATGGGTTAAAAATAGCGTCCATCAGTGAAGCACCAAAAGAGAGCTAGAGATGGAAAAGAGGACAAATCATTTGTTTCTTCTCTCTGTACTGTTCATCATTTTCTCGGGCAACAGAAATGGTTCCCGTCTTCATATTTGTCCTGTGTTCTGTCTCCTGGTTGCTCTTTGTCCTCCCTGCTGGTCAGGTCAGACAGATTTGCATTCACCAAAGCCAAAAGCTGAAATGATTGCAATCACGTGGTGTCACCACCAACGCAACACACACACACACACACACACACACACACACACACACACACACACACACACACACACACACACACACACACACACACACACACACACACAAGCTTATGAGTGGATTGCTGGGAAAACCTGGATTAGTATGATTGTTGCAAAGTGATGTGCTTTGTGGAGGAGAGCGTAGATTTCCGCTACGCGTGTCTGCAACTTCCACTTTTGTAACGTTTTTGAATGTGTGAATCCAAACCACGGTTGCCTGCAGTCTAGACCGCAAGCAGATCAGATCGCACCCGTCTCGCTCAACAGATACGGTTTTGTACCGTATATATATGCGAGAAGACCGCCTGCACCGGGTCCGTGCAGCTAAACAGAAACTGTCAGTCCCGCTGCGTTGCTGCCCGCCGGGCCGCTAACAGCTAACTAGCTCTCCTCCTACCTGTCATGAGAAGACGCGCTCCGTTCAGTTTGTCATTTGCTGAGCCGTAGTTTCACATACAATTGCCCCACCATGACATTGCAAATCCAGAGAGGAACAATTTGCAATCCGTAGGCGGTCCAAAGAGTCCAAACCGATGCAGTGGTTGGTCAACTTGATTAGTGAGGAGGAGTCACTCGCACTCAATGAAATATTGTTTTTTTTTTACCACGAGACCTCCTTGAGCATGCAGTCACAGATGAGCACCGGAAGTGTGAGGCCGATGGGTCCAGCAGTATGTGAGATTAGCCGTGGACAGACAGACAGATGCACACACAAAATGACTGAACACATAATCTCCCCAGGCTTCCCCTGCCTCAAATTACCATCAATCTGTCTTAAATCCACTCCTGAATGTGTAGTGATTCGCTCGTGCTCAGTTTTTAAGATTACTACAGTTTTGTTTTTTTTTACCACTTGGTTCTCAGCCGCTCTTCACTCCCACACGCTGCATCTGACCCGCGTATCTCTGGATGATCCAGGCTGCGGAGGAGGAGGACTAACAGAAGACTGATAGCGCTCCGTGAACGCTGAGATCATAACCGCAAAAAAGACTCATAACTGATAATCAATCCTAAATTGATATTTCCATGACGTACCCCTCCCCTTCTTCTCCTCTTCCTCCTTCCTTGTTTCTCTCCCTCACACGTCCCCCGTCCTTTGCTGTGATATTACGTTGCCAGGCAACAGACTTTTTCTTCTTTTTTTTTTTAAATCCGTTTTTTTTTTTTTTAGCACTTCTCTGATAGCGAGAGGACGACGCCATCTGACCTACCCACAATCCCGTGCTGCGATTATTCCGCGCGTGGGTGGATACTCGCTGAACAGTTGTTGTTTTTCCCTCACAGATCAGAAACAGAAGCGAGGGAACGATAGCGATGTCAGCTTTACTATCAACAGATAGCTGAGACGTGTCACCCTGACGCACATCGAGTACGAACCACATCCAGGATTATTTGGGCGCCTTTAAAAACATCCTTTCCTTCGTTTTATATTAAACCGGGCCTGTAGTGTCATGTATAAACATACCTCGTTATTGTGCATTCAAGACTAAGCTATTCAAATAATACACAGGTTCATGTATTCATTTATTTTAAAGGTACAGTGAGTAGGGTGGTCGGGCCACTGCCATTCATAAACACACCTTGTATGATAATCACGCATACAAGCTATTCAAATTGACGTTTTTATTTTAAAACATAAATGTGGAAACAAAAATGAGTGATGGCCTATTAGTGCCACTGCCATTCATAAACATACCTGTTATCTTGCATACAATGCTGAACTCTTAAAATAATGGACAGATTCATGTTTGGGAAACATTTTTTAAAAAATTGTCTAATCAACCAAATATTTCGCGGAGCCCCTATGGGTCGCGGACCCCCTGTTGAAGACCTCTGCTCTCTGTCATATAACTTTATTTACTTATAGCGAGTCACTGTAGCCACAAGTGATACTTACCGGGTAATGGCGTGTTTACATACACGTTTTAATAAGCCACCATTCATAAAGGGTGTATAAGGTGTAAACGATGGCTTTATTAATGGTTAATAAGTCATTTACTAATGCTGTAAAGATCCGTTATTGTCATTGATAAGAGAAACACCAGGTTGTGGAAAGTGTCTTTGAAGCTCTTCTCACTCGTCCAGTTGACCTTTGACCTTCTGGAAAAGTGTGCATATTAACGACATATTAGTAACCTTTTGTTATCGACATTTACCATACAGATGTTGCCTCAGAAAGTGAGAAGCCCTTATTACGTTATTTATGACTTCATCAACAATTTGATTTGACAGCGAAACAGCATCAGTTGCATTTGCGTCCGAGCACGTGTGTCACTTCACTTCACATACACTCGACTCTCCCCCCTCCTCCTCCTCCTCCTCCTCCTCCTCCTCCTCCTCCTCCTCCTCCTCCTCCTCCCCCTCCTCCTCCTCCTCCTCCTCCTCCTCCTTCCCATTGCTGCACCTTCCCCACACACTCTCGCTGCCACAGATGGGACCCTCACCAGCTCCCAGTGTGGACCAGCTGCAGAGCTGGAATAGGCATATCCCTCAGGGTGTGTGTGTGTGTGTGTGTGTGTGTGTGGGGGGGGGGGGGGGGGATTTGAACCCCCTGTAGCTCTCGGCTTGTCAGCAGAACAGAGACGTTGTTTTAACGTTGTCTTTATGGCTTCAACTCATTCTCAATGTCTTGTGCATCATTTTAGACACTTTTTCCCCCCAAATGAACGCGACATTTTTGAGATCTTCACTCCAATTTAATAAGAAGTTCAGAGGGTTTCAACGCAGTCGAGAACGTATGAATGCACTAAAACAAGACGAAGGGACACGTGGGACAAAGCAGCCTCTGTCATCGTCGTGTGTGTGTGTGTGTGTGTGTGTGTGTGTGTGTGTGTGTGTGTTTCTCTGCCTCTACAAGTTTTCTTTGGAGTGTGTTTTTTTTGCCCTTGCTCTTGCTCTGATGTTTGAGGACTTTCTGCCCCGAATGTGTTCACAAGCACATTCTTTCATTTTGTCATGCCGCAAACATGCGTGGAGATCCGGTAGAGCATGTGTGTATGTCTGTCTCTGTGTGTGTGTGTGTGTGTGTGTGTGTGTGTGTGTGTGTGTGTGTGTGTGTTTGGTGTCCTGTACCTGCAGTAGCTCCCCTTCCTCCTCAGGGTTTTGTACGTAGCACTGCGCTGTGCAGAGCTTGTTCCCCGGCTGTGCCTTTCAGGAAGCTTTTAGAAGGTAACCGGAGGTTGACCCAGATACAGAGAGATTCTTTGAAAAAATCTTTTCAAGTATTTTTTTTTTTTTTGGCCCTGATAAGTTTGGGATTACAAGTTCTTTGGAAATGGGGATCAGGAGTCTGAGCGGTAATCCAATGAAAGGAACGGAGAGAATTAGGATTATTTCATAACCGCTCTCTGTGTGATCAACCGCACACAATCTGAATTAGGCTTCAATCAATCGCACACTTCGTTTGTGACTATTAAACACAAAAATGTTGCATTTAATTCCCATTAAAGGAGGTTTGGTTTCACGCAACCTTACCTCAAAACTAAAGACCCGCCTACTCTTGAGCTTTTGACCGTATCGCATGGTCTTCAACAGCATGTCGAGTTTGCTCAGTTGTCGTGGAATCACAGATGCTCGGACTTTTTTCTTAATTCTATAGCAGCAACTTCTCATCCGCGTTCAGCTCAATGTGTGCGCAACATGGATGAGAAGTCATGGTTCATAACATGACCAACACATTCAGGTGAGCAGGTCACCGATCTGTAGTTTCATTTCCTAAAATATCTGGGCGCTGTAGTTTTTAACAAACGTTCCTCAGCCGGGAATGAATTGGTGCTTTGGTTGGGGACTACTTCCAGCTGCGGATTGATACACATCTGGTGCTCTAGAGGAGGCACAGATAATACTTGTTAAGTGGTTTCGACACATCTTAGTTTGGCTCATCAGAAGTTGTGTCCTCCATTTTTGTTTCACACAACTTGCGACCTCCCAAAGAAAGAATGTTCTTTCATGAAAACATTCGTCCGCTTGGATCCCTCTGCTGAATGCTCAGGGATACATGTCCATAACACCACTCCAGGTTACACAAGCCTCCATTGTGGTTGAATAGGCGGACGCTAAAACTGGGCTGCGATCGCCTTGAGAGTCCTTTTTCGGTGAAGCAATTTCATTGTTGCCCCGAGCAATTACATGCTGTCAGATTAGCATGTTAAAGAGATGCAAAGCCCTGAGTGTGTTGTGTTTTTGTCTCGAACGCCCCTCACCCATCTCCTATCTCCCCCTTATATCTCCCCCCTTACCCTCTCTCGCCTCGCTCGCCGGTGGGAAAGAAAACTAAATTCAGGGGCGAAGCAGCCGGGGTTAATGGTGTGAAAGTGTTGGCCGGACGCCCCGGGGGATGCAGAGAAGTCACCAGTAAAAGGTCACCGCTCTTCACTGCCGCGTCACAGGCCAGCTTGGTGCTTTTAAACCCGGGAACGCATCGCATTATTTTAAACCCGAGTTATCAATCTGATCTAATCTACAGTTCGAACTGTAATCTGATGTTTCAGAGTTGTTAAGATTTAAAAGTCGACTTCTGTGTCGTGATCTCATTACTGTAGCCTCTTGAGAGGGCCTGGCACTGTTGGATCGGACTTATTTGGATTAGGTTTTGTATTTGTGTGTGTGTGTGTGTGTGTGTGTGTGTGTGTGTGTGTGTGTGTGTGTGTGTGTGCTGGCAGTGGAGTTGGCTGCTGGGCCCTTTTCAGAGTCGTTTCCTTCAGGACTTTGTTTGACTGAGAGGAAGACGCTGAGTGCTGCCTGCAGACTGAGTGGCTGATCTCTGGATCTCTGGATCTCTGCAGGACCGTCCAACATGTTGACAGGCTGACAAATACACGGACACACAGAGGCATGGGGCATTCACGCACGGAAGTAGTACTCTGACAGCAAGTCTCTTCGGATACTTGTTGTAAAGACCAACAACAACAAAAAAAACACCGGGAAAAAACGATGTCGGAGGTCATATTTTGTCCACATCCTGGACGTCTTCCACGTCTCTTCAAACACAACGTTGTCCAAATGGCAGACAGTTCAGTACAGTTAAATCAGTAATCTTCAAAGCATTGCATTTGCATCCAGACATGTATTTGTCGATGGACAGAGAGTTGATCCGCAGCAATTTGTGAAAATCTGTTCATGATAATAAATTGCCAGATATCCTCCGGTTTGTGCGTCTAAATAAGCGAAAATGAAAAGTCTTTTTTAGGGTTTAGACGGTTGATGAGTTTATAGGCTGAACGATCCACGTTTTGAATGCTTGCAACAACAGCTGCAGCAGTAGGGAGAGAGAACGGAGAGAGAATAGATGCGACGAGACAAAATGAGCGAACCACAGAATGAACCGATATAGGATCGTGTGAAAGCCAAAGACGACAAGAAGAGTGTTTACGTCGCTCCCTCACAGCCTGCCGCTCTGCTTCCTGTCATCAGTCGTGACTCGTGTTTGTCCTTAACGTCCCTCTGCACCTGCCGGTCCCTCTACTCCACCTTCTGTTAACCTGTGTTTGATCAGCTGGAAGAGGCCAGAGAGCGACTTTGACAACTTAAAGTCTCTCCAAAGCAGCAATAAGGAGTTTGTCCTTTTCTTATACTTAAGATCCGGATCCAGCTGTTCAGACTGCGGTGGAAAACATCTGCATCTTTTATTGATATTTCATGAGTTTGACTGATGAGCAGTTCGTTGTGTATTTAGTTTTCGTTTTTTTTTCTTCCCATTTCACAAGAGTGAGGAAGTGATGAAGTGAAAGTGAGACGAAAGAGGAAAACTTAAAATATATGAATGAAAGATGAATGGTTTGGAACCCAAATATGTGAAACGCTTTATTTCATCATATTTAACATGGATATTTGGATGATTACAAAACTATTGATGTCATTTTTTTTTCTTTTGCTTGCTTCGTTAGCGACTTTATTAAAATCTCCATTTCATCTCAGAAAAAAACTATAATTAATTTGGTTAATTTGGCACTTTTAGCCGATAAAACACGGCAGAACTAAAACGACCTCCAGACCTCTATCCACAGTTCATAATCCAACTCTGTGATCTAAATGGTCCTTTATTCCAATCTGGTACCAGAACTTTGAACTCACCTCAGAGCGAGCCGCAACCACATCACGTTGAGGGTCTGGAGGGAGGCTGTGAATACTAACGGGTTATACGAGACCTGCTTTCTGCTGGCTTCACTTAGTAATGGGAGATGATGTTTAATTGGACATTGTGTTGAAAGTTGAAAGCAACAAAGAAGGTGTGACTGGAGACTAGATTAGTCCCTGTCTCTGGTGAGTGGAAGGGACATCTGGCCACTGAGAGAGACTGAAAGTGTAGGGGGGGGGGGCTTATCCGGGGGGGCTTTTGCAACTCCATTTCATTTCATGACATCTGTTCTTTTGCTCTATTGAGATTGACCCCAACCCCCCCCCTCCACACACACACACACACACACACACACACACACACACACACTATCACTGTCATGTCTACAAGGACCTGAACTCTTCATCTCGCACCACCACCGTGGATGAGAGGGTTTCTTTCCCCTCTCAGGAGGCATCAGTCGACTCAAAAACCCTAAACTCTTCGTCTGAGTCGAGGCCTCTGTCGCCCTCTGGTGGCGTGGAGTGGGATCGTCACATCCTGTACGTGGCATCGCCGCCGGGTGTGCCCACTTTTGGGGGAAAGAAAAGAAGAAGAAAAAAAAAAAAGGTCCTTTATTTCAAAGAGCATTTCAGCTCTGCGGCCAACATCATGTTTGAGCCAGACACACACACACACACACACACACACACACACCGCCGTCACATCTGGAAGCAATCGGCTGCAACCTCTGCCATGAAATGTACCTCGTTCACCTCTACACACACACACACACACACACACACACACACACACACACACACACGACATGGTGACTGATCTTTACATCCTTTTCATTACAGTCTAGACCAGAGCTTCCACCATGTTTTTTAGTTTTTAATAAAAGGCGTTGTGGATGCCTGCTGTAGGAATTAGTTTGAACAACTCAATGAAACCAATCGATTGATTGATGTGACACACGTGAAATAACGTCAATACTGAAGGAAGAGTTTGACATTTTGGGGAAATATGTTCATTTGTGTTCTTACCGAGATTCAGATGAGAAGATCGATGCCGCTCGTGAGTCCCTTCAGTAAAGCTGGTTAGCTTAGCTTAGCATAAAAACGGGCAGTGTTTCTGGGCGCTAACCTGGAAAACTGACTATACCGGCAACTGTGAGCTGCAGCTTAAACTGCAGATCTAATGTTTAATTATTATTTATTCCATTTTGATTTGACATTAAATAAAACGTAGCGCAATTTAGAGGTACTTGAACTTAAATGAAGTATTTCTATTGTATGTTTTATATTCTTCAGAATAAATAGAAATGCAAAAAAACAACACAGAATGCAGTTTTTTAAACGTTTTTAAAAGAGCCCCATCAGCATTAACACTTCACCCATCTGTCTGCAGAACAAGTACTTTTACTTTGATTACTGTCAGTGCATGTTGCTGCCAACACTTCTGTACTTTGATTTAAGTAGGATTTTTCACACATTGTTTTGTTTCACTTCAGTAAAAGCTCGTAGTACTTCTCCCACCGCATCTTTAAAAGTGGTGATACATGAATACAAATAATTATACAAAAGCACTGGTCTACATGATGCTGAGCAGCCTCTGTTCTCACACACACACACACACACACACACACACACACACAGAGTCACACACACAGTGAAGTAACACATGGATTGACATGTTTCTCTTGATAAACTCACTCCACAGGCCTGTACTTGCAGTGTTTGTGTCTTTATCTGTTCTGCAGCTTTTGTCACCGTCAAGTTCAAGCAAGTGTGTGTTTTTTTTTCTCTGCATCTAGACGTTCTTGTCTGTTTCCTTCTCTCTTTCTCTGGTGATTTCTCTCAGTGTGTGGAGTTTTATTTTTCAACTGTCGGTGCTGGGGGGGAGGGAATACGGGCCGAATGAATGAGTTTCTTTTAGACGCTCGCTTCTTCCATCCCTCCCTTGTTTCCTTGTTTCCTCCCTCAAATTGCCACCTCTCTCTCTCTCTCTCTCTCCCTCTCCCTCTCTCCGTCTCCCTCTCTCTCTCTGCGAGAATTCCTCCGTACCTGTCTGAACAGGGAGAGTCGGAGCGCTGCGGGGCTGAGGAAAGAGAGAAATGAAAAGGAAAGAAAGGGACTCAAGAGAAGGAAAGTAGGAGGGCAGGAAAGAAGTGTGTTAGCGACAACTCGGGGAGCCGACACAGAGCGAGGGACGAGTTCCTCAAGGTTCTCGAAGGCTTCACTTTTCTTTTTTTTTTTGTTCCCTTCCTCCCTGCTGGGCTGTTTTTCAAATTTTCTGAGACCCGTAGCTATTTGCGTCCGTCGGTTTCGGAGCGGTTTGGGATGGATGCCATCATGCTGCAAGAAAAACTGGTGGAACGGCTGCTGTGCCCACGAGTGAGAACGGCCAGGCAGAAGGTAAAAAGTTGGATTCCTGAGGGGTGGAAATAGATAAAAATAAGAAAAAAAAGAGTGGAACATTGTTCACAATAAAGACAGGGGTTCAGGGTCACTCTAACACCTGTGGACTCACCGCCAGCATCCTTTGTGTGGAGGTGTGTGAGACCTCCAGAGACAGAGTCACTGCTGAGATGACTTTTCTTTTGTGTACAGATTTCCTTATTCTCTCTCTCCTCTGGATTCAAGACAAGTGTGTCTGCCATGCACTGATTGCACCGCCTGTGTTTTTGTGTGTGTGTGTGTGTGTGTGTGTGTGTGTGTGTGTGTGTGTGTGTGTGTGTGTGTGTGTGTGTGTGTGTGTGTATGGAACCCTCACCCGAGGGGACCGTCGGAAATGCCCGTGACATGTTATGACAGCTTATAAGGACTCTGACTGTTCGCTTGGCTGGCGTGTTTGCAGAGCTTTTCAGGTCCGCTGAATGCAGCTTCTGTCCCCGCAGTGTGCGTTCATGTCTGCGTACTGTCCGGCTGAAGATGACGTTCTGCCAGATGCAGCGGAGGAATCCCTGCAGGACTAGTCGGGCCATACTGTGCGCCACAGTGTGTGTGTGTGTGTGTGTGTGTGTGTGTGTGGGGGGGGGGGGGGGGGGACTTGGTGTCCCCATGGCTCTCTTTTGTGCGTTTCTGTGGAAAATCTGAGGCGCCGGTTTATTCTCAGCTGCTCACAAAAGGAATGCTGCGCACATGTTTTTTTTTTCCATGGAGTTGTAGATTTTCTGCGTTACAGACGCCGCCTGTCTGTTGTGGTGGTTTTTTTTATTGGCTTCTGGTGTTTTATCGGAGAGCTGAAAAATGAATAAGTAACTTTCTTGATAACCAGTTCATCTTTTCAACTATGTTTCAAGCAACAACAAAAAAAGACAAATAATAAATCATAATCTCCGGTTCTAGTTTCTCAAATGTGGTCATCTGCTACTTGTGTTTGTCTCGTGCAGCGGTGGAAGAAGTACTCCGTCTTTTACTGAAATACACATGGTAATACCACAGTGTGGAAATACTCAGCGAGAAGTTTTTTTACTTAAGGTACCAAAAGTAAAAGTACTCATTTTTGCAGAATGGCCCATTTCAGAATAATGCATATTATATTAACACATTACACAGCTTAGCGACATGAAGTATAATCATCTTATCTTAAACTAAAGTAGCAGAAAATAGAAATACTCAAGTAAAGTACAAGTACCTTAAAATTGAACTTAAATGCAGTACTTACATGAAGTAAATGTAGGAGGTTACCTTCCACCAAAACAAGTGAGAAGACATTTGAAGACATCACTTTGGACTTCTGCAATGTTAAACAGTTGATTCATCAGGACGATTTGGCTGCAATTAACTAATATTTCCATGACTAGATTATTAGTGAGTATTGTTTTTCTAGTAATGGATTACATGTTTGCAAGATTGTGAAAAACAGCAATTTTTTTATCACATAATATAGAGAAAAGGCAACAAATCTTCACAAATGAGAAGCTGTAGTCAGAGAATATTTAACATTTTTTGTTTGAAAAATGACTGAAACAATTCATCAATTCATCCAAACAGCTGTTGTTTTCCTGTTTATAATCCTTCTTCTTCTTCTTCTTCTTCTTCTTCTCCTTTGTGTCGTTTCTTCTTCGGTCCCAGGAGAAGCAGTACGTGGGTTTCGCAACTCTGCCCAACCAGGTCCACAGGAAGTCGGTGAAGAAAGGCTTTGACTTCACGCTGATGGTGGCAGGTGAGTTTTGTAGCCGAAAAAAAAACGTGACAGAAAAGTGAACTGGACTTGTGCACCTTGTGACAATTCTTGTCTGTCTGCGCAGGAGAGTCTGGTATGGGCAAATCCACTCTGGTCAACAGCCTCTTCCTCACAGACCTCTACAAGGACAGGAAGCTACTGAACGCTGAAGGTGGGTCTCTGTTATTTATCTGTAGCACCGGTCGTCACACAGCTAGGGCGAAGAAGTCCAGTTGAGTTCATTCAACTGGCAGCATTTAGCGCTGCGGACCATCTACTGTCGCGCAGTTAAAGGAGAAGTCTGGTGACGTTGACCCTTGACCTCACTAATAAGCAGCCTCTTGTCTGCGTAGCGTAAAGCCTAATTTATCTTCTTCCTCCGTATCGTTTATATCTAAAGCTCACCATTGCACCAATTCCTTCATTCCGATGAACACGGACACTGTAGTTTATTCACCGTCCTGCTCCTGTAAATACTCGAGTCGCCGTATAAAGACACCGTTTCACCAGCTGGTCGATAATCCGTCGCTAAGTTCCTCCTGTCCTCGTTCGTAGCAACTTCTAGCTTGTTTCAAACTAGTTATTCATGAAATCAGGTTGCACAAGCGAGAGAAATGTCAACAAATGTGTATCAATCCCTCGCTGAAAATAGTCCCCAAGAAAATGCACTAAATTTATTCCCGTTTGCTAAAATGAAAGTATATATTTATAACCTCAATGTCCATAGTGTCCATAGGGTGTCCACCATTGCTGAAGGCACAGAAAGACACTTTAAAGACCTGAGTTACTCCATCAGGGCTCGTTTTGCACCATCAACCGTCTCGTTCCACTTCATCCCCGACCCGCTCGCTCAGCCGCTTCACCTCGTTTGCTCCCCGTCACCGTCTCGCCTCTCTGTGTCTGATGCTTCGCAGAGCGCATCAACCAAACCGTGGAGATCATCAAGCACACTGTCGACATCGAGGAGAAAGGGGTCAAGCTCAAGCTGACCATCGTGGACACGCCGGGGTTCGGAGACGCCGTCAACAACAACGAGTGGTGAGCCGGAAGACCCGCTGGACGTGTGCCCGATTCAGCCTGCTCGCTTGAATTCACAGTGCCCAGAGGAGCTGCTAATGTAGTCTGTGCTGCGTGTGTGTGTGTGTGTGTGTGTGTGTGTGTGTGTGTGTGTGTCTTAGCTGGAAGCCGATCACAGACTACATAGATCAGCAGTTTGAGCAGTACTTCAGAGATGAGAGCGGGCTGAACAGAAAGAACATCCAGGACAACCGAGTCCACTGCTGCCTCTACTTCATCCCTCCATTTGGGCACGGGTAATTACACACACACACACACACACACACACACACACACACACACACACACACACACACACACACTTATGGTATGTTTCTTCCAATGTGTTCCCCTCCAAAGCAAGAGAATGAGTTTGTTTCAGCACATAGGCAAGGCAACACAAGGCAAGTTTATATGTATAGCACACTTCAACAACAAGGTAATTCAAAGTGCTTCTCATAAAACCATTAAAAGCATCAAAACATAAGGCACCAACCCACACACACACACACACAAACACACACACACACACACACACAAACACACACCGGTAAAACTTGCAAACAAGTTGTAAAGATAGGGCACTATATCATATGGTTGCACCTAAGTAATAAAAATAAAATATAAATAAACAGAGAGAGAGAGAGAGACAGACAGACAGACAGACAGAGAGAGAGAGAGAGAGAGAGAGAGAGAGACAGAGAGAGAGACAGAGAGAGAGACAGAGAGAGACAGAGAGAGACAGAGATAGAGACAGAGAGAGACAGAGATAGAGACAGAGATAGAGACAGAGAGAGACAGAGATAGAGACAGACAGACAAAGAGAGACAGAGATAGAGACAGACAGAGAGAGAGACAGAGATAGAGACAGACAGAGAGAGGCAGAGACAGAGATAGAGACAGACAGAGAGAGACAGAGAGAGAGAGAGAGAGAGAGAGAGAGAGAGAGAGAGACAGAGATAGAGACAGACAGACAAAGAGAGACAGAGATAGAGACAGACAGAGAGAGAGACAGAGATAGAGACAGACAGAGAGAGAGACAGAGAGAGACAGAGATAGAGACAGACAGACAAAGAGAGACAGAGATAGAGACAGACAGAGAGAGAGACAGAGATAGAGACAGACAGAGAGAGGCAGAGACAGAGATAGAGACAGACAGAGAGAGGCAGAGACAGAGATAGAGACAGACAGAGAGAGACAGAGAGAGAGAGAGAGAGAGAGAGAAAGAGATAAGCGATAGGAAGGAAGTGATGTACCAAAATGGACAGATGTGTGACTGGTATAAAGCGCAAATCAGATGTCAAGTCTTTCACAACTGTAACAGGCGACATGAACTCCACAACAACGGCACAAAAAAAGGTAAAAGCAATAAAATATAAGAAGGCGTATCTGTCCCTTTACGAGCCCTATGGTCGGACAACAAGAGAGACCCCAGTGTGTGTCGTGGGTCTTAAAATACTGACAGTATGAAGCCCACTAAACTGAAAAGACACTTGGAGACCCACCGATCACGTGAACAAGCACCGTGAGTCACTTTGTTAAAGCTGCATCTGAATGTCACAAAAAGCTTTTAATGAAAGCAGTCAGAGCAAAGTAGATCCACATCAATCATTGCTGGATGTGTTGTTGTCTTGTTTGAGAAGAAAAAAACAAATATTTTATAGAGTTTATAGAGGAACCAACCTCAGATTCACGGCAACATCAAAAGCACGCGAAGGCCCAGCAGAACCATCAGAACCATCAGAACCAGCAGCGACCTGCCTCACGTCTCCAACATCTCTCAAACTCAACCTGCGCTCTTCCAGTTCAAGTCTTTTCATTTCAACTTGCAACAAGAGTAGCTCTTTGCGCTGCTCAAAAGTTAACTCCGGAACGTGACTCACCCGAGCTTCACTGGAACCAGATGCACCAAACGTGTCCGCACCGGACCCACCAGCATGTAGAACACCCACGTCACACAGATTTTCTTTCAAGATGTTTTTCGTGTTCTCCTTCAAGCGCTTATCCCCCACATCCATCTCAAAATGCTCAGCAATTTTCACCGACTGCTCTTCGAGAACAACGTTCCAATAGCTCCTCTGATGGAGCTCTCACAGACATCCTCAACAGAAGCCGTAGCAAACAACAAGTACAGAAGGAAAACCTTTTAGGCCACTCCGCAGCCAAGCCATCAAACGGCCCATACTCAGCCAAGCTTCACCGTAATCCTCACTCAATGCAGAAGTCAATGCAGACACCGGGTCAGCTAGAAATGGACAAGCCCCCAATATGTCAGAGCCCGACCCAGAGACTGGAACAAGAGACGGGGAGACAACGAGCTGGCGGCCAAAACAAGTAGCTCAATGTTAACAGCTCCTGTGGTCAGCCAGTCAACGAAGGTCTTCCTTCCAGGTAGAGCGGCTGCCACCTGGAGAGGGTATTTAAGGCAGAGCCACACCGGCACAGGTGTTACAATGTTCCTATATCATCAAAGGGGGGGGGGGCTTGACAGAATACGTTTGGGAACCACTGACCTAAGGGGTCGGGATGGTTCAGTGATGGCCGTCCCCAAAGCTCTTATTTCTCCGAGGAGCCGTGAGCGAGGAGGGACTAGAAAAGCCTTCCAGGAAGACACGCCCCCTCATTGTTCATCAGTGATGCGATTGGATGCTGCAGCTGATGGACTGATCTGATTTTTCTTAATATCACTGGAGTTTCATACCAGAGTGAAGACAGATCACAGATTAAACTCTAATATTATATTTGATATGTTTTCTGATTCACCGTCTGGTTTAAATATGTGTTCATTGTAGGTCTGAACAACAAAAGAACCACAAACAACTTTCTTCATTTATTAGAAAGATTTGTCTTTTCATGATCTAATATTTCCTTCAATAATAATAATTTTATTATGGATACAATTAAAGTCAGCGAGAGCTTTTTTTACATCATTTATCATCATTTATCAGGAGTTGTTATATCATTTCAATTTCCCCCGAAACATTGAGTCTAATTAATTAATTCCAGTGTGCAAAAAACACCATAATCATATTCTGGGTTATTTAATAATTATGTCACAATCAGAAATCAGAAATAACGCATTACGTGAGTGAAACGGGGATGCAATTAAGAGACTTGGGATGCACCCCGAGTCTCTCCGTCTTGAATGTAGAGACGCAGGCTTTGCTCTCACTTTACTTCCTTCTCACTCCGGGGTTTTTCTCCTCCACAGGCTGCGTCCGGTGGACGTGGAGTTCATGAAGGCTCTGCACGAAAAGGTGAACATAATTCCACTCATCGCAAAAGCCGACTGCCTCACGCCCAACGAGATCAAAAAGCTCAAAGACAGAGTGAGTCCCGGAAGTGCAGCTCCACGGTGAATTCAGCATGTGTTCACCGTCTGGTCACCGTTAACCGTTCATCTGATTCGTCTTTAGATACGAGAGGAAATAGACAAGTTTGGGATCAAAGTGTACCAGTTCCCCGAATGTGACTCTGATGAGGATGAAGAGTTCAAACAGCTCGACAAAGAGCTGAAGGTGAGTCTGAGCAGTCGGATACCTGAGTCCAGATATTGAGCTGATTCACTGTAAGTGGAAGTAACTGTAACTTTGGCCTCAGATTGAGGTCATTTCACTTGTAATATGTTTACAGGAAAAACACGTTTTCTCACTCTGGGTCAATGCCAGGATTTTTTTTTAACACGCCCTCTCTCAGAAAATACTGACAAGACACCAACAGGAATGGGCTTAAAGGGACAGTGTGTAGCAATAAGGAGGATCTATTGACATAAATTAAATATAATACTATTAAACTTTGTTTAATCACCTGAAAATAAGAATGGTTGTGTTTTCGTTACCTTAGAAAGACACATTTGTGTCTACATATGAAGTGGGTTCTCTTCACGGAGCCTGCAGCCATGTTTCTACAGAAGCCCAGAAAGGACAAACCAAACTCTGGCTCTAGAATAGTCATTCGCGTTTTCACGTTGGCCACCGAGAAGTTTCAGTCGGTGGCAATCTAGCAACCTCACCGACCAACTCCTTTACACCGCAGCTTTAAGAGCGATAAGAAATGATGTCACTTCCTGCTCGTGGGATGTCAAGTCATCCAGGTGATAGTTTTATGTGCCAAGACGTTTAGATATCCGCCTCTAAATCTTCATCGAAGTGACCTTCAAACCCTTTAAGTGACCTTAAAACAAAGTTTTTGTGAATGTGTCTAACTGTGTGAATGTGTACCTCAGTCAGCTTTCTCTGGATAGATCAGGGTTAAAAACAAAACGATAAGCCACCGTCGTGTCTCTGTGTGCAGGAGTGCACCCCGTTCGCTGTGATCGGCAGTAACACGGTGGTGGAGGCTCGAGGGCAGCGGGTGAGAGGGAGGCTGTACCCCTGGGGAATCGTTGAAGGTACGTCCGGACGTCGTCCTCCTGCTATTGCAGCGTGAACGTCGTCCGCGTCGGATCATTCACTCGTTCTACGTTTGTCTTTTCCTCAGTGGAGAACCAGTCGCACTGCGACTTTGTGAAATTGAGGAACATGCTGATCCGTTCACACATGCACGACCTCAAAGACGTGACCTGCGACGTCCACTACGAGAACTACAGAGCGCAGTGCATCCAGGAGATGACCAGGTATGTGAAGACGGGAGAGAATGTTTAGGAAACATCTGCTGATGGTTTCAGATTTCAGGACAGATGTGTCTGCTTCACCTTCTCCTCTTCCTCCTCCTACTGTTCTTCTTCCTCGTCCTCCTCAGTAAACTGGCTCAGGACAACCGTATGGAGAGTCCCATCCCCATCCTGCCGCTGTCCACTCCAGATGTTGAGACCGAGAAACTAATCAAAATGAAAGACGAAGAGGTGAGGAGCGTCTTTCGCTGTTTTTGTATTGATTTCTCTTTCTATTTTTCATGAATGTATCCTAGAAGAGTCAAAGATCTTGGGAGGTGACGGTGTAGCACGATGTCCCCGTCTCAGGTCACTGAGCAACGATTGCATGAAGCGCATTCACCACTGAGAGAATGTTTAATGTAACTTCAAAGTAATTTAATGGTCCAACCAGTACCACATGTTGTGTGACTGAAAGGATCTTACTTGAACTTAATGTCTTAAGTCGTGAATTATTGGTCAGCTCCATATCATATATGTTTTCCCGCCACATATTTAAATCCACAGCAGTGATTTTTACCTTTTAAGTCAGCGTCTTCGTGATCTTTAGTCTATTTTAGGATCAAACACACGCCAGCATCAGATTCAGGATGTTTTCAGGAGTTTAACCAAAGGTCATCTCTGTCTGCAGCTGAAGAGGATGCAGGAGATGCTGAATAAGATGCAGCAGCAGATGCACGACAAAGACCAGTGATCGTCTCCCGGAGTGGAGCCGGTCTGCAGCGCCGGTCTGCAGCGCCACCTGCTGTTTGTCCCCCCGAATGACAGCGAGACCTTCAGACGACGCGGGCCTCACGTGTTAAAGTGGCAACACTGGCTGTACATTTATCCTCAGTTTGGTGCTTTGTATAGTTTGTCTGCCTGGACGGTTGTTTGTATGAGCCGTTTTTTTGGTTTTTGGTCTCTGAAACTTTTGAATCCAGTTTGCCCACTTTGAGCCCCTCGCTGTGGTTTAACAGTCTTAACATATATATAATATAAATGCATAATTTAAATTACTACTCAGTGTATCTAATTTATAAATGCAATGCTCAACTTTTTGGGGATATTTTGTCAGGGTATGATGTGTGCTACCAGATGTTTTGTAAAGAGATTTAGGTTGTTGGTAATGTTAAGATTTGATGGATATTGTTTTTTACAGTGTTTGTGAGTGTGTGTGTGTGTGTGTGTGTGTGTGCGTGTGTGTGTGCTTGTGTGTGCTTGTGTGTATGTGTGTGTGTATATCATGACATTTCCTCCAGGTATCCGTCCATGAAACTCCCTTTTATCCACAGTGACTTTACTTTTTGTTTTTTTTAATTTAAAGCCAACTTTTAGCTCTTGTTGATTCGCTCTCTGATCCTCACGAATAATTTCATGTGACATTATTTTCACGTATGTCGAGTCTCCCAGCATTTTATATATATGTGTGTGCGCTGGCTGAGCTGACAATGCACTTATTACCAGTGGCTAACTGTGAATGGAGAGCCTTTGACATAGCGAGAGGGTCGCTGCAGAGCAGGGTGCACGTGCGAGAATGCGCTCTTTAATCATATCCGCTAAATGCTCTGGGCCTATTTTTTACCGCTTCATAGCCGATGCCCTACGCTCGTGTTCAAATGCATCATGACCCCCAGTTTGCTTTGTTGCCACTGCGGTAAAAATAGATCAACAACGAGGAGCGAATACTGTGTCTATGCTTCTGTTTTAAATCTCTCTCATTGGAAGTGAGTCTCTGCATTCTGCTCGTGAAGATGTGTGTGTGTGTGTGTGTGTGTGTGTGTGTGTGTGTGTGTGTGTGTGTGTGTGTGTGTGTGTGTGTGTGTGTGTGTGTGTGTGTTGATGCTGATGCTGATGCTGAGGAACAGTACATATTTTCGCCTGAAGGCTGTGAGCTGAGCCCCATTTATAAAAGTGTGACAAATAAAACTCTTGTTTTCTCGTCAACCCGCATCGTTTCTCTCTGAGTGTTACGGAGTTAAAGGTCCAGTGAGACCATAATGTCTCAGCTTTGATGTCAGATCTTGTACTTCTCTACAAGTAGCACGACTACAATGTAGAAATACTGAAGTCCTGCTCTCAACATTTTACAGAGTGCAAAAGTAATAGCATCAAAATATACTTAAAGTACATTACATTACATTACAGTCATTTAGCAGACGCTTTTATCCAAAGCGACTTACAATAAGTGCATCAACATTGGTAATCAAAAGAACTACTAGTCACCAGAAGTCATAAGTACATTTCCTTTTCCAAACAAGCATCTAAGAGCATGAAGCAGAGCATAACTCAGAGCCAAAGTACAGAAACAAGAAAAACAGTTAGTGCTATAAGTAATACGAATACAATAAGTGCAACAAGCTAGTATGAATACAATAAGTGCTGAGTGGAAGGCTCAGGGTAGCACTTCCTGAAGAGGTGGGTCTTCAGCCTGATGAAAGATGGGCAGCGACTCCGCTGTCCTGATGTCAGTGGGAAGTTCATTCCACCACTGTGGGGCCAGGACAGAAAACAGACGTGACCGGGTCGATCGGCCACCGGGACCTCTGAGCGACGGGGCGACCGATCGCCCCGAGGCAGCAGAGCCAAGTGGTCGGGCGGGGGTGTAAGGCTTGACCGTGGCCTGGAGATAGGAAGGAGCTGTTCCTTTCACTGCCCTGTAGGCTAGCACCAGAGTCTTAAACTGGATGCGAGCTCTTACAGGGAGCCAGTGTGGAGAACGGAGAAAGGAAGTTGTGTGGGAGAACTTGGGGCGATTGAACACCAGGCGAGCTGCGGCTTTCTGGAAAAGCTCCAGAGGTCTGATGGCCGACGCCGGGGCTCCGGCGAGTAGAGAGTTGCAGTAGTCCAGGCGGGAGATGACAAGAGCCTGGATGAGAACCTGCACCGTCTCGTCAGTGAGGAAGAGGAGAATCCTCCTGATGTTGTAGAGCAGGAATCTGCAGGAGCGTGTAACGGATGAAATGTTTGCCGAGAATGACAGTTGGTCATCCAGGGTCACACCCAGGTTCCTCGCAGTCCGAGTTGGCGTCACCCCGGTATCATCAATGGTGATGGACAGGTCCCGGTGTGGGCAACCCTTCCCCGGGAGGAACAGTAGCTCAGTTTTGTCTAGGTTGAGCTTGAGGTGGTGTGTCGTCATCCACTTCGAGATGTCAGCCAAACACGCAGCGATGCGCGTCTCCACTTGGGTGTCACCGGGGGGAAATGACAAGACCAGCTGGATGTCATCGGCATAACAATGGTAAGAGAAGTCATGCGAGCGAATAACAGAACCCAGAGATGTTGTGTAGAGCGAGAAGAGAAGGGGGCCCAGGACTGAACCTTGCAGAACCCCCGTAGTCAGCATGCGTGGTTCCGACACGGCCCCCCTCCAGGTCACCTGGTAGGATCGACCCGTCAGGTAGGATGCAAACAGGGAGAGTGCAGAGCCTGAGACGCCCATCCCCTCAAGGGTGGAGAGGAGGATTTGATGGTTCACAGTGTCAAACGCCGCAGACAAGTCCAGGAGAATCAGGACAGAGGAGAGAGAGTTAGCTCTCGCAGCGTGAAGCGACTCTGTCACCGCAAGGAGGGCCGTCTCCGTCGAGTGACCCACTTTGAACCTGGACTGGTGGGGGTCCAAAAGGCTGTTTTGGTGGAGTACCAAAAGTAAAAGTACTCACTATGCACAATGGCCCTTTTCAGAATAATTTATATTATAATTATAATTATTGATGCATAAAAACTTTACTGTTGAAGGTGGTAAACGTAGAGCTCATTAATACTTTATATACTGCTGGGTAGTTGGTTCCCCGTAGGGATCAATAAACGTATCTTAACCTATATTGATACATCGTAAGTTATTTCTTGATTCTATTTTTGTTTTATTTGTCAGAATCTACAAAGTAACCAGTAACTTAGGTTATCAAATACATGCAGTGGAGTAATAAGTACTATATTTGCCTCTGAAATGTATAAATGGAAATACAGGAAAGTACAAGTACCTCAAAAGTGTACAGTGCAGTAAACCACCACTGGTAATAATCCATAATACACTTGATATATCTGACATGTATCATGATGGATGTGTTTTCTTATTTGCTGCATGATCTTAACTTAACTGTAATTTTCCCAACAATAATAATAATAAAAGAAAACAGAAAAAAAGAAAGAACGAAAAAGAAAAAAAGAAAAAGAAAAAAGAAAAAAAGAAAGAAGAAAAGAAGGAAAAAGAAAAAAGAAAAAAAAAGAAAAAAAAAAGAAAGATTGTGTTAGGATGAACACAATGACACAACAAACACTATCTCTCGACTAGCTACGACAATGAAATGCTTTCACGTTGATTTATCTGCAATAATAATTCACTTGTATTATGTATCATATAGCATATATTGTCATACTCCAAAAGAGGCCATTCTTTCACTTGTGGATCATTTGTACACCTTGGTATTGTTACTTTAACTATCACTCAGCTTTATTAACAGCTCCTTGTGATAAAAGATTAACGCAATCTACATTCTTAAATATTCTTAAATCAATGCGATGAAAAGATTCAACATTTTTGGTATTTATTCATTTTTATTGTCATGCAGTGTAACCCAAAAAGGAACAATGCTGCAGGAGTCTTGCATTCTCTCTAGTGTCCAGCAGGGGGCGACTCCTCTGGTTGTATAGAAGTCTAGTCTAAAATGACTCTACTTCTCTCTTGATTTATTCCCTCAGTAAACATTGGAAACATGAGTTTATGGTTTCAATCTCTAGTTTCCAGTCTTCTTCAACAGCATGATGTTCATTTATTAAGTTATCATTAAGGTTCAGTCTCAGGCCTGTCCATTACACTGTGCCTGCTCACAGTGGCGTTGAGGTCAAGTACTCGTGGCTGTGCCTGTCTTAGGTTGTCCCCAGGTTTCACGGGGGGGGGGAATCTTACCCGTCATAGGCGAACCAGTCTTCCACTTATTTGCTCTCTTTCACAGAGGTAGATGTGAAGGAGGTGTCTCACCTGTTGGTTTGTGCTCCTTCCAGATGGTGGGAGAGACGATGAAGGCCTCTCGCCCGTTGGTTTGGTCTTCTTCTTTGAAAAGTATCCACCTCCATGGAGGCCGATGTCTTGCAAAGGAATTTCATCAAAAAATGGCTGCAGACACAAACACACAGCATCCAGTCTTCCATACTTGCAAATTTAACAAGTCAATGGTTGATCCATTTAGTTTTTATTGAACAAATATCGACCTGCATTCAGCTTTTACACAATGAGACTTTGTTTACTCTTCTTGAGTTGTACAAATTGGGTATGAAAGAAGAGAAATATTTTGAATGTGTAGCTGCTCCATTGCCTCAGAGAAAGAGGGTGATGATGGCTGAGGATGCCAGCAGGAGGAGGACACTGGAACCAGTGGGTGTGACGCTGGAACCAGTGGGTGTGACGCAGGAACCAGTGGGTATGACGCTGGAAGCAGTGGGTGTGACACTGGAGCCAGTGGGTATGACGCTGGAAGCAGTGGGTGTGGCACTGGAAGCAGTGGGTGTGGCGCTGGAAGCAGTGGTTGTGGCACTGGCAGCAGTGGGTGTGGTGCTGGCAGCAGTGGTTGTGGTGCTGGCAGCAGTGGTTGTGGTGCTGGCAGCAGTGGTGCTTGCAGCAGTGGTTGTGGTGCTGGCAGCAGTGGTTGTGGGTGGGGGGCCGTTACACAAGTCTTTGTCACAGCATCTCTTCGCGAAGTCTTCTCGACATGAAGTCTCTGTCGCGCAGCCCTGTTTGAAGACTGTTGTAACGGAGCTACCATTTGGAAAGAAGCCAACTGTTGTAAAGAAACTCAGTTTCAGCAACAATGAAAGCCACCGGGCGTTCAGCACTGCAACACGTCGGCTCAGATAATCTACTTAAAATGTTCAATATCTGGAAGAAACACTCACCTCTCGGTTCGGAGGTGAAACAAAAGATAGAGTCCATCTCACAAACTACCATAGTATTGCATTGTTGGCCTTCACATGAGAAGCATGTCAATCCACATGCTGTACAGAAATACACAATATAAGAGACAATATAAGAGACATGTTTGAAACATAATCCAAATGTAATGCTCATCGTTTTTCTTTTAATTAAATCTTACTGGAAACAATTCCAGCAGGAGAACAAGCAGAGAAACTTGAGAGGAAACGCAAACTATGAAATATTATACCCTAAATCCCTACAAAAAATAAAAAGACCACACCCAACAAAAACAAGACAATGATATTACAATTCAAGGCACATTATTCATAAACTGTTCTTACCTGCAGACACAGTCACAAGCAGGATCAGAGCTCCGTAAAAATGCATCATGAACGGAGAGAAAAGACGGATGTTTAATTGACTGCGTACTGGAGACAAGATGTCCTCTCTGCCGAAGCTCCCCCTTTTATAGTCCAACCCACCAGTGTTGTCTCGTTTCTTTAGACAGCCTCCTCCCATCAGCCTGAGAGAATTATTCCAGAGAGGCAGCAGTAAAAATTGAGAACAATAACTGAAAGTGAAAATCGTCTTTAGATAACAATTTTTGTTGGGTGTGGTGTCTTTTTTGTTGGGTGTGGTTTCTTTTTGTTGGGTGTGGTTTCTTTTTTGTTGGGTGTGGTTTATTTTTGTTGGGTGTGGTTTCTTTTTCTTAATTTTTTTTATGGAGCTCTGATCCTGTTTGTGACTGTATCTGCAGGTAAAAACAGTTTATGATTCATGTGCCTTGCCCTGTATTTTTGTTGGGTGTGTTTTTAAATTTTTGTTATTTTGTTTTTATGGAGCTCTGATCCTGTTTGTGACTGTATCTGCAGGTAAAAACAGTCTATGATTCATGTGCCTTGCCCTGTTTTTTTGTGTTGGGTGTTTTTCTTTTGTGATTTTTCTTTTCCGGGGGATTTAGGATATAGTTCCCTCCCAAGTTCCTCTTATGTGCGTATATATATATATATATATATATATATATATTCGTATTAAACAATACATTTGAATAATACTATTACATTTAGAAAATGCAGAAGCTTAAATTGTGGGAAATTTTGTCACGTCCATATCACGTGATATGGGATCCCTGAAGATATGGTTCTTGTGATCCAAAGTTTTTATACCAACTTCACATGCAGGGTTGGAAAACAGTCCCCAAAAATTCCAAGTGAAGACAGGTGTGAGACAAGGATGTGTGATGTCAGCTTTGCTCTTCAGTATTACTGTTGACAGAGTAACGAGACAAACAACTGAAGACCAGAATAGAGGCATTCAATGAACACTCTTTTCATCACTTGAAGATCTAGACTGCGCAGAGAAAACATCCCACCTCAGTGATATTGGTCAGAAGATTGGCCTGAAGATCAGCAAAAAGAAAACAGGAGTGATGACTCTGAGCAGTCCAAATCCCTCACCAATTCAGGTTAACGGAGAAGATCTTCCCAAAACTGACGAGTTTGTTCACATATTTGGGCAGCACTCTCAGAGTCAATGGGGCCACAGATAAAGACATCAAGAATCGTCTTAATAAGGCGAGGAACATATGGAGGTCACAGCAGTACACCATCAAGACCAAACTCAAATTGTATCAGAGCTGTGTTTTATCCACCCTATTACAGTTGTGGTCAAAAGTTTACATACACTTGTAAAGAACATAATGTCATGGCTCTCTTGAGTTTCCAGTTATTTCTACAACTCTGATTTTTCTCTGATAGAGTGATTGGAACAGATACTTCTTTGTCACAAAAAACATTCATGAAGTTTGGTTCTTTCATGACTTTATTATGGGTTAACAGAAAAAGTGACAAAATCTGCTGGGTCAAAAATATACATACAGCAACATGAATTAGCAATTTTGGTGACTTAGAAAGTTGTGTCAATGAAATGAGCTTCATAGCATGGCCTCTTAACTTCTTGTAAGTGATTATGAGTGACTACAGCTGGTGACTTCTCTGAGGCCATTTAAATAGGGCTCATTGGATACAAACGCCCACAAACGCTACAATGGGAAAGTCAAAGGAGCTCAGCATGGATCTGAAAAAGCGAATCATTGACTTGAACAAGTCAGGAAAGTCACTTGGAGCCATTTCAAAGCAGCTGCAGGTCCCAAGAGCAACAGTGCAAACAATTGTTTGTAAGTATAAAGTGCATGGCACTGTTTTGTCACTGCCACGATCAGGAAGAAAACGCAAGCTATCACCTGCTGCTGAGAGAAAATTGGTCAGGAGGGTGAAGCGTCAATCGAGAACCACCAAAAAGCAGATCTGCCAAGAATTAGAAGCTGCTGGAACACAGGTGTCAGTGTCCACAGTCAAGCGTGTTTTGCATCTCCATGGACTGAGAGGCTGCCGTGCAAGACGGAAGCCTTTGCTCCAAAAGCGGCACCTTAAGGCTCGACTGAAGTTTGCTGCTGATCACATGGACAAAGATAAGACCTTCTGGAGGAAAGTTCTGTGGTCAGACGAAACAAAAATCGAGCTGTTTGGCCACAATGCCCAGCAATATGTTTGGAGGAGAAAAGGTGAGGCCTTTAACCCCAAGAACACCATGCCTACCGTCAAGCACGGTGGTGGTAGTATTATGCTGTGGGGCTGTTTTGCTGCCAATGGAACAGGTGCTTTACAGAGAGTAAATGGGATAATGAAGAAGGAGGATTACTTTCAAATTCTTCAAGATAACCTAAAATCATCAGCCCGAAGGTTGGGTCTTGGGCGCAGTTGGGTGTTCCAACAGGACAATGACCCCAAACACACATCAAAAGTGGTAATGGAATGGCTAAATCAGGCTAGAATTAGGGTTTTAGAATGGCCTTCCCAAAGTCCTGACTTAAATCCCATTGAGAACATGTGGACAATGCTGAAGAAACAAGTCCATGTCAGAAAGCCATCAAATTTAACTGAACTGCACCAATTCTGTCAAGAGGAGTGGTCAAAGATTCAACGAGAAGCTTGCCAGAAGCTTGTGGATGGCTACCAAAAGCGCCTAATTGAAGTGAAAATGGCCAAGGGACATGTAACCAAATATTAGCACTGCTGTATGTATATTTTTGACCCAGCAGATTTGATCACTTTTTCTGTTAACCCATAATAAAGTCATGAAAGAACCAAACTTCATGAATGTTTTTTGTGACAAAGAAGTATCTGTTCCAATCACTCTATCAGAGAAAAATCAGTGTGGTAGAAATAACGGGGAAACTCAAGAGAGCCATGACATTATGTTCTTTACAAGTGTATGTAAACTTTTGACCACAACTGTATATGGTTCTGAATGCTGGAGAATGACTCAAGGAGACCTCAACAGACTATCAGCCTTCCACACCAAGAGTTTAAGGCACATTTTCTGGCCTTTGAAGATGATTTTGCTGACTTTAAGTATGAAAAGGAAGCAGCTGATTACTGCAAATGCCAGTGGCGATGGTCGTCAACCAGCGGATGTCAATTTGGAGATGGAAAAATTCAAAGCCACGTTAGGAGGACAAAGGTTGTCTGTAGATGACCTCTTGGAAAGCTGAGACATCTATCGTTCGCTTCAGCCAATGGGAAAGATTTCATAAGGAGATTGTCCCGAAGTCTCTTAGGCCAAATCCCAATGTCCCCCCATACGAACTCCCGGACTTTGAGGTGCACTCCCAATAATAATAAGAATAAAAAAAGAATAAAAAAGAAAGAAAAAGAAAAAACACACCAGCATCAGATTCAGGATGTTTTCAGGAGTTTAATCAAAGGTCCTCTCTGTCTGCAGCTGAAGAGGATGCAGGAGATGCTGAATAAGATGCAGCAGCAGATGCACGACAAAGACCAGTGATCGTCTCCCGGAGCGGAGCCGGTCTGCAGCGCCACCTGCTGTTTGTCCCCCCGAACGACAGCGAGACCTTCAGACAACACGGGTCTCACGTGTGTTAAAGTGGCAACACTGGCTGTACATTTATCCTCAGTTTGGTGCTTTGTATAGTTTGTCTGCCTGGACGGTTGTTTGTATGAGCCGTTTTTTGGTCTCTTGATACATTGTGAGTTATTTCTTGATTCTATTTTTGTTTTATTTGTCAGAATCTACAAAGTAACCAGTAACTTAGGTTATCAAATACATGCAGCGGAGTAACAAGTACTATATTTGTCTCTGAAATGTATAAATGGAAATACAGGAAAGTACAAGTACCTCAAAAGTGTACAGTGCAGTAAACCACCACTGGTAATAATCTATAATACACTTGATATATCTGACATGTATCATGATGGATGTGTTTTCTTCTTTGCTGCATGATCTTAACTTAACTGTAATTTTCCCAACAATAATAATAATAAAAGAAAACAGAAAAAAAGAAAGAACGAAAAAGAAAGAAAGAAAAAGAAAAAAGAAAGAAAAAGAAAAAAGAAAGAAAAAAAAGAAAAAAGAAAGAAAGAAGAAAAGAAGGAAAAGACGTTGATTTATCTGCAATAATAATTCACTTGTATTATGTATCATATAGCATATATTGTCATACTCCAAAAGAGGCCATTCTTTCACTTGTGGATCATTTGTACACCTTGGTATTGCTACTTTAACTATCACTCAGCTTTATTAACAGCTCCTTGTGATAAAAGATTAACGCAATCTACATTCTTAAATATTCTTAAATCAATGCGATGAAAAGATTCAACATTTTTGGTATTTATTCATTTTTATTGTCATGCAGTGTAACCCAAAAAGGAACAATGCTGCAGGAGTCTTGCATTCTCTCTAGTGTCCAGCAGGGGGCGACTCCTCTGGTTGTATAGAAGTCTAGTCTAAAATGACTCTGCTTCTCTCTTGATTTATTCCCTCAGTAAACATTGGAAACATGAGTTTATGGTTTCAATCTCTAGTTTCCAGTCTTCTTCAACAGCATGATGTTCATTTATTAAGTTATCATTAAGGTTCAGTCTCAGGCCTGTCCATTACACTGTGCCTGCTCACAGTGGCGTTGAGGTCAAGTACTCGTGGCTGTGCCTGTCTTAGGTTGTCCCCAGGTTTCACGGGGGGGGGGAATCTTACCCGTCATAGGCGAACCAGTCTTCCACTTATTTGCTCTCTTTCACAGAGGTAGATGTGAAGGAGGTGTCTCACCTGTTGGTTTGTGCTCCTTCCAGATGGTGGGAGAGACGATGAAGGCCTCTCGCCCGTTGGTTTGGTCTTCTTCTTCGAAAAGTATCCACCTCCATGGAGGCCGATGTCTTGCAAAGGAATTTCATCAAAAAATGGCTGCAGACACAAACACACAGCATCCAGTCTTCCATACTTGCAAATTTAACAAGTCAATGGTTGATCCATTTAGTTTTTATTGAACAAATATCGACCTGCATTCAGCTTTTACACAATGAGACTTTGTTTACTCTTCTTGAGTTGTACAAATTGGGTATGAAAGAAGAGAAATATTTTGAATGTGTAGCTGCTCCATTGCCTCAGAGAAAGAGGGTGATGATGGCTGAAGATGCCAGCAGGAGGAGGACACTGGAACCAGTGGGTGTGACGCTGGAACCAGTGGGTGTGACGCAGGAACCAGTGGGTGTGACACTGGAACCAGTGGGTGTGACACTGGAGCCAGTGGGTATGACGCTGGAAGCAGTGGGTGTGGCACTGGAACCAGTGGGTGTGGCACTGGAACCAGTGGGTGTGGCGCTGGAAGCAGTGGTTGTGGCGCTGGCAGCAGTGGGGGTGGTGCTGGCAGCCGTGGTTGTGGTGCTGGCAGCAGTGGTTGTGGTGCTGGCAGCAGTGGTTGTGGTGCTGGCAGCAGTGGTTGTGGTGCTGGCAGCAGTGGTTGTGGCACTGGCAGCAGTGGGTGTGGTGCTGGCAGCAGTGGTTGTGGTGCTGGCAGTGGTGCTGGCAGCAGTGGTTGTGGTGCTGGCAGCAGTGGTTGTGGTGCTGGCGGTGCTGGCAGCAGTGGTTGTGGTGCTGGCAGCAGTGGTTGTGGGTGGGGGGCCGTTACACAAGTCTTTGTCACAGCATCTCTTCGCGAAGTCTTCTCGACATGAAGTCTCTGTCGCGCAGCCCTGTTTGAAGACTGTTGTAACGGAGCTACCATTTGGAAAGAAGCCAACTGTTGTAAAGAAACTCAGTTTCAGCAACAATGAAAGCCACCGGGCGTTCAGCACTGCAACACGTCGGCTCAGATAATCTACTTAAAATGTTCAATATCTGGAAGAAACACTCACCTCTCGGTTCGGAGGTGAAACAAAAGATAGAGTCCATCTCACAAACTACCATAGTATTGCATTGTTGGCCTTCACATGAGAAGCATGTCAATCCACATGCTGTACAGAAATACACAATATAAGAGACATGTTTGAAACATAATCCAAATGTAATGCTCATCGTTTTTCTTTTAATTAAATCTTACTGGAAACAATTCCAGCAGGAGAACAAGCAGAGAAACTTGAGAGGAAACGCAAACTATGAAATATTATACCCTAAATCCCTACAAAAAATAAAAAGACCACACCCAACAAAAACAAGACAATGATATTACAATTCAAGGCACATTATTCATAAACTGTTCTTACCTGCAGACACAGTCACAAGCAGGATCAGAGCTCCGTAAAAATGCATCATGAACGGATAGAAAAGACGGATGTTTAATTGACTGCGTACTGGAGACAAGATGTCCTCTCTGCCGAAGCTCCCCCTTTTATAGTCCAACCCACCAGTCTTGTCTCAAAACCTAATTGCGTTTCTTAAGACAGCCTCCTCCCATCAGCCTGAGAGAATTATCCCAGAGAGGCAGCAGTAAAAATCGAGAACAATAACTGAAAGTGAAAATCGTCTTTAGATAACAATTTTTTGTTGGGTGTGGTGTCTTTTTTGTTGGGTGTGGTTTCTTTTTGTTGGGTGTGGTTTATTTTTGTTAGGTGTGGTGTCTTTTTCTTAATTTTTTTAATGGAGCTCTAATCCTGTTTGTGACTGTATCTGCAGGTAAAAACAGTTTATGATTCATGTGCCTTGCCCTGTTTTTTTGTTGGGTGTGTTTTTGTTTTTTTGTTATTTTGTTTTTATGGAGCTCTGATCCTGTTTGTGACTGTGTCTGCAGGTAAAAACAGTCACAGTTGTGTTGGGTGTTTTTCTTTTATGATTTTTCTTTTCCGGGGGATTTAGGATATAGTTAGCGTTCCCTCTCAAGTTCCTCTTATGTGCGTATATACTGTATATATATATACATATTCGTATTGAACAATACATTTGAATAATACTATTACATTTAGAAAATGCAGAAGCTTAAATTGTGGGAAATTTTGTCACGTCCATATCACGTGATATGGGATCCCTGAAGATATGGTTCTTGTGATCCAAAGTTTTTATACCAACTTCACATGCAGGGTTGGAAAACAGTCCCCAAAAATTCCAAGTGAAGACAGGTGTGAGACAAGGATGTGTGATGTCAGCTTTGCTCTTCAGTATTACTGTTGACAGAGTAACGAGACAAACAACTGAAGACCAGAATAGAGGCATTCGATGAACACTCTTTTCATCACTTGAAGATCTAGACTGCGCAGAGAAAACATCCCACCTCAGTGATATTGGTCAGAAGATCAGCAAAAAGAAAACAGGAGTGATGACTCTGAACAGTCCAAATCCCTCACCAATTCAGGTTAACGGAGAAGATCTTTCCAAAACTGACGAGTTCACATATTTGGGCAGCACTCTCAGAGTCAATGGGGCCACAGATAAAGACATCAAGAATCGTCTTAATAAGGCGAGGAACATATGGAGGTCACAGCAGTACACCATCAAGACCAAACTCAAATTGTATCAGAGCTGTGTTTTATCCACCCTATTATATGGTTCTGAATGCTGGAGAATGACTCAAGGAGACCTCAACAGACTATTAGCCTTCCACACCAAGAGTTTAAGACACATTTTCTGGCCTTTGAAGATGATTTTGCTGAATTTTAGTATGAAAAGGAAGCAGCTGATTACTGCAAATGCCAGTGGCGATGGTCGACAACCAGCGGATGTCAATTTGGAGATGGAAAACTTCAAAGCCACGTTAGGAGGACAAAGGTTGTCTGTAGATGACCTCTTCGAAAGCTGAGACATCTATCGTTCGCTTCAGCCAATGGGAAAGATTTCATAAGGAGATCGTCCCAAGTCTCTTAGGCCAAATCCCAATGTACCCCCATACGGACTCCCGGACTTTGAGGTGCGCTCCCGCAAAGTCCAAGAGGGTTTAGCGATGTCCCACTGTTAAACCGTCGAGTGTTTGAGGGCTCTCTGGCAGACATTTTGAGCCCTTTATGAACCCTTTGCATGGTATGCTGACTTACGTAGAGGGCATGGTATGCTGACTTAGCCTAAGGGAATTACCCACAAGTCATAGCAACGTGACGTTAAACACGGGGTAACCAGTGGACGCATGGAGACGTTAAAAAAAAGGTAAACAAAGAGGACGGTTCAGTGTGTTCAGCCTGTCTTATTATATTTACTCAGAAACATTAAGGGTTAAAGATGGAACACAAAATAAACTTGAAATCAGAGGATATTTATTTATTTATCCATCAAATATTTGATTTTGACAAAAACAAGAACATAGATTATATCAAATGACCTCATCTTGTGAGGAAAGAGCCTGGAAGACGTTGAAATCAGAGAGTACAAAGTATAAAATAAATACCCACAATTATACATCTTATTTTTTGTCGATATGTTGCAGCAAAAGTGCTGGTTTAGGGTTTTAAGGAGGACATTGGGATTTGGCCATTTCCTCGCTCCTCGATCCTCGCTTGAACCGGAAGTTGTTCTGCGCCGCCATATTGACGGCCGTCCCAACGCTCTTATTTAGTTCGGAGGAGCGACGATCGAGGAAAGAGGAGGGATCTCTGAGGAGCCATGAGCGAGGACCCACGAGAACAGGCTTCCAGGAAGCGTTTTGACGGCGGACACGCCCCCTCTGTGCTCATCAGTTATAAAGAGAACACAGTTCGTTAAAGAGGTAACAGAGAAAACACCTCTGCAGTGATGATTACTGTGTCTTTATTCGTTTTTAGATAGATAGATAAATGTCTCTTATAACATATTTCCTCGTTTCCTCTCTCCTCGCATGGTTACCTCCATGCATCCCTGGTGGGAGGGACTAAAGACGCAAGGAAAGGACCCAAGTGAGGGAAACGGGGATGCAATTAAGAGACTTGGGATATACCCTAAGACAGGTTATGTTGTTGTTTTCTTTAATTTGTCATCCATCTGTGTAGACACCATCAAATACCACCGTGTAACACCGTAGAACAGACACATTAAAAACAATCTGCACCAGAGAATGACTGATAATGGATGTTTGTGATTTTATTCTAGCAGAACATTTCCTGTGACAACATACTGGATTCTATTCATTTCGGTGACAGTATTTTGTTGAGAATTCTTTCAATTGTGAAAAGATTGTTAAGTGAAGACATTCAAATGTTCTGTTAGGTTTAAAAACGGACTCTTTCTGCCCGTGGTTGAAATATTAAATTGCAATTTTTCTTTTTTCACAGTCTCATGTGGTCGAAAAAACGCATATATGAATATGTTTTTCAGCAACCTGAGATGTTTTATTTGTACATGTGTGCAATCACAAATGATCTTAACTGAAGACCGAATGATGAATGGTTATGACTGAAGTACTTCATGAATCTCTGAGTGTTTTGTGTGCATGTTTGATATCTGACAATTGTTTACATTTTATACGCATTATATTTTAATGTTTCACACGGAGTAATTTTCCAATTTCCATTATAGTTAAATTTGGCAATAAGAACATTTTTTTAGTGTTAGTGCCAGATAAAGTGTCATTATTTTTTTTTATTTTTTTTACTATTCTATATTTTAAACTCAAACCAAATATTACAAGTGTAATTAAAACGTACCCACGTATTATGGCAATGTTGTGTGTTTCTCTTTTTTTAAATCGTTTTTAAAATTCTTGCATTGTGGATGAAATTAAAGACCCTTTAAATTGGCTGTTTTATTTAAACAGACTCACTTTGTTCTCACCAACAGCTAACAGATCATCTTCGTCTTTTAATTATCATCGACAAACAAAACGATGCGTGTAAAGCAACACGTGCGAGTTGGTAGTTATTGGGGTTTACTTCGTCTTTGTAGCGGAACCTTTATGCTGAGACTAGGTTTCGGCGGCGGACAGTTTTAACTGATGGACCGTCGTTTGTTTACACGTGAGGTTCGTACAGGGCTGCACGTGAATTGTTTAAATTACACATGCCGTTGTCTGGCCTGTTAAAATATAAATATTTGTATTTTGTGATATTCATAAAGATTCAGTCGCGTGTGTAATTTACATTTTTCACCGGAATGGTTTAACTTCAGGTAGCTAGCTAGCTCGTTTTTAGCTCGTTTTTTTCGGGGTGTTTAACATTACAAGTTATCAGTTATCATTGTTATTCATTTATTAACAGACCTCGGTTTAAAATGGGAAAACTAAGGAAGAAACACAACTGGAAGGGAAGACAGCAAAGTGACACCCAACAAGCAGCAGAGGAAGAGAAGACAAACGTTGTTGTGGAGCTTCAAGGTAAAAACCGGTGACGTTATTTTGGTCTTTATTGCCTCTTAAATGTGTTGTCAGTGTTGGCTTTGTAACACTTGTTGTCGTCAGACGGGGCCCGGTTAAAAGGCGTAGACCAGAGCAACGCGTTGGTCCTCCCGGCCAACAAAGCCAACAAGAAGAAAGCCTCAGTGACGCCCGTGTCCACCAGGAAGCCCCTCACCAAGAAGCAGAGGAAGGAGCTGCAGAAGGTCCTGGAGCGCAAGGAGAAGAAAGCTCACGTGAGACACAGGTTGACGCTGCAGCAGGTTCACGCGAGGATTTAAGAAGACAAGAGGGGGGGGGTTCTCTGATCCGTGTCTACAGTCTAATATACATACGTACAGTTAAGCAAATCTAAGGGGTTGGGGCTTTTCTACGTTTTATTTAACTATAAATTGAATATCTACGGGTTTTTCGACCAAAACAAATGTAAGACCTTTTGACCTTTTTTTTTTTTTTTTTTTTTTTTACTTTTTAAAGACTTAACGATCACTGAAACCATCAACACATGTTTATCTTATCAAAAGCAGCTGAGAGATTGATAATACAAATCAAAACAATTCAATCCTAGTCTTGTTTATTAATAAATATACATGAGTCTTGACTTGATGGTGAAATAGCGATGCCTGAAATGCCACACACGTCTTTGGACATCTTCTAAAACGTACGCAGACTGTAGATATCAGCGCTGGGTGTTGAAGGAAAAGGATGATTTTGAATGAGCACGTATCAAAGTGGTGTCGAGAAAGTTGGCTTCGACGGTCTGGTCAGTTATGAAGTCTGGTTTATTTGTTCTTTGTCAGATAGTTCCTGATTTAAATGAGCTTTTGTACGGCGTCGTACGTTCATATGATGTCCTAGACGCAAGATTGAACCGCTTTATTCCCACCCAGTTATTGACAGTAGCTTGTCCTGCATAAGGTCATTGGGTATACTGGAAATAAGCTGTCCTACTTTTAGTAACTCCGCTAACGCAACCCACTCACCTGGTTTCCCGTCTGTCCCGTCCAGAGAGCAGACATCCTGATCAAACTAGCCGAGGTGCAGCTTCCAGAGTCCGAGCTGAAGCTGCTGTACACCACGTCCAAACTGGGATTGGGAGAGAAACTTTACCAGACCAAACAGTAAGTGCACAGATGCCACATTTAAGATAAGAAAAGCAACAACAACAAAAAAAGGTGTTTTTCTCATTGGAAGATCTGGAGAAGGTGGAGTCGGTGGTCTTACTGTTTTTGGGGTGTTTTTAGGTTACCGGATGAAATAAAAGACGGAGACTCGGGGCCGAAGATCAGCAGTCTGAGTGGAGCGAACAGAAAAAGAAAATGGAAAGAAGAGGAGGACGAAGAAGAGGAACGAGAGGCGGAAGAGAGCAGCGATCTCGACACCTCGTCGGATGAGGAGAAGAAAGCTGAAGAAGTGAGCGAGACCACAGAGGCGACCGCTCCTCCTTCTCAGGAGACGGGGGACAAACGGGACGTGAAGGAAGAACAGCCCGAGACGGAACAAGATGGACAGGATGAGAAGACTTCAGATCAGGAGAAAGTGGAGAACAAGACGGCGCCCCAGCCGGCCGTCTTCATTCCCGTGGACCGATCGGCGGAGATACAGGAGGCTCGTCTGAAGCTGCCCGTGCTGGCGGAGGAGCAGGTCATCATGGAGGCGGTGAGAGAAAACCCCTGCGTCGTCATCTGCGGAGAGACAGGAAGTGGAAAGACCACTCAGGTGCCTCAGTTTCTGTATGAAGCCGGCTACGCCAGGTAGGCTGACGTTTACCTTGGTTTAAAAACAGCTTGGGTGCTCATCCCTGCGCGATATCGTGCGTTTTACCGTTGTCCTCTTTGCTTCCGGTTTCCTGCAGCGGCAGCGGAATAATCGGCATCACGGAGCCGAGAAGAGTGGCGGCTGTCAGCATGTCCCACAGAGTGGCCAAAGAGATGAACCTGTCCACGCGGTAACGGACGCCGAACACGTTTCAAATGAAACTGACCTGGAAAGAAAACAGACATTTAGTAAATGTGACGTTTTGCGTGTTCGTGCGTCCCGTGTTTAGGGTGGTGTCCTACCAGATTCGATACGAGGGGAATGTGACCAGCGATACCAAGATCAAGTTCATGACGGATGGAGTTCTGCTGAAGGAGATTCAGAAGGTATCATTTCCTGAAATGTATTAGTAAACGATGACGTGATACGGTATTTTTTTCACTATAGATATGAGTAATGGGAAAGCATTTTTTTCTTTTAATTACCTTGATGTTCCTTGCGTTTCATTCAGTGTCCCTGTCTTGTCCCACAGGACTTCCTTCTCCAGAGATACAGCGTGATAATCATAGACGAGGCTCATGAAAGGAGCGTCTACACGGACATCCTCATCGGACTGCTGTCTCGCATCGTCCCGCTCAGAAACAAGGTGAGAGACTCTTGCTGTGTTTGTTGAAAGCCTGTACAGACGGCATCGCATCACAGGACGTTATCCACTCCTCACGTCTCTGCAGAAAGGTCTGCCCATGAAGCTGCTGGTCATGTCGGCTACTCTGCGAGTGGAGGACTTCACGGACAACGCCAAGCTGTTCAAGACGCCGCCGCCTGTCACCAAGGTGGACGCCCGCCAGTTCCCGGTCACCATACATTTCAACAAGCGCACCCCGATGGAGGATTACACCGGAGATGCGTTCCACAAAATCTGCAAGATCCACCGGATGCTGCCTCCAGGTGCAAACACGCACACACACACACACACACACACACACACACACACACAATGACAGATAGCATTTTTTGGCTCTTACATGACCTGAAAGATGGGCTCTGATTTTCTTAAACATTCTGAATTCGATCAGATTAAAGAAAGAAGAATATTGTAGCTTCACAGCATCGACACGCACGCACGCCCACACACACACACACACACACACACACACACACACACACACACACACACACACACACACACACACACACGCCACCCTGATGCCTCGTCTCTCTTCTTCAGGTGGGATCCTGGTGTTTCTGACCGGTCAGGCAGAGGTTCACAATCTGTGCAGAAAGCTGAGAAACGCGTTCCCCTTCAGGAAGCTTAACACGGCGACCGGTGAGTCTGAAACACGTCTGTTTGCCCCCCCCCCCCCTCAATAACTCTGACATATATATATATATATATATATACACACACACACATTTCTGAGTATAATTTTGTATATTTACATGTTTTTGTGTTTAGGTGAAGACGAGGAAGCAGAGACCTCAGAGGCGATGAGGAAGTTTAAAAAGGCCAAACGGAAGAAGGCGGTCGTAAGTCTGCTTTTAGTAGAATACCCCTAAAAGCCGCCGTAAACTGAAACACTTCTTCTTTTGTAAGAGTGTGTATTGCATGTCTTTCATATTTTGAGAGTGTTTATCTCCGTCTTTCAGTCTCTGCCCCGAATCGACCTGGACAACTACTCTGCCCTCCCGCTGGACGAAGGGGACGAGGACAGAGAGGCGGGGATCGGAGACGAGGACGGCGACGGCGGCTCTGACCTGGAGTTCGGAGACGATCCCGCCGGCGCAGGCGAGCTGCTCCAAACGAATCCTCCTTCAAATCAAGCTGGATGCGTTTCAGATGGAGCGCTTCCACTAATTCTGCTCTGTGTTCTGTTTCTGCAGAGGAGAAGGCCGACCCCTCTATTCCGCTCTACGTTCTCCCTCTGTACTCCCTGTTGGCTCCAGAGCAGCAGGCCAAGGTGAGGTTATTATCTAATGTCGGCACTAAACTGATCCGTGACCAGAAGTTGGGGGCTTTTGCATATTGTTCAGTGTCCTGGACAGAGTTATAGATTTGGACTTTAGCTGCATCATCATGGACATCTACTGCACACGCTGGAAAAATGGAAAAGCATGTTTTCTTGAAACACAATTGCCTAAAATACACCGTTTATCTTTGCCTGTAAAAACAGACATCTTCGTACGATTTTGAAATTTCCGACAGTCCTTATTCAAATTCAAATTTGTATAAACCGTTTGCACTAACCAGATCAGTAGAGGTTGCAAATATGTAAGTAGTTCAATATATATATATATATATATATATATATATATATATATATATATATATATATATATATATATATATATATATATGTAGCACATCAAGCCTCAGTTTTGTTCCAACATTGGTAACACTTGTAAACACACTGTAAATATAGATTCCATTGTTTTACAATTTTTGTAAATTGGCAGTTTAAGATAAAAACAAAAAGAAGGCAGGTTTATGCATTCCTTACTAGTACACAATAACGTAACAATTAAAGACATTGTTTTCCAGAAAATAAATTAGATTTTGATCTAAAAATACACAAAAGAGACATGAAAATCTACACTAGAATATATTAAACAAACAGTCAAACTGGTTTGATGATCTATTTTGAGGTGTCCTTGTGTGGCGTTTAGCGTTTACGGTGATGTCTCGTATCCCGCCCTGCAGGTGTTCAGGCCTCCTCCACCCGGAACTCGTTTGTGCGTGGTCGCCACCAACGTGGCCGAGACGTCGCTGACCATCCCCGGCATCAAGTACGTGGTCGACTGCGGCCGGGTGAAGAAGCGCTTCTACGACAGAGTCACCGGAGTGTCGTCCTTCAAGGTCATGTGGACCTCGCAGGCCTCGGCCAACCAGAGGGCGGGTAGAGCGGGGCGAACGGAGCCGGGACACTGCTACAGGTCGGGGCTTTTGAAAAGCCGTCGCGCGCTGCACCCGTGGTTGTGTTCTTTCCTCTTGAGGACTCACGGATGTTGTGTCTCCGTGTTTCTGCAGGTTGTACTCGTCTGCGGTATTTGGAGACTTCAGTTTGTTCTCGGAGGCGGAGATCACTCGCAGGCCTGTGGAGGACCTGGTTCTACAGATGAAGGACCTCAACATAGATAAGGTCCGTAAAAAGTCAAGGACTCGGACGCACCAGCTTTGAGGGAAATGCTGCGTCTTCTCATGAACACTGCTCTATGTTTTCTGTGTGTGTGTGCAGGTGGTGAACTTTCCCTTCCCCACGGCTCCGTCTGCTGAAGCTCTGGTTGCAGCAGAGCAGTTGTTGGTGTCATTGGGAGCTCTGAAAGAGCCGCCTCGCACCGGAAGGTAACTAATGTAGACGGGTCACCCTCTCTCTACCTGCCTTACAGCTGTTGGAACAGTTTGGGTCGTGTCGTGGTGAGACAGATCGAGCTAATTATTAGTCGTGTCACACGTCCGCGCTCGTGAAAACAGTTGTTTGTTTCTCTCCCCTCAGTGTGAAAGAGATGGAGCGAGCGAGGCTGAGCTGTCCCATCAGCCCCCTGGGCAGAGCGATGGCTTCGTTCCCCGTGGCGCCGCGTTACGCTAAAATGTTAGCTCTCGGTAAGCAGCAGGATTGCCTTCCTTACGTCATCGCTGTGGTAGCGGCCATGACGGTCCGGGAGATCTTCGAGGACCTCGACGGGTGAGGACGCACGTCTAAAGACATCCGTTTACAGATGAGCGCGTCTCGAACTAGAACAGGGGCTTCTGAGGTCTCGCTTTTAGAAGGGCAAAGATTAACTGACACAAATCTGCGTACTTTCGTTTTGTTTTTGTCCTCGTGACACCAGTTGTGTTTCTCCTCAGACCCGCACGCAGTGAAGACGAGAGCTCCGCGCTCACCCAGCGTCGAGCTCGGCTGACCCAAATGAGGAGGTTGTGGGCCGGGCAAGGAGCCCCGCTGCTGCTGGGGGACCTCATGGTCATGCTGGGTATGCTTGTTTTTTTTTTTTTTTTTTTTCACAAACCTCCTTTGCTTCCAGGTTCCAAGTGAGACTTACTAACATCAGAAAGCATTTGATTTGAGGGATCGAACTGAGACCTGGTCTCTGTGACAAACAGGTGCTGTTGGCGCTTGTGAATTCGCCGGTTGTACTCCCAAGTTTTGCGAGGAGAACGGCCTGAGGTATAAAGCCATGGTGGAGATCAGGAAGCTCAGAGGACAGCTTACCAACGCAGGTACAGAAACGCACACAAGAAAGCTAGGGATGCACCCTAACCCATCCCAATATCCATGCAGCTGATGAATCAATCTCTGCGTTCTCTCTCTCTCTCTCTCTCTCTCTCTCGTCCCAGTGAACGCAGTTTGTCCAGAGGTGGGAGTGTTTGTGAATCCCAAGATGACTCCGCCAACGGAGCACCAGGTCATCTGCTTGCGGCAGATTGTTCTGGCCGGACTGGGAGACCATCTCGCGAGGCGCGTCCAGGCAGAAGATTTACTGGACCCCAAATGGAAGAACGGATACAAGGCGAGTTGCTCCGACGGCTGTAGTCGTGATTAGAGAAGGGAGTCAACCATAGCTCTCCTTCGTCATCGTCATCTTCATCTTTTATCCTGTTTTTTGCTCGTAGACGCCTCTCCTGGACGACCCGGTGTACATTCACCCCAGCTCCGCGCTGTTCAAAACGCTGCCGGAGTTCATAGTCTACCAGGAGGTCATGGAGACCACCAAGATGTACATGAGAGGTGAATGAGCTTGGATCAAATCGCCACATGCGGTACCCGGGGTGCTTGATTTGATCGTCTGGTGAACCGTCTTCCCTCTGTCTGCCCGTCAGGTGTGTCGGCGGTAGAAGCAGAGTGGATCCCAGAGCTTCTGCCCCAGTATTGTCATTCGGGCTCCCCTCTGGAGTCGCCGTCGCCGTGGTTCTGTTCGTCCACCGGCACCGTCAGATGTCACCGCCCGAGCACCTTCTGTAGGTTTTTTTTTTTTTTTTTTACCACGGCTGATTATCACGGCAAAAAAAAAAAAAAAAAAGGGGGGCGTCTCTGCTCATGCTTGTGTGATTGTCGTGCTTTTCCTGCAGACCGCGTCGGTTGGCCGCTGCCAGCGGTGGAGATGGAATATCCAGACGGCCTCGATCGTTACAAACTGTTCGCGAGGTTTCTGCTTGAGGGACAGGTACCGCAGCGCGCATATATTCAAATACGCGGATGTGCTGTCCCTTCTGCGTTGTTGACACAAACTGTACAAAAGCTGGAGGAAATGCTGACCAAGCCTGACGGGAGCTGTGATGTTTGCTTTGTCTGGTCCTCAGGTCTGTCCTCAACTAATGAAACACAGCAGCCACCTGCTCTCAAACCCCTCCATCATGCTGAAAACGTGGGCAAAGTAAGTCGGCCGTCTCCGTGCCAACTTTCCGTTTTTATTTTTGTTGTCAAACTACACATGAACTTTTCTCTTCCCGCTGTGTCTCTGCTGCTTTTAGGCTGCAGCCGAGGACGGGGGCTTTGCTGGGAGCGCTGGTGTCAAAGAGGGTCGACTGCAGAGACGCCCTTCTCTCTGTCTGGAAGACTGAAGAGAAATGTGAGCGTTTCATTTCATTGGCATGGCTTTCTGCTCGAGTCTTGATTTCATTTGGCTACTTGACATCTTGTTTTTGTTGTGTGTTTCTCTCCTCCTGCAGTCCTGTTGTCTGCGTACTGCCAGTGGTTACCTGAAGCCTTGCATCAAGACGTGGCCAAAAGTTGGCCCCCGATATGAAGAACTACATCTAAATAAGAAGGCAGAACTGATGTTACACACGTGTTCAGAGACTCATGTCGATCTACAACTTGGTAGAACTCCCTTCTGTACCATCAGAGTTTTTTTAAATGTTCTCTCAAAGTGCAACTACAATACCACCGTCCTGCCTTCTCTCAGTTTTGTATTTTATATACTGTGTAACGACTTTGAACTCGTTATCAGCGTGCTGCTGTCAGTTATGTTTGTCTGATTTGGTCTTCATAAGACTCATATTAAAAACTGCGTGGCTTTGAATATGGCTGCTGTGCGATTCATTCATTGCTCTATGTGAACTGGTTTTACACACAAGTGATGTTTACTAGGCAGGAGGAGCATCGATCATGCTGTGAACACAGGAGAATAACAGACATTAAACAGATGTTTCAGAATTATAATCTCAGTTTGGACATGAACAACTGTTCACCCAGCATGCTGTGTCTATTGAGAATAGAATTGGTTGAAGATGAATGTGCATTTTTGTAGCTTTTGACTGTTTCATATCATCTTCCTCATCGGATGGGTTAAGCCCAGGTGTCATAATTCTAGATGTTAAAATTAAGATTTTAAATTGTCACGACTTTGGAAACCATCATTTTAAGAAACTGTCTATCTACAAGTATTTAGTAGAAAAATCACAAGAAACCCCCCAAAATTAAAATGCCGTTTTTGCAATAGCATAGTCACGTGAGACCTAAAAACAAACGCGTTTTCGCATCAAGCCCTCGTCAGTTTCAACTCCAAAAACAGGTGAAAGTCAGGATATCTATACTTTATATTTTTTTATTATTAAACTTCATGGAGAAACAATATAAAATCATCATTTTTAATAAATAAAATGCTAAATGGGAATTGGTTTTCATCTCAAAATACCGAATCCTCCATGACTTTGCAGGAAATATTTAATTAAAAATGACCAAACTGTTATTTCAATGGGCCTCTGGGATTGGCTAATGTCTCTCGTGTCGTCATTTCCGACTTGTGGCTCGTACACTTCCGGAACAAGCGGAAGACAACAGTGGACAGTCACAGCTCAACAAGCATCGTTTTAAAATAAGAAAAAAAGAAAGATAGAAAGCCATTTTGATTTGAGTCGTTTGACAACCAAAAACCAACACTGTCGACATGGTGAGTGACGCTGCGCTTCGGCTCAACGTTGACGATACATCGAAACAAACCGTACTTGGAGCAGTTTTGCTAGCTAGCGAGCGACTAACAACAACACGACTTCAGCAGAAAGCTGCTCTGTCATCGTGGACTTTTAAGTCCTGCGCGGATTGTACCAACTCACGTCAAATTAATGTTATTTTAATAGGATTTTTTTGGGGTTTGTTCCGCAGTTTTCCTTCCACGTATTCGACCACCCGATGTCTCGGGGCTTTCAGAACCGCTTCTCCACTCAGTACCGCTGCTACTCGGTGTCCATGCTGGCAGGTCCCAACGACCGCTCCGACGTGGAGAAAGGAGGAAAAAGTAAGTTATTGTGTCAAAATATGCCCCATGTACTTCAATACACTGCCTGTAAAGTCAAATAATTAAATTGCAAACATGATTTCATTTTGTTGTAAATACAGAAATGCTTTTGCGTCTTTATTGACTCTTATAAATGATAATAACTAACTGAACGGAATTAATAATAGCAATAATTCCTCCATTTATATTGCACAAATATTACAAAGTGCTCTACAAAGACTAAAAAACAAGAGTAAGTTACAGGTAAGTAACAAAGACAATATAATTGATAACGTAATAATGCCTTTAGTGTCTCCAGAGACACTAAAATAAGTGTAATGTGGACTCTTCTACTGGATTTTTGTGAGTAGTCTTGTTGCAGCATTTTTTTAACTGAAAAATATAAAATGTTAAACTTTGATTCTTCAGCCCACGATGCGTTTCCCCCCCCACTCTGTGATAGTTCAGTCCTTTTGCCTCAATCAAACCTAATGAAACCTGTATGAAGGCAGTGTTTCCCAAATTTGATGGTGAAATTCAGAATAATCATTTCACAAGAAACCTGAACTACCTTACCGGTGAGTCATCTCTGCTCTGCCAACCTCTCGTTATGTAAGCTGTAGACCCTTGTGAACATGTCTGTGGATCTAGGTTTAATAAAGGTTTATCAGTTCAAGCTCTTTCCTATTTCTAAAAGTAAAAAAAATGCTAAAATAAGCCATAGTTTTGAATGATACATTACATTTTACAGCAGTTTCTCTGTAATTCCTCAAAAATAATGGTGGTTTGGCCTTTTTGTTTGTACGGTGATAATTCAAAAATGTCGCATCTTGCGCATCTTATGTGTCTAAAGAACTTTGAACCGGAAGCTGGAAGATGTTTACACGATGTGCGGTCTCAGCTAATGGACGCTTTTCTTTTTCAGTAATAATGCCGCCTTCAGCCCTCGACCAGCTCAGTAAGTGCCCGTTAAAGGAAACGCCTCTTCATTACAAAAGTCCCGCATGAACCCTTCCACGGATCTTGACCTTCCCGCTCCTTTTCTTCGTACAGGCAGACTTAACATCACCTACCCAATGCTGTTCAAGCTGACCAACAAGAACTCCGACAGGATGACGCACTGCGGCGTGCTGGAGTTCGTGGCAGACGAGGGAATCTGCTACCTGCCGCACTGGGTGAGGAAAAAAAGAAACTGTGTCTGAATTTTAGTTTTCTGTTGATTTCTTTTAAAAGCCAAGGCAGCATTGTAGATCTGCGTCTTTCTGTTTGCTGCAGATGATGCAGAATCTGCTGCTGGAGGAAGGCGGTCTGGTCCAAGTGGAAAGTGTTAACCTCATGGTGGCCACTTACTCAAAGTTCCAGCCGCAGAGCCCCGACTTTCTGGACATCACAAACCCCAAGGCAGTGTAAGGAGTATTCGTGAGGAGCGTTGAATCGAGCCGTTTTCACATGTAGTGTTTTTAACCACAGGGAGTAACTTAAGTTGTCGCTTTGTTTCAGACTGGAGAACGCACTGAGGAACTTTGCCTGCTTGACAACCGGGGATGTCGTAGCCATCAACTACAACGAAAAGGTGAATTCAATCATTCAAGTTAGTGTCGGACTAGTGTTTTATTCATTTGTTCTACTGAATGCGACTACTAATGACATCTGTGTTATTGTTTCAGATATATGAGCTGCGGGTAATGGAGACCAAGCCAGATAAAGCCGTGTCCATCATCGAGTGCGACATGAACGTAAGCTCCTCTACAGCGGCGATTATCACAGACGACGGGTGACTTGTTCTGCCGCTTTAAATGCGTCGTGTTCCTCTCGCTCTTTGTTTCTCAGGTGGATTTTGACGCTCCTTTGGGTTACAAGGAGCCCGAGCGGCGACCCCAGCCCCAGGAAGAACCAACAGTAAGCGCCCGGACCCTAAAGGTACATGGGACAGTTTGTTGCTCTGAACAATTTGATTAAAGAAAAAACCTCAATTCTTCACAGGAGGAAGAAGCAGATCCCACCAGCTACGCCGACATGGACTGGGGATTCAGAGTGAGTAAACGTCGCCGCGGGTTAGACACGAACAAGCCGCACTGATAACCGTAACGCCTGCAGCCGATGTTCTGATGCGCGTCTCATCCTCAGGCTTTCACCGGCTCCGGCAATCGCCTGGATGGTAAAACGAAAGGGATCGAGCCCAGCCCCGCCCCTCTTGACCCAAGTGACATCAAAAGGTGATGTTCAGTATTTCAATGTTTTTAATATTGTAACACAATGTTTGAACTATTCAACATTATAACTCTGCAACATTATTAAGATTTTGGGGAATGACATAAAAGCAGGGTTGCACAATGTGACATATTCATTGATGAAATGGTCAGAGTTCCACAGTGTAAGGAGACACTTGATGGAAGCTGTTCAATCTGTATTTAGCTACACGTTGAACCGCTCTAGCAGTGTTTTTAAGCCTGGAGTGTCGATTCTTAACCTTGAACTCTGACCTTTCGTTCCACAGAGGCATTCCCAACTACGATTTCAAAGTTGGCAGGATCACCTTCATCAGAAACTCGAGGCCTCTGCCCAGGAAGTTTGTAGATGATGTAAGAAACGTGGAGGGTTTTAATCATACATTTGTACATGTTGCACTCGGCTGTATTCACTAGAGTTTCACTTTCTCTTCTCATCTCTTTCAGGACGATGCCCTGAACAGATTCATCGCCTTCTCTGGAGAAGGACAATCACTACGCAAGAAGGGCAGGAAGCCTTGAAGGATTCTAGGTGGAGAGCCTGGATGATGCGCACGGACTCACCATATCAGTCGTTTCCTTCAACAGCAAAGTTAAAAAAAAAAAAAAATAACTGGCCTTCAGATGCACTGGGATTTAATTTCTGTCCCTTTTTGAGATGTTTCTGCTGTTGAGCTGGGATTATATATATAATTAAAACTCTTGACAGTAATATCTTTGTCAACAAAAGCCGAGCTCCGTAAAATGCGTTCTGGAGTTTGTGGAATAAATAAGAATAAATTATATCACTTCACCACCAAAAAAGAATAACTTGTGGAGTTTAGTTGTGATATTAGAACATTTCCCCCCCCCCCTTTTTTTCATGATTGTTACATTTTTACAATTGACTTTAAGTATACTGTTATCCAGAGTCCCATTCTTATAAAATGGGAGCAATAATAGCTCAATACTTTGGTTTTTAATTATAATGAAAATCATTTCATGTTTGGTTTTTCTTTAGTTAAAAGGAGTAATTTTTTTGCTTGGTTTATTTATAGACAAATAAAGGACTGTGTTTGAAAAATGATTGTCACTAATAGTTCATTTTGTGATGTCCGAGCATGGAAACAAACCACGTAATGAAACTGGTCTATAATAGGGTGTTCCTATGGAATCAGATGTGTTATGTCTGGTTGTCCAGTTCTAATTAGACCGTGTAACGGCAGGATGAATTGACGAGTAATAAACGAGTAACGCATACTTAATAACACCGACAGATGGCGGAAAAACAAAAGATGTCAAAACAGGTTCTTGTCTTAACAAATGAAGGGCGATTTTAAATAAATTGATCACAATTATGGTTACCACGAGACGTTTGGTTAGTGATCACTAGCATTAGTCATTCATGTTATTGTTTTCTGTCAGAAAGTGTTTAGTGTTTCTTAACGGGCTTTTATTTTGAAATGTACTCGAACCGGAAGTTTTGTCGCTGTATTTGCGAGCGCGGCTAGCAATGGACCGGTCTGCTAAAGACGCGTGGAGGGTAATTTCAACAATTCGTGTGTCGTTAGCTCAATTGTGTGATTTATTTTTCACCTAGCTTGTTTTTCTTTAGTCCTGATTATGAATGACAAATGACAAATCTGACCCCAAAATAGTTCTCACCGTGATTAACGTTAGCTATCGTTGCTAAATTGCCCTTAGCTAGCAACAAGCAATGTCAGTTAAACGAGGTTTTTCACAGAAACGTTGCTGTTTAGCTTTTGAAATCTATCGTTACTGATCTACAAATCAACTACATGTGACCGTAGTTAGATACTTGTAACGCTGGATTAGCCGCAGAGCGAACTGAGGTTCATGAACATTAGCGAGCTGCTGTCAGACTGATGATAGATATCCATTCAAAGTAACGTTTAGTCAACACTACTGCATCTTTACAAAGCGATAAACAGTATTACATACAAGCGATGTTCACTAAGGCGTCTTGCTAGTGGACGATTCATTAACTACCCCCAATATATCTGTTAACTTTATGTTTTAAATAAGACATTATGACATGAATAATAGAGACAATAAAAGCCTTAGTCAGCTTAAATGTAACCAGAGAAGTGGAAGTGATGCAGTCACGCTCCAGAGGCTCAACAGTGGAGGTTCAAAATATATCATTAGGAACAAGTCGTGCTTGGTGATGAGTCCTGATTTTGGTCTGCTTTGCACAGCCGCCCCGCGCCTGTGACGACTACTGGAGTGAATTCAGACATTGCAAAAGCTTGAAGAACCGTTTCCACCACTACTACACACACGGCACGTCGCCGTCCTGCCAGCAGTGGAAGGAGGACTACCACACCTGCAGAGAGTGGGAGAACCACAGAGCCGCCGAATCCAAGGTACGGCGGCCCGAAAGTCACGTGATTTCAGTTCTGCGTTCAAACTGATCATACGCATGGTGTCTTAATCTGAAATGACGTAACCTATCTGTGTCGCAGGACGCCTTGCAGAAGAGTGAACGGAACAGAGTGGCAGAGCAGAGGAACTTCACCCCGGTGTGGGAGCTGAGGCGAGAGCCTCCCAGAGACTGGCACATGCCGCTGAACCAGGAAAAGCCTCAGGACTCGTGATGACCCTTGACCCGTCACTATTAGACCCGACAGAGACTCTGGTCACTTGTTGCCACGTCGAGCTGTAGCAGCACCTAGTGCTCACTGATGAGTATGACAGCATCTGTATGTATCCAGCAGATTACGAGACGATCTCTCTGAAGGCATTGTTGTTGTTTGTTTTTGTCGTCATAAATTATTAATTCTCTAAGGCTCGTGTAAAAAGTATAAATGCTGACTTGCACTAAATTACTTTAAAGATGAATGTCCTTGTTTTTTTCTGTGTTAAGTGTAAGAAATGGGGAATATTGTGTCAAACAAATGCAACAGATACATTTTGAAGATTAAATGTATTTCATCCAAGTAATGAAGTATCTGTCGTGTTTCCATAAAGCTCAGATTAATAATTGACGCTGCACTAGAAAAACGCTTTTGATGGCGTTCAACATTTCTCAAAAGCACCGTAGTCTCTTCAGCCTGTGCTGTAGATACTTCTGTGATTAATGTATTATTAATGCAATAATATAACAAGTCAGCTTTACAGTTTCAACTCGTAGCAGTTTTCTGTGATCATAGTTCCTCCTAAAAGGCTTAAACAAGGCGTAAACATATTTTTTAACAAATTTGATCAATAAAAAGTTTTTTATTTCCCGTTTCTTCCATTACGTTTTATGCAGAGACTTGAATGTGGAGGGAAAAGAAAACCATGCATAATTTCAATGAATGTTTGATACAGACATGGAACAACTGAGGTGACCACTTCAAGAAAAGAAGAAAAACATATTTGCAAAGTGTCCTTCACATGAAGGCTGCATGTTGGCTTAATAATGAATCATGTTCAAACAAGGACCCTAAACACACACACACACACAGGCTGCACCCACAGCCCTCCCTTGTCCATCACTGCGTGTAAACTTTAGTAATGTCGTTGTATTTCCCATCGGGAGCTTCGTATTTGCTCTTCGGCGGCGTGTAGGCAGGGCCGTCGTGACTGAAGGGAAACAGAAGGGGGTCTGGCTTCAGCGCCGCCTGGTACAGCTCCTCAGACTCCAGCTTCAGCTCCTCCAGCGCCTCCCTCTGTGCTTCTAGAGAAAGCTCAACGGCCCGCACTTCAGCCATGTGCTGCTCCTGCAAGAGCAAAAGACGGGAGAGCGCATCAAATATAGCCCCCACTAAGTGCGCACGATGGAGGTCAGAGGCAAGATTTTTTTTTTTCTTCCATAAAAGCTTAGGCGACGGAGGTGTTGTAGGTTAAGTGGTGACCTGTTTGTATCGACACCACTCCTTCAGCAGCAGGGCGCGACCCTCGCTTTCTTCAAATGACAGCCTCGGTGCAGAGCGCTCCCTGAGTGCGAGAATGAGAAACACCAATTTAGAGCACTTTAAAGTCAGTGAGCGCTATATAATAGCAAGGAAAGAACAAAAAAGGTACAGTAAGTCAAATAAAGAGGAGGACAAATGATACATAAAAGGCAACACTGTCCATGAAATGTTGTTTTAATGTCTTAATGCCAGAGGACTGCTTTGTGTAGTTTACTGTTTGGAACAGCCAATATCTATGATCTTGTTCAACAACAGTTGTGGTAGAATTGATGTCACATCCAACCCTAAACCTCTATATCCTAAAGGTGATCAATACAAATGTAAAACCTTTAGTCATCTTCAGCCTGAGCACCACTCTGATCTCTGTACCTCGTTTCATCCAAGCATTTGGCCGGCGTGATGAGGTCCTCTATGGGGATGAGCTCAGGCGCGACCTTCTCCAGCTTCTTCAGCTTTTTCCTCATCCTCTCCTTCAACATCTGCTCCCGTCTTGGGTCCACTTTTTTCTTCTTCTTGGGCTCCGCTCTTAAAAAAAACACAAAAAGCACAGCTCTGTGAGCATATTAAACCGAAAGAAATATTTTAAAGTAAATCTGGGAAAAACGTATATATCTCGATACCGTGACATGAATACATGATATTGTCTGGGATGAACAGGGAACAAGTGGCGTCGTATCAAGTAGTTTTCAGTGTTGACTTGAGCGCAAATTGCTTATTATTTTGATTGTCAGCTGTTTGGGTCATCTACTGATTCTCTGGTTCCAGCCTCAAAATGTAAAGACTGCATCGCTGATTTGTTTTTCTCCATTTTACATCATAAATGACACTTAGGCGACATCAAGACGTCCCTTTGGATTCTGGAGACTTGATGTTGACAGTTTTGAGCATTAATTGATGAAAAAGTCAAATTAATTGACATTAATAAAGTGAGTGAATACAAGATGCACAGAGCCCCGATGTAGGACGGTCACTAGATGATCGATTAAATGTAGGATCTGTCCCTCTGTCCCTCTGTCTGCATGTTCCCAACAAAACAGCAATTCATCAAACAACCAAAAAACAATGGACATGCAGTCAAACTGGGACTTTTGCTCATACCTCAGTGGAGCAGATGTCTTCAGTGTCCTCACGGGTGCGAACCAAGGACTCTGTACAGCATGATGATGATGATGTTCTCCCACCAGGAAGCTGTAAAACGACGAGCAGCTGTCACCCACAGCAGTGATTAGCAGCACGTCTCTACTGAATAACCTTAGCTTGTGTTAGCTTCAGGCTAGCTAGTAGCTACATTGTTTAGCCAGTCGTTACCGCAAAACACAAACACTCACCTTGTCGGAGCGGCCTGTCGGGTCAAAGCCCTGCAGAGACGCGATAAAGCGACAGACATGTCGCCACTGTTTCACTTCAAACACCCCTTTAGCTTCGCACTGTCCCCTCAAAAGGAATGTCGCGCTGTCCCCCTAGCTCGAACGAGCCGGACAGTGGCGCGAGACAATGACGTCGTCGAGCTGTCGCGCTCACAATTTCGTGGGTGCACTTTCGTGTATTTTGTTTGCGCGAACAATTAAAATGCATTAAATATAGAATACTTTGGAAATACAATCGATTATAAAATTACGCAAGACGTCACTGCTTTTAACGGTTTAATAAAGTAGTTTGAATATATATATTTATATATATATATATATATATATATATATATATATATATGTAAAAAAAAATTGTCGAATCTTACTGGACGAGTGGAAAGTTGGCAGCTGGAGTATTTAGAGGAAAGGTCGCAGCTTGTTCCCTTGTTCTGCACCGACTCATTCAGAGCACAGTGGCACGAGAAGATCCCGGTGGAACAGTTTGATCCTGACGGTGGTGTTTCGATCACTCTGCATTCATGGCGCTCCTCAGAGGTAAACCAGCTCGTTGTCAGTTCAAGTAGGAGGCGAAACAAACAAAAAAAAGCAGGTGGACCTTTAAAAAAATGTTTGGGCTTAATTTCTCCCATTTGTGCCTCAGTGTAGGATTACCAGTGACCTCACATGAAGTGTGTTATCTCTGAAAGTTTAATTTATGTAATTATATGTCAGTAGATATGTTTTTTCAAATCACAACGTCACTGAATTAGGTGAAAGGCGACAAGATGGTGTCAAGATCATTAACAGCTTGTGTCCACAATTACCTCTCGATCCCCTGGAAAATGCTAATATTAATAATAATAATCTTACTTAATTACCTCCAGTGATGGAGGGAAGGAAAGGAGAAGTAAAACTATTTATTACAGAGCGACCTATGGACGTGTTCACGTTTATTCCACTTAGAATTGTCTGCATTGTATTATTTAAAATGAATCGGTATTAACGTTAATAAGGCATGACATTATCGTTACAAATACGGTATTGGATTACAAACATTGTGTCACTAAGGTGTAAACAGCGGGTCAACCCTCCAGCACGGGTCAGCTGTTGACTAATGACATGAATGATGTCATTAGTCAACAGTTCAATGTCTGATTAAACATCAGCACAGTGTTTCAAGATAACATCATACTTACAATACCTAGTGACTTGGGTTTTATGAAGTACATACTTGTATATAATATTAATAATAATAGTATTTTAATTACTTATTTTCTCTTTCTGAGGATTTGCACATGAAGAAGATTTAAACCCTTTTGTCTAATATACAGTATGTTTCTTATAAAGAAGGCAACACAATGTTAATTTACAGCTCTTATCCATAGGCATGATTACGAAAAATAAATACATTTGTGTGTGTGTGTGTGTGTGTGTGTGTGTGTGTGTGTGTGTGTGTGTGTGTGTGTGTGTGTGTGTGAGAAAGAAAGAAATCTTCCTGGGAAAGAGATGTATACTTTCAAAAATCCAGATGTAGTAACGTACTCCTCTTGTCCCTCCAGTCCAGTTATATCCATCTGATGTTATTTTCCATGTTCATCTTCATCTTCATCTTCATCATGCACCGGCTGTGTCGACCCGTCTCTGCAGCGCGGGGCACCGCCCCGGCACTTCCTGACCCCGTGACCCTGGCTGTGGTTTAAAGTCAAAACTCTTGTTTGTTTGTTTTTCTTTCCCTCTGCAGGTGTATTCGTTGTTGCCGCCAAGCGCACTCCGTTTGGCACCTACGGCGGCGTGCTGAAGGATCACAGTGCGACAGACATGGCTGAGCACGCCGCCAAAGCCGCCCTCGCGGCGGGGGGCGTGGCTCCAGAACTCGTCAACAGTGTCATCCTAGGGAATGTCATGCAGGTACCCACGGATCGACAGCTACGATTAATAGAGCACGACTACAACCGCGTGAAAATCCTTGACGAGTTCACTTGATGTTGTCCTCCTCTGTGTGTGTGTGTGTGTGTGTCCCCCCCCCCCCCCCCGATTTCAGAGCTCAGCTGATGCGCCCTACATCGCCCGTCACGTGGGCCTGAGGTGTGGCGTTCCGATCCCAGTGCCCGCTCTCACTGTGAACAGGCTGTGTGGATCCGGTTTCCAGTCCATCATCAATGGTGCTCAAGTAAGCCCTCCCACCACGAACAACAACATGCCGGCAGAAATACAAATGTAGAATAAACCATAATATGATACACTACGTGTGTAATATATATATATATATACACATACGTATGTGTATGAATTACACATGATGTGTCTCATCTGTGGTCCGTTGCCTTGTGTGCTTGTAGGAGATTTGCCTCAGGGAGTCCGAGGTGGTCCTGTGCGGAGGCTCAGAGAGCATGAGTCAGGCGCCGTACGCCGTTCGCAACATACGATTTGGTACAAAGTTCGGACTCGATCTCAAGGTTGGCTCCTCGTTTGATTTGCTCTCTAATGCCCAAAACACTTGACACAATGAGACACTAAGAAGACCGCTTGGTTTTTAAACTCCAGAAGCCTTTGACACAAAAAGATACAAAAAAAACAAACACTTTCCTCGTCTTCCTGACAGCTAGAGGACACCTTGTGGGCGGGCCTGACTGACCTGCATGTCAAAATCCCAATGGGCATCACGGCAGAAAACCTGGCGGAGAAATACCAGATCACACGAGAGGAAGTCGATAACTACGCATACCAGACGCAACAGAGGTGGAAGGCAGGTGAGACGAGTTTGGTTCTTTGTTCTGCTCACCTCGTTAAGAACTTCGCGGCTCATTCTTAACCTTTTAAATCGTACTTATTCTATTCACAGCTCACGACGCCGGTTACTTCGCGGCGGAAATTGCTCCCATTGATGTGAAGGCGAGGAAAGGCAAGGCGTCCATGGCCCATGACGAACACCCTCGTCCACAGACCACGATGGAACAGCTGGCCAAAATGCCCACTGTCTTCAAGAAGGGAGGGACCGTTACCGCTGCCAACGCGTCGGTGAGTTCACGCCTCACAGACACGCGCTAACTTTAAATACAAGTCTTACTCGCTCCGTTATCTTAAACAGCCTGGCTGAGAGCGAGCCTGGGAATTTAGGGAGCAGTGTTTCCCCACAGGACTTTTGCAATACCGTGGTGGGTGGACCTCGGACCCCCAAAGAGGGGCGGGGCTCAAGGGGCACGCCTCCCCCCGGAAGAACAGTTAAATGCATCAATCTAGCTCACGTTTTAAACACCCTGGGGCCTTGGGGGCTCTCACACTGTAAGCTCTGGGGGGGGGGGGGGGCCCCTAGTGGTTAGCTCATGCTATAATCACCCAGGGGTCTCTGTGCTGCCCCGAGGGCCCGGTCCACAACCATAATCCAACAGCGCTGTCTTAACTTCAGGTGGTCACTTTCTTTCTTTTTTTTTTTTGTGGTCTGTTTTACTTCATTTGAAAGAAATTTGAATGTAGTTTTTAAAGGACTGAGGACTTGTGTCGGTTCCACAGTTTGATTTACGGCCTGCTTTACTCTGCAGGGTGTCTCTGATGGTGCTGCTGCTGTGGTGATCGCGAGTGAAGATGCGCTGAGTGAACACAAGCTCACTCCTCTGGCCAGAATTGTGGCCTATCACGTTTCCGGCTGTGACCCGAGCATTATGGGAATCGGTAAGGGACACCACTTTGTTTTGGAGATGTAATTGAATCCCTTTGGACTAAATGGAATGAATGACTGTTGTGGTATTTGGTTATTTTAAAGAAATACTTTCACTCTGGTGTCTTTTCATCATCTTAGGTCCCGTTCCAGCGATCACAGAAGCTCTTAAAAAAGCCGGTCTGACTCTCAACGACATGGATCTTGTGGAGGTTTGTTGTCAGGGAAACGCCAATCTTTGTCACGTTCTCCATCAGATCGCGTCGTACATTTCGTCAGCGGTGGAAGAAGCACTCGGACCCTTTGCTTTAAGTAGAAGCACCAATACGCTGTCAAAAAAAACCAAACACATTTCGTTACAAGTCCTGCCTTTAGAAAAGAACTTAAATAAAAGTATTGTCAGCAAAATAGACTTAAAGTTGCAGAAGTAAAAGTGAAATGTGTGTGTGCACCTCTGAGTCTGTCCACGGCTAATCTCACACTCTGCTGCTGCAAACGGCAACATATTTTGGGTGCACAGTTCTGGCTGCGTGTTCAAGGACCTCTCTTGGTTTGCGGTCAGTCACAGTTTCCCAAAACACCTTTTCATTTCCTGTTTTTATTCCTGCCATTGACTGACTGACTCCTCACTCCGCTACTCTTGAATTGGCCCCCAGCCGGTAGGGGCCGCAAGTAGTGACAGAGTAGCCAGTTGTGGGACGTTCATTCGTTCGATCCCACGGTGCAGAAGTGGTTGTTGCAGACACACCTGGGGGAGATCTGCTCTCTACTAAGCGCACCGTTTCTAGTCGTCGTGTCACTGACGTCCTTTTTGCTCTGCGCAGGTGAACGAAGCGTTCGCCCCTCAGTATCTGGCTGTCGCTAAGGCCCTTGGACTGGATCCAGCGAAGAGCAACGTGAACGGTGGAGCTATCGCCATCGGACATCCTCTCGGTGCTTCCGGAGCGCGCATCACCGCCCACCTGGTTCACGAGCTCAGGTCATTTTGTCTTTTAGTAATTACAGTCGTTGCGGCGTTCGCCCCACGATATGTGGTTTATTAGTATCAGGTGCTACGTCTGCATATTAAGTGGCTTTAATGACGATCTTTGTTTTTGACAGGCGACGAGGAGGCAGGTACGCTGTCGGCTCTGCCTGCATCGGGGGTGGTCAGGGTATCGCCATCATCCTCGAAAAGTACTGACCCAAGAAGCGGCCCGTATCAGAAGAACTACTGCTGAAGAATGTCTTGTTGTAAAAAAAAAAAAAAAAACATTTCACGTACACATGAAATGTCAAATGTTACAGTTAATTAAACAAAACCGAAAGTGTAATAAATGTTTCAGTCCAGTGTTGCCTTGGAAGCCCTGTGAAGACAAAGAGCTACTGCACAGAGCTGTGTCACATTAACGTGTGTAGTATATTATTAACTCGTAGAGGACAATTTGTGTCGCATTATATTAGAGTCAAAAAGGGACTCTGAACTCTGTTTGCTTTAAGATCGTCGCTTATCACTCCATTAACGGGGATCATTGTTTCCAGGACGTATGTGTGTGTGACCTGTGATGGCTCCAGCAGCAAAAAACTGATTTTGTATATCTGCGTCAAAGAATTGCAATAAATAACATTTTCAAAAAAAGTGTGTGCTTTTGAAGTTTTCATGATCAGCCCTTGACAGCAACCAATGCTATTTTTTTTTCTACATTAGGAGGGAATTTTAAGATTAAGATTTTCTTGTTTTAGTTTTATTCTAAAGATAATAATCTTTACAAAAGTAGCTACCTTTTGATTGTTTTGTTATATATGCTCAAAATGTTTTTTAGGAAAACTGATAACATTTGACCGTAGAGAACGAGGTACTGAATGTACTGAATGGTATTTGATGTGAGACATTCATGTACTTAAAACATGTTTAACAAGTAGACAAAAGTCTGGAATTGACGTGTTAGAAAATATATTTTATGCTTTGCTGTCACTGAGATAGTTTAAGGATTTCAGAAAAGTACGACGTTACATTGTTGTCCTTTTACTTATGTTATTTTTATTAATTTAGAAGCTCTATGCAAGCATTACTGTTTTATTGTTTTATTTATCAGACAAAATAATACTATATAGAGATGAATGTGTTAACTAAAACAACTGGAATCTAACTAGAAAAATGTGTAATAATGTTATTTGTTAAAAAAAAAAGTCAATGTTGATTTTATTTCAAATTTACAGTGAGAATTAAGGGGAAATACACGCAGGACTACAAGGACCAACAACATCCTCGAAACGCGACGCAATTACGTCAGCGTCATCGTGCAGCGTCCTTATATACGTCACATCCCCGGATGTCGGTCTTTTTTCCGTAGCAAAGGTAAGACAGACTCGCCTTCGTGTTTCTGGTGGAATAAAATCTGTGTTCATCCGCGTTACAGAATAAAAATGTTGGTCTCACAATATCAGGAATCGAATCCTTGTATCGAGACGACACGTTAGCCGTCGTTATGGCGGCGATTCGTCCGTCGTGTGTCTGTGATAATGAACAGTTTGGTGAATCCGCAGTCCTAGGCCGCCGGCTAGCCTTCGTGCTGCTGTAACGCTAGCCTAGCTAGCTAGCTCATATAAACGTGTTGTCGTTAGACGCTGTGCTGTTAAGCCATACAGGTCCTCACACGTTACGTTCTCACTTAGAACATTACAGTTAAATGGTAAATTTGAGAAGTAAGTGGTTTGCGTATCGGTAAGGCGACCCGTGTGTGCTAATGTTGCTAATTGCTAGTAAACGTTACAGTTCATGCTTGTTGTGCATTGGCGGTGTCAATCAAACGCGTTTTACTTAAAAACGTAGTCGTTTGACGTTAACCCAGTTATGTTATCTTACTCTTTCCATGTTAAGTAACTTATTGTCAGTTAGGGACACTATTTTCATTAAGCAGTAGTAGTATTAATGTTAAAGTTAGTAGTGTCTGTGATACCAGAACCATTGAACTACAGCATACAATGCACTATCCAATCAAAGCTGGAGTAATATTTGTTATTAAATGTGTATTATTTCAAATAAAATCCATTGACATTGTTGCACACAATATTGCAGTAGTTTACTAACCTCTTGTTCTACTGTTCTGTGTCAGATGGCAGAGGGAGACAAGAAAGCTCCCAAGAAGAAGCACGGGAGCCGGAACCCGGTTCTGGCCCGGGGCATCGGCCGTTACTCCCGGTCCGCCATGTACGCCCGCAGGGCCATGTACAAGCGGAAGTCAAAGACCACTGAGACCAAGGTGAGGGCCCGGTCTGTGACGGCCAACGAAAACGATCGGTGAAAGGACGCGTGTCGCGCTTTCTTCGTCTCGTATTGATGATGATGATGACGATGATGCACTCTTGTTTCAGATGGAGAAAAAGATTAGGACGAAGCCTCAGGCGACTATTGTCAAGACAGTCGGAGGAGACAAGAATGGAGGCACTCGTGTGGTCAAGCTGCGCAAGATGGTAATATTTTAATTTTAGGGGATTATTGTGAGCACAAATGGCGACGGTCGGGTCAGTTCACGTCCCGTTACGGCCGATGGCGTACCGGGTTTTGAAATGCTAACGCGTGTCTTCGTGTGCTCCTGCTGTAGCCTCGCTACTACCCCACAGAGGACGTCCCCCGTAAGCTGAAGAGCCACGGAAAGAAACCCTTCAGCCAGCACAAGAGGAAGCTGCGCAGCTCCATCACCCCGGGAACCGTCCTCATCCTGCTCACCGGGCGCCACCGCGGAAAGGTGAGAACGATCTCGACGCTGGTAGAACGTTTAATCGGCTAAATATACCTGCAAACGCGATGCTCCTAGTTCTTTGGGTGAGCTCAGCGGGTGAATATGTATGATGGAACAGCCATCGTGTCACACAGGATACAAAAGTTTTACGATTAAAGTCCAATGTAGGGTTTTATTTATCTTCAAGGACTAAAACAGGATAATCTCTCTAACATTAGTTTGACAGATCTACAAGTATTGGTAATTATGATCTGTGAGCCATATGGACATCTCCATAAATATGTGAAAGCTGCGTTCTTGTTAGGTTTTTATTATGTAGGATTGTTGCAACAGGAACTCTTGAATGTAGTCAAACGGTTTGTTGACATCTAGTGTTTGTAGCAGAAGAGTCGTTATAAATTAGTGAAACGTTTGTGTATGAATCCCAGTATACACTAAAACTTCTTGCTGTCAAACTATTACTGTTTGGCTCTATAAACTACAACACTGATCGTTTTCCATTGCTTAGGAATGTCAAAACACAGCAAACATATTTTTCATCAACAATAGTTATTAGAGAACCAATACTGTTGGTTTTATTAGTCGCCCACTAAAACAAAAGATTGGGAGAAATGCCACCTCTGCATTTAATCTATTCATGAGACGCTTCATGCTAACAGACGTTGGCGGTATTCTGGCTAATTGTAATAGAGGTGCACTTGATTTTTCCTTTCTTAAATGAGCTACATGACAGTGCAGCTCTCAAGAGCCTCTGAGAACACTAATATCTAAGGCTATTGTGCCCCTTTAAAAAAAAAAAAAAAAAATCTTTATTCTACTTGGAAACACTATTTTCTAGCGACACATCTTTCTAATCGCACACCCTCAGTACCACAGACATTGTCCCTCTCTCCCACACTAACGCTACACGGATACGTTATGGAGGCATGCTAGTGTGCCCACACACACACACACACACACACACGCGCACACTTTGAGCAATAGCTGACCTAAATAATGTTTCAGCTGTGAATCTGAAAGGCAGTGTGCGCTCTTGGTTGAATCAAGTGTCGAGTAGCTGTATTTTTCCTCTCGTCTGTAGCTTTGGCGTCAGAGCGGAGTGCAGCTATTAAATTGTCACGCGTGATTGTGAGGTCGTTACGCGAGCGAGGCCTCGATGCGAGAGCGCCGTACTAAAGACAACGTGTGTGTGTGTGTGTGTGTGTGTGTGTGTGTGTGTGTGTGTGTGTGTGTGTGTGTGTGTGTGTGTGTGTGTGTGTGTGTGTGTGTGTGTGTGTGTGTGTGTGTGTTTTTGATCTGCAGCGCGTGGTGTTTCTGAAGCAGCTCTCAAGTGGTCTCCTGCTTGTCACTGGTAAGGATGACTGTTGTTGGTGGTTTACGTTGGTCAACATGTATGCACACTACCTGTAGTACGGCAAGATGGCCGTTTACTTCACTCCGTCTCTAATGGTTTTTATATTTTTTTGCGTACTTGCAGGCCCTCTTGCGTTGAACAGAGTACCCCTGCGTAGAGCTCACCAGAAGTTTTCCATCGCTACCAACACAAAAGTCGACATCTCTGGCATGAAGATCCCCAAAACTCTGAACGATGCCTACTTCAAGAAGAAGAAGCTGAGGAGACCCCGTCACCAGGAGGGGGAGATCTTTGATACAGAGAAGGAGGTGAACTAGCCCGGATGTTGTCTTAAATGCCAATGATAATGCTCATGCCATTTTTTAATGGTGTTTATGATCCGTGACTCACTGGTTGTCTCCTCGTCTCCGTCTGCAGAAATACCAGCTAACAGAGCAGAGGAAGGAGGACCAGAAGGCTGTGGACGCTCAGCTCCTGCCCCTCATCAAGAAAGTACCTCAACTCAAAGGGTACCTGCGCTCTTCCTTCTGCCTGTCTAATGGCGTCTTCCCACACAAGCTGGTTTTCTAAATGTGTTGTAATAAAGAGTACCACCGTACGATGCCCTCTCCTGCCTCCTTTGTGCGAATCAGTGCCTATAGATAGCTGAAGTGTTTCCTAGCGTCGCAGCTGCAGCCATCCCTGCAACATGGATTAAAATGCATTCTATACAAAGTATTTTGACAGAAACAAACGGCACATTGAACGTTTTTAATGTGTGAATTCATCAGGTTTTATGGCGTCCTGCAGATAAAACCATTCTTTGCAACTGAGATTCTGAAGTGGGTCTTAATGGTGCGGTTCTGGAAAAAGCTCACAGGTGCTGCCTGTGTGATGAAGTGAATAATGACTAACATATTGTAAGACTCCTGATGTGCCAGAGGTTCTATACCCCACGTTTGGCTTTCCAGACAAAGTGTCTGCAAATGTTTACCACAAAGTAATCTATAGACATGAAAACATGACTGGTATCTGGTCCTGGTAGAACTGTCCTGGTTTAAATTAATGTTTAATGGAGCGGCACAACGAAATGACAACACCAGGCATTTGGACCCAGACAGCTTAACAGCTACGCTTTAATTTAAAAAATGACATGTCTAATGTAACAACACAAAAATAAATACAAGTGTTTCATCTCTTTTAACATGGCCACGTTTTTATCCTCAAAAACAGAACAAAGTAGAAAGCAGCACAGAGAAAGGCAGCGGCCCCTTGCCAAGGAATGATAAGTGCCTTTAGTCGAATCAGTCAGTACTGTATTACGGTCAGCTGGTGTGGAGGAAACGCCGTCCCTCAGCCCGACTTGAACAGCAGGATGGCCACCTGACCCAAGTAGAAGTAAATGAAATGCTTGGTCTCGTGGGTCACGTAGCTGCCGAAGTTCCTCCCAACGATGCAGTGCCAGGTCGGGTTGTATTTCTTGTCAAACTCCTGCAAAGGGGAAGTAAAAAACACACAATTGTGTTCGTCAAACACTTGTGAAGCGACATGCTGGGAGGTGTGAAGAAAAGACGAGAAGACGTTGCTTAACGATCGCTAAGCAAGAGCTACAACTGACTATTGATTTAAATGTTACATCAACTAACAATGTTCTGCAGATATTACATTGTAGAAGGTATCAGTAGACTAGTTTCACCTCAGAACATGCATGTATTACTCTTCCAAGTTGAGACTAAATACTATGCGTCACTATTGAGCAAACCCAAAATACTTGATCACTCAATGATGCAGCCTAACTTGAGATGGATGATTTTATTGTGAGAAGTCTAAAATGGTGCCTTCATGGCAGCTCATTCGTTTTGTTACATTTAAATATATTAAATATATTTGCTTGATAAGCTACAGTATTTGAGCCTGAAGAGAACTGAAAGAAGAAACAAATATATATATGTTGCCAATTTTGCAATTATAGGAACTTGAACAATTGTCAACACTCAATCCAAGAGTGGAAACTATTACAAATAGTATCAATTATGCACACGCACTGTGTGTGTGGTCAGTGCGCGCAGCATAGCCTCACATCACTGGTTGCTGCTCGTTTCACTACAGAAAACACTAAGATTTTCCACGTCGGTCGGGTCGGTCGAAGTGACGGGAGACGCGTCGTCGTCGTTACCTTCTTGATGTATGCAGCGATGTCTTTCTCGATGTTGTACTTCTCCAGGGCCTGCGTGGCGCACTCCACGGCGTCCTGCTGCATGTCCTCCGACATGTCGGCGTTCTTGATCACTGCCTTTCTTTCAGACATGGTTGCCCTGGGAAACCAAAACACACCGGAGGATTATCATCTTCACGGACGCATTGGCGCGCACGCACACACACACGCGCGCACACACACACACGCACACTAGACTCTGGCCCCTGAGCATCCCCAACAGTAATCATCGATTGACTAACGCGAAACCCGTTTGGAGCACATAGCGTCACAGGCTTCGAGAATGAATAAATAAATGAACGGTTAATGGGTGACGACGTTATCATTACATAATAACTGACACATAATATGTGAACTGGCCGTTTCTACAAGTGTTGCATAACAACTTCCATCAGCGGAGAACTCGGTGGATGCGCGCTCTGCGTAGTTTCTATGGATACAAGACATTTGAGATGATCGTCTCCGTATTACCGGGAGGTTTAGGGATCCTTTGGCTCGCGAAAGCTGCTAAAGAAAAGCACATTTTTTACAACTGCCCGAGGCTAGAGAGCAGCGATTTAAGAGCCAGCGTCGCTTCGACACGCAGCAGGACCAAAACAAACACCGCATCTTCGTGCCTATAACGTAACGACTGCCGTTAACGTCATCTGAATCAAGCTACCACGGGGTGAAACATCGCCACTATTATACCGCATATTCAGAATGGCGAGCTGTTGATCCGCTAACGTTAAAAAAAAAAAAAAGCTCCATTACTAGCTGCTCATTCATCCCGCGGGAGGAAAAACACCGTCTAACAGTAAGCACGGATGATACCACTTCAACGACACTTACAACTGAACACGTTAACCACCGTACAACTTTCTACATGCCAAATGCTTCCATTTACCTTCTAGTCTTCCGTTTATAGTGTTTGTCTAGCTTTAAACAGACGACCGCTCCTGTAGTGACAACTCCCGCGAAGTGGTTGACACAAAAGTAGTGTGGGTGTGTAGGGCTGAGAGACCGCTGCCTCGGCCTGCTCCGATTGGCCGGTATTCTTGCACGGGGCGCTGCCATTGGCCGGTGCAGGTCTATCTTTCGGGTGTTTCTGCCCGCGTTTTATTTCAGACCGTCGTGCCTTGCGACACGATCGTTGCCGGGGCGACCACTGTAAATAACTTGCTTACGGGCAAAGTTATGAGCGAGATTATCCATGCCTACTATGTTCCGTGAGTCACTGGCGATAGACCGTGGCAGGTTATGGAGTGAATTTGATTTAATATGGTTGTGTTTCGCACACATTGAGCATACTAACTTTATTTTAAATTGTTTTATTTATTAATTATACTTTAAATAAAAATGTAAAATGTAAATAAAGTAAATGAAAACGCAGGTCGACCTCACATTAAACGATTTTTTTGCAAAAAGTTATAAATGACATACCAGCGTATTTCGAACATATAATCTCATTCTCGCATAATATATAATTTATATAGTGTGTATACGGTGTATAATTAATTGGTAATTTCATAATATGGTAGGACATAAAAAGTATAGTATAGCGTGCCATAAAAATAGTATTAAAAAGTCATAATATCATAAAAATAAAAAAAATATTCATAAAAAAGTAATTAAAAAAAGTCAAAGTATAGTGTGTCATAAACCAAGTCATAGTAGCACAAAATTGTTAGCTGAAATATTTGCTTCCTGTCTGGAAAAGGTTCTTCTTACTATCATTTTGCCAGAATAAACAGGCTTTTATTAAAAATAGATTTTTATTTTCCAGTCTTCACCGACAGAATAAACTAATGTATTCCTCGAACCCGATCTGTCAAGCCCCAGAAGTCCTTCTCTTGCTAGACACTGAAGGCCTTGGACCAGGTCCCAGGTTCTAGTGGGACTTTCTTTTCTCTGTTCTCCAAAAGTTTGGATTTGGGGGAAAATTCATCCTCATAGGGTTATGCTATTCTACGTCTCTCCTCTTGCTTTGGTCCAGACCTCTTCCTTCACATCGATATACTGAGACCAGGTTGTCTCCTCTACCCTTGACTATTTGTGCTTGTTATCAAATCACTGGCTATTGCCCTGCGCTCCATAAATGCCAGTGACGGGGTCCTGTGGGAGGGAGGAACAAAGTCTCATTATACGCCGATGATGTATTGTTATACATAACAAATCCATACCACAAAATGACCGAATGTCTCTTTTGAGGGGTCACGGTCGGGTCTCAGGCTACAAGCTGAATTTGTTACAGAGTGAAATATATCCTATAAATACCAAAGCAGGGTCTCTAGTTTACCCACCATGTCGAAAAAGTCAAATGAGCTCAAAGTGTTGAAAGTCATAGTAGAGTACAGCATGTCCAAATAAAGTCATACAAATGTATAGTACAGAATGTCGAAAAATGTCTAGTTTGGTAGATTGAAAATTTGTTTAAAAAAAGTCATAGAATAGAATTTCAATAAAGTATAGTATGTTCAAAAAAGACAAAATAGTTTGTTAAAAAAAGTCGTGAAAAAGTCATAGTGTATAGAAAAAAAGCCGTAGTATAGTATGTCATAAAATGTCATAAAAAAACGTCAGAGTATAGTATGTTTGAAAAACTCACAAGTCATAGTATATTATTTCAAAAAGAGTCATAGTGTAGTATGTCAAAAAAACTCATATTATAGTATGTCTCAGAAGCAATACAAAAAAATCATAGTATAGTATGTCTAAAAAAGTCATGAGAAGAAATCATAAACAGTCACAGCATGTCAAAATACTGCACTAGTATAGTCCTTTTGAGTCTTCTGATCACTCAAAGCTCTTTAACACAACTAGTCATTATTCACCCATTCATACACTGGTGGCGGGGGCTACCATGCAAGGTGCCACCTGCCCATCGGGACTCTAACTAATCACCATTCATAGACCGCAGGAACAGCCTGCGGGAGCACTTTGGGGTTACGTGTATGAAGGGAACATGGACATGGACTAGCAGACTAGTATAGTATGTCAAAAAAGTCATACTTTACTATGTATAGTATAGTATGTTGATAAGAGTAATAAACAGTATAGTATGTCAAAACAAGTTATAAAAAAGCCATTTAACATATTATAGTTATATAGTTGTATAGTATGTTGAAAATGTATGAACAAGTCTGAGTATAGTGAGTCATGTTGGAAATGGACATAGTTATAAAGAGTCGCAGTATAGTATGTCGAAAAATGCAAAAAAAATAAACGGTTTCATGAGGTCAGTGACCTTTGACCCCCAGATTCTAATCCGTTCAACCTTGCGTCCAAATTGACGTCTGTGTCAACATTTTTGAAATTCACTTAGTGTTCCCCGAGATATCACGAGTACAAAACGATCTCCGTCCACAGTGTTTCAGCCATCGTTTCCGAAATGATCTCCGTCCATACTACACGCCTGGAAACGAATATCACGTGACTCTTCACGTACACTGGGCATGCGCCGATGTAAACAGGAAGTAGATTGTTGTACATATGTACTATATACTGTACTATATACTGAAGTCACTATGTAGTACCTTGTAGTATATTATACAACAAACTCTTAAAATTTTAAATTTGATAGTTAAAAAAAAAGTGAAAATTGAAATAAATGAAAATTGTCATTGTATAATTTGGTTACCAATTTATTTTTATTTTCTCAAATATTTCCAGCAATACTTGCAATCCTAATCCTAATCCACCAGTTCTGTTACAGATTAATATCTGTATCAGAGTACACTGTAGTAGTATTTCAGTGACCCTAAAAGCACGGAAAATACGAGTCATCATTTTCACACGACCACATGAAGTCTACCAGTGTAACACTCGTATTCACGTAAACAACAACGGAGGGGGGAAAAAAAAACACTCATTTATTTAAAAAAAAATTAAATAAAACAATGACCTTTATGTCCCAAATTGTAGAAGAACACAGCAAATACATTGAAATGACTTTCATAGTCGCTTTCTTTTCAATAACATAGTTGAATGCTACACTAACACACACACACACACACACACACACACACACACACACACACACACACACACACACACACACACACACACACACACACACACACACACACACACACACACACACACACACGCTTCTGAGATCATTTCCAGCTGCAGCTTCAAATAAAAGTGTAAACATGTGCGTCACTGGCTGCGGTCCTTCGGCTCTCTGTATTTGTAGTGGATGTACTCAAAGATGTCTCTCTCACTGTCCACCAGCAGAGGCTCCCCTGCCACACCTGCAAACAGAGCCACAAAAGAGAAGCAGCGGATGTTAAACGCTTAAAAGCACAAACCATAGAAGAGCACACGTCACGTTTGACTGAGACTCACCGGTGACCCCGAGTGGCCGTATGGTGTACTCATTAAGAGTGAAGCCCTTCTCCAGCGCGTGGGTCCTCATGGTTTTGTTGAAGATGTCACTTCCAGTGAAATAGAGCACGCCACAGTAGTACTGGTCCTTGGGGATTAACCTTGGGGAAACGGAGAGCGGACCGTTAGAGAGCAGGCGCTTTGAAGAGTAAAGACATGGAAACACAGGGTTGTCCTCCATCATAACTGGAGCCTGTTTGTGTGTGTTGTAGTGGGTAGAGGCAATGTTTTCATTTAGGAGGACCGTAGAGCTGAGCAACAGAAAGCAGGGCACCTAATATCAATACGCCTGTGGAGGTATTCTTCCTCTTCTTCGTCACTCTGCTGCAGCTGGCACACTCCCTAGAAAACAAGATCCAGCGCAGAGTGAGCACAGTCACGCACATACTGTACGATCGTTGCACATGTGAAAGAAAGGAGCACGGGCCTCACCATGAACTTAGTGTCTCCTTTGGACAAGGTGTCGGTCACAAACCCAATGGACTCCAGATGTTCCACCACTGCATGGAGGAGCTTGGGCTGGAGACGATGAAGACGAATAGAACACAATATGCATATCAAGTCAAACTGCAGTTAGTAACGTGAACATTGATGCGTGAGCCACAGGAGAGTTTACCTGCTTCTGAGTCTCAGAGGTGTAGTCCGGGTGAGTCAGCAAAATATCGATATCACCACTCGACGCTGCGCCTGGAAATTAGGAACGTGTGAATCAATACGAGAGTCTGACCTGCCGTCATTAAGCGGGCGTCGACGCGAAGGTTTTACCTCTCCTGTAGCTTCCACAGATTGTCCCGATGTAGTCTGCACCGACCTCCTTCAGCTCTCCGACAATAAGAGTCTGAAGGAAAACACACGGCGTAAGAAAAACTCTCCGTAAAACAGCTAATAAGACGACAACAAAAAAAGAAAACGTAGATGCTTCCTCTTCACCTCCATCTGCTCCATTTCCGCACGTGGAATCCTCTTCTCAAACTCCTCAAAGTACCTGAAGGCAGCGAAATGAATCACGACACACAACTCAGACTTAAGATGTTCAGACAGTTTATTTTGGCAGAAATGAAGCTGAACTTACTTGAGTCCGATCTGTTGATGATGGTTGAGCTTGTGCTCGATCTTCTTCAAATCTAAAGACATTAACAGAGCATTTAAGATCTACAGTGAGCACTTGTGTTGAGCGTCGAATCAAACGTGAAGCACCGATAAAGATTCTTTTAAAACAATTCTAATAAAAAGAAACTTAACAAACCTTCTAATGTCTTCACCCCGTCTTCGAAAAACTTCCTGGCGGCCGCGGGGCTGAAGTCAAGAGAAGCAGTTTGTTACACAAAGACACACAAATAACACACAACACAACCACACAAACATCTGGAACCTATTGCTGCTTGCAACTAAATTCTGGAACCTATTGCTGCTTGCAACTAAATCATTTCCCCTTGCGGGATCAATAAAGTTACTATCTATCTATCTATCTATCTATCTATCTATCTATCTATCTATAAGCTCTTAGAGTATATCCACACTACTCCGTTTTCGTTTGGAAACGCATATGTTTTGCTCCGGTTACACTGAGCGTCCACACTACGCCGGCGTTTTGGAGCACCGTAAACGGAGGAGTTTAGAAACGATCCCGAAGCCGGATAACTTTGAAAACTCCGGGTAGCGTATTCGTGTGGACGGGCGGAAACGCATACGTTTGGAAACGATGACGTAACACCCGCGATCGACTACCAGGTTAACTGACAACTGATTGCAGGCATTGCTGACCTTGTTGTCTTTACTAGCAGCTGTTGTCCAGTTAAAGTCTGCATGTCTGAGGAGGAAACAGCTGTTATTGTAGCGATCAGTGAGCGGAGAGAGAGCGAGAGCGAGAGCGAGAGAGAGAGAGAGAGACCCACAGCGCTGTAACTAACGTTAAGTCTGAAAAATAAAACTTATTAAACTTTCCACGAACTGTATCTGTTTGAGTTTATAGAGGAAGATTTGAGAGAAGATCTTAAGTATCAAACACATACTTACGATCATTAAAGACTACTTTATTACTCTGGTTGCTTAGTTACAAAATACGACAATCTACTTCCTGTTTACATCGGCGCATGCCCAGTGTACGTGAAGAGTCACGTGATATTCGTTTCCAGGCGTGTAGTATGGATGGAGATCATTTCGGAAACGATGGCTGAAACACTGTGTGGACGGAGATCGTTTTCGTTTGAAAACGGAGTAATGTGGATGTAGCCTTAAAAGCAACCGGCGCAAAAGACGTCTGTCGCGGCAGCCAATCGGCTGTCGTCTCAGAACTAAGTTAGTCAGGTGTGCGCGTCGGTGGCTAGTGATTTGGTTGATTACCCAATTCCAGTGACTCTGGTGAGGAAATTGATAGAAGAGCTGGTGTCGTCGGTACGGATCTAGATGAAAAAACACAAGAGTAGCGCGTCAGTATTGTGTAATACATTTAAAAACATGTATGTGTCGCCACGCCCCAACGCTCACCTTTTCCAGTTTCCGTAGCGTGCCGGTTTGTAGGAACTCATCGATCTTTTCTGCTATTTTCGCTCCAACACCGTCCTGTTGACGTGCGAGACAAGCGTGAGGGTGCTGAACAAACGTAGTGCTGTTGACAAATCAGTATGCATCTGGACCCTGTGTCACCAGGTCAAACTTCCACATGTCGCGTGATGCGTTTCTTTAAATAAAAAAAAGGCATCAACTGAAGCAATTTTAATGCACGTACCAGTTTCTTGGCCTCTTCGCCATTTTTGATTTTGTTTGGGTACTTGGAGATGGTAGATGCTGCTTTCCTAGACAGGGAATAGGCACACAAAAAAACCACACGTTTCAATCTGAAGTGCCTTGTTTGGACATTATATTACATTAGGTATCACACCTGGCTGTCTCAACCCTCACCCTTTAAACGCCTCGCTGCTTACCTGTACGCGTTGTACTTGTGTATTGCCCTGTTGACGTTCTTCTCATAATTGGCCAGCTCTGGAAAACAGAAGTTAACACACACACACGTCTTACGGCTTCATATTCACCTCGCGCTCCTGCAGTTTATTGACCACAGAAGGCATTTAAATGTCAACTCTCTCTCTCTCTCTCTCTCTTTGAGCTATCAGAGCAGAGAAACTCGGGATAGTTTCAAGCAAACTCGAGTCACAAACGTTATCATTTAGCATATTTAAATGGCGTTACTTATGCAAAGATATTTGGATATTTTGGCTTATAAACGGAACCCGAGCGTCACGCTAGCTACTGTTAGCCGAGCGCAGCCGTCTTCTCTGCTGCACTCACCGACCAGAAAGTCAGTTATTCCCTCATTGGGGGATTCCTGTGGCGCTTTCCTCTTGCTCATGGTGTCTTTGGCGAGCTGTCAAGTGTCCGCTGTACACTTTGAAACGACTTTAATACGCACGCGTGGGAAGTTTAAAACGTGTGTAATCTCGGCTAGCCTCCAACCTAGCACATTAGCTTTAGCACAGGCTGAACAATGACCGAAAGACGTTGAGGGGGTAGGGGGGGCGGGGCGTGCGTCACACGTCATACAAACTCAGAGTTGTGACGTAGTAATTCAAAAATGACTTCTTCAGCACACTGACTGTGTCCACGCTGTACGTTTTAATACACAAGAATGTAAAAATATCCATATACAATGACTTCACAAAAAATATGCATTATTACAAAGCGCCAGCTTTACACACAGACTAAACCAAACACATCTCATCAATGACTCTCTCTTTAACTAGCAGTTATTAACATTAATGTACAGACAAGAAAGAATGCATATTGTTCAGTAGCATGTTTACTGCTCCGTAAAGCAGTTTATAATTTAATGAATGATGATGATGATTAAGTGATCGTCTGTTTTACAAGGTTCAGCGTTATGTCAATAGAAATGAATCTCAATAAAGCGGTGGATTTACAGGACCGTATCCTCCTCCTCCTCCTCCTCCTCCTCATCCCTCCTCATGTGTTAGGAATCTATTTTTACGTAAACTCTGTCCCTGGAGAATATTTTAACGGCCTCCTCGATTTCAGAGAGCCTACAATCGAGATGAGCCCGGCGCGCTCGAACGCTCAGACTGTCGGCATTGAGGGGGAGGGACAGCAGCTCCGCCACGAGGGAGCGATGGGCTGAGGAAACAAACGGAGAAAAAAAACAGCAGAATTAGAGAAGCACGTATTCACTATAGTAGTACTACTAAAGAGCCACAGAGACGTACTCTCTTTGAGGGACTTCAGAGTTTCCTGCCTCTCGCTCTCGCGCATCAGGGTGTGACCCGCTGGGACCGTAGGATCAGGTGCGTTCCTCCTCCTCTCCTCCGCCTCTTTGTGCCACTGCTCCTTCCTTTCCTCAAGGCTGAGTGCGTGTTTTCGTATTTAGTGAGAGGGAGAGCGGAAATGAGCAACGGCGGTAAAAAAAGTCCACCTGTGTTTTCACCAAAAAGCTGATTGTGAGTTGTAGGTGAGTGGGTACTCACTACTGAGGCACCTGTCCCTTGACCGCGCTGGGGACGGGCTTCTCTGGAAGGCTTGTCAGGGACTGGGACCGACGCAGCACAGTTTTTCCCGCCGACCGGGCGTTGTGTTTTACGAAGTCCACCGACTGGCCTTGCACCTGTAACTGCATCCACACACAACAACGCATGGAATCAAAACAACAACAAAAAAAGGAAATGTTGCAGATACACAACAAATTGAGGAAAGCTCTCGCCAGCTCTGCTCGTCAAAATCAATATATTATACCTCTTATTGTCTGATCATGTGAGTCTGTATGAATAAACATAAACATTCTCACTTGCAAGTTCTGGTCCCGGACGGAGCTGCAGGAGGCCGGGCGTCGCAAAGCCACAGGAGAGGTTTTGGAGTGCGACGCTGGCGGGGCAGAAGAAGAGTGGCCCTTCAGAAAGTTTTGACACTGTGGTTTAGAAGTGGGACTGGAAACCTGCACCAAGGAGACTGGGTTAGAAGCGAGCCAGAGGGAATACGGATGACTCGAGGACTTGCGTTCGTTTGCAGACTTGCTTCCTTGCCTGCAGCTGGACCATCACCCGGGACGGGACGTTCTGGTATTTGGAGGAAGTCCAGAGAGCTTTCACTGGAAGCGGGCGGGAGTGCGCTCTCTCAGCCTCCTGCTCCTTGCAGCGCCTCTGAATCTCCCTGAGCCGACGCACATTCTCTTTACCAAAGTCGTGCACCCGCTGCTCTGAGGGTCAAGCGTTACAAAAGTTGGTCTCACTTTTAAAAAATGTTTGTTGGGGCTTAGTGGGCTCAATCAAACTTTGACTCGTTATAACAACTTAAATATGGAAAAAGTAGAAATCATATGTGACATCTGGGACCGTCCTTCAAGAAAAAACACAGCTGCTCTTTAAGTTTACGGCCCTGAACAAATGGATAGTCTTACTCTGTTTGGGAACAGGGGTGATGGCGACACCGTCCAGTTTGAGCAGCTCCCCCACCACCCCTCTCCGTCCTCGTTCCAGAATGTGAGAGGCATTGGGGCCGATACGGGGAGGGCGCGCTGGGGTACGAGCGCTGTAGCAGCCGGGGTACAACGCGGGGTCTGGAGCGAGGGGCCCCGAGAGCAGGGCCACAGTTCCATCGTGGTTCCCCTCTAGACGGCCACGTGCTGGAGAAAGAAAGAAAAGAAACAAAACAGGCTAATGTTTGGAGAACAGCACGTTTGCCCCACATGGGATGGATCCTGGGCCTCATTTCTGATTAGCACTCGTGGATGTCAATAGACTTAACTCCAAAAGATGCAAGGTTTGTGGATGTGACCCCCCCCAAAATCACTGGGATCACTGCATAATGAATACAGCTGAGCCCCGTGACTGCATCGAACCTGAAGCAGGTCGTCTGTAGAACTGAGGAAGCAGAGAAGGATCCGGGGGGATTGGCCCGGATATTGTTGAAGGTCCCTCACACATCTGAAGCTGCAGGGGGGGGGACAACATCAACAACTGTTGAAAGTTGCTGTAGCAGCTAAGCAACAGTCGAACATACAACTATTTACAATGATGATTGGTTAGTGACAAGCAAGATATTAAATAACCAATAATTTACTGTAATAACTGTATTATGTATGTATATAACCAAATCACAGACTGAATGAATACGACTACGCAGAAGTGCAGTTTGCTTTAAGTTTATGTTTTGATAGGTTGGTCTGCGTGGTGCGTGAAATGAATACGTGAATGAATGAATCATTCTTTAGGTTATAGCTGTGAAAACACGCCGTTCGTGCGGCTAACGTACCGCTAGCTGGTTTGTTGTGAAGTTAGCTAACGTCACGAGACGTGCCTTTAATAATTAAAGTAGATTAAATACATAATTTTTTTTTTGTTTTGTTTAAGCTGCATAACGTTATGAAGTCAATCAGCGTACCTGTAATATATCTTCGTGTTTATCAGTTGAGGATTTTCTTCACGAGACTGATGACGCTGAGGTATAAACCGTATTAATGCTTGTTGCAGTACTCCTCGCCATGGCAACGGGGCACCTGCGCACAGAACTAGACGTGATAGAAGAGAAACAGTCACCCACTTCTATCAACATTTCATCCACATTTATCCAAAATAATTTAACTAATAAACAGTTGGGGGTTGAATATAAATTAGACACCGACCGAGCAGCCTACAGCGTGTTGCCCACTAATTCATAATCATTGTCAGTTAAAATTGTGTCGCATTATTTTGGTGACTAGCCTTAAAGGGATTACTGATAATTATAATAATAATAATAATAATAATAATACATATTCAATTATTAATAATACGTAACTCACAAGTTATGATTTAATGGGGTCACGCCGGCACTGACCTGAAGTTTACAGTTCTAGCAGGTGTATTTCTATAGTAATCCTGCTGGTGCCTGTATTGCTGGATATTTAGTTCCCCGAGTATTGCCTTGCAGGTTTACCAAAGACACATTAAATTAAGTACGACTGCCACACCTACACCACAACTATTACCCTGGAGTCAAAATATAACCATTTGATTGCTTGAGCTTTCTGGGGGAGGTAGTCTACACTGTACTCATTCTGAGATATTAATGTCTGCCTGACAGGCTCTCATCAGGGAGTACCAAATACATTCATTAGTGTTATTAGCTGGAGGTCATCGCCCTCGAGTGGTGTAAGAGTCTTATTACACCGAAACAAATGCAGCATTTCCACAGTTGTGTCTCACACTGTTGCTATAATATAATATAACATAATATATTATAACATAATATATTATACAATAATATATTATAACATAATATATTATAATATAATATATTTTTTATATATTATAGCCACTGCCAGTGTGAAACAACAATACACACACACACACACACACACACACACACACACACACACACACACACACACACATACACACACACATGCTTATATGATTATGTTATTATACAAATCAAACACCTTCTGAGCACCAAAGATCTTCTCAATAATTGTGACGGTGTCCACGTGTAAACATGTACGAACAGTATAACTAAGTATACTATATGAGTTGTTGTGTTTTTGCTCAATGTCAATTGCACAACGGCCCCGCCCTCGGTCGGAGGTCTGACTCGCGCCTGCCCAGTTGTGCGTAGTCTCCGCTTTCTCCTTCACTGTGCCCCGCTGCTCCGAACAGCGACCGTCAGACTCTTGCACGCTCCGCCCCACAAATAAAGGTAAGGAAACAACTGACTTCAGCAAATTGTTATTTTGAAAAAAACTTATGCTCTATATGTCGGTTCATTGAGCTGTTGTTAACTGTCGCTTCTGACTGTCGGTGAGAAATGAGTCACACATATAAAGGGTGTGCGTGCAGCAGCAGCAGCAGCAGCCGGGGTCTTAATGCCACTTCAGGCCTGTGTGTGTCATTAGTGTAAACTGTAAACTGGCTAAAAACCCTGAGGGAGTTTTGCGCAATGTATTTGCGTAAATGTGATGCGGAGAGGTGGCACGTGGGGGTCCCACTGTCATGTTGTCTGTTTGGTTTTAAAGTAGCATATAAAAGTAGCATATTTCACCACTGCGGCGAAACACCCAGAAAACAGCTGAGATTAGATTCTGCGTTTGAAAAAAAAAAAAAAGTTCGCTGTTGCAGTGATGGAAACAACTCCGCGCGGACAACCAGAAGTCTCGCGGACGCACGGGCTATGGACAACCAGAAGTGGACGCATCTGGACAATATAAGAATACTGGTCCACTGTATGTTACAGGGCCGCACATGTCTTACTTCACCGTCTTATCTGGATGTCTGGAGGGCACAAAGTCTACGAACGGCTTCTTAACAGGGACCGTTATCTTTGGCCACTGTGGCCATCTTTACGCACGCTCCTCCCTATGCAATTCCATAGTAGACAAAGAGCGGTGTAGGGGACACACGCTGGGTATTTATTAGGCAAATCAAGTCGAACAGTTTTCTAATTGACATTAGGTCATTTACCTGCTTTTTAAAGAGCTTAAAGACACTCTATATCCAGGCTGCTGCAGTGAGCACACTGGTAAACAAGTGCTCTCACACGTCAGTCTGAACTGTTGTCAATAACGGACCCCACTATGGGTCAAATGCATCCCTACCTCACGCTCCTTAAGCTATAAATTGTCTTAGTGTAACTTGACCGCGCTCGACCTTATCTCACAGCCACACATTCCTCCCGTTAGACACTTGCCTTGGTTTCACCTTATCTGAGGGTTCGGCCAGCGTCGGGCAACTGCCTGTTTACACGGTTCTATAGGTGCTTTTTTAGTTCAGCACGCTCATTAGCAAGAGGGAGAGTGTCAGGGTTCGGTCCCATACTGAACCGAGAAAGTCTCGCTGTTCTTCAACTATTGAATAAATGTCAACATGATTGCTAAACCTTTAGAAATTGCAAAGGCGTTGCATAACCAATACCAATTTCTGTTCAGACTATTACATTAAATTAAATAAAAAACATCCAACACACTGGCTTCACCTTCACAAATACAAGACGTTGACAATTTTTTTTACCAAATTTTGTAATATATATACTGTATATATATACAGTATATATAGGAGCAGGTCTCCAATAGATGAGGTCAAAATGTAAAAGTAATAACGTGTCAATACTAAATGACTAAAAGCACATACAACAGTGTCATCGCTGTGAGACCACCATGGACAAATAGCAGACTTTGTCCTGTTTTAAAGACATTATGTGTCTGTCCACACAGTCCACCATGTTGTTGCTGGCGTTGCTCTCTGTTTCCCCCCTCACTCACCGCTGTTGATCACGGGGTGTCATTGTGACCTTTGAGCTCTCAGTCAAGGCCGTTCGGCTGGCTGCTGCCCATAAAAGTGTAAAGGCCGGCGGCAGCAGCAGTGTGTGTGTTTGTGTGTAAATACAGTGTGACGAGTGAGTCTGTCTTCCTACGAGGTTTAATAGGTTGAACCCGGAGGAGGACGCATGCTGTGGCTCCTGGGGGGGGGGGGGGGGGGGGGGACCACACTCTTTTGATTGTGGGCCGCATGCAGAAACACGGAAGGAGTCACGAGCAAAACAACAGCAAATGTTTTCAACCTGATACACTGAAAGAAAAATAGCGATTCACCTATTTATCAAAATAACTGTGCAATACGGTGAAATGTTGGACGTTACAGTTGTTTCCTGGAGTGCCCACATATCACAAAAACTCTGTATCTGCTGCCCCCCCCCCCCCTCAGCCCTAGTCACATGTGCTGTAGTGTTGGGTTCACCTGGGCTAAATTTAGAGCTACGTGTTTGAGACTGACGGATGAAGGCCAGCAGGGAAAGGGTCAAACATGGAGTGCCAGTGTGGAGCGGAGCAGGAGAAGAGGAGAGCATCTCGGGTGAAGTGACAAAGACTTGCACCTGGTCGGCGAAAAATGTAGGTCAACCGGCAACCTTTTGACAAATGAACACTGAGGCAGCAGAGAGACGGACAGGACGGCGTGACACACGCCGTGGGGTTCACGGTCGGGTGTTTGCAACGTGAGAAGGATGGAGGTATTTATCTCGACCAATGAGAGACGGCGTCTCGACACATTTCTGTATTTGTAGTCTTTCTGACTCTTGTTTTTCAATGGCTGCTTTAAAGTGGGTGGGACTTAAAAGATGATGTCCCGATAGTTCAGCAACACGTGAATCAGAATCTGACGACAGCGGTGCAGGAGACCGATATTTCTCCCAGGAGTTGGTAGAGACCAAAATAGAGCTAAAAGAGAGAGTGAAACGTTCACCGGGTGACCGGAAACAAGACGAGCGGATGTGTAAATAAGCAATATCATCATAAAATATGTCAACGTCTGAAGGACTCTGCTCATGTTGCCTATAGGTGACATGTGACGGGTCGCTTTGACGTCTGGTTGCATCACAGCGTGCTGTTGGTGCAACACGCATGGACGCGTGTTCAGGTGGTGCCTTTCTTCTGTGCCCTTGTCAGGGACAGACGGGCTTCTATATTTCACCACATCATCGTTTTCCACCCTTAACGCCAGTAATCAGTGTTCCTTGTCTGATAATAAAAAGCCACCGCTCAGCCTTCATCGCGCTCAGAGCGCACGCGTTCATCACCTGTGCACGCATACGGAACAATAGCCCGCGTATCGTGCACAGCGCTGGACTTCTTGCCAAAAGTGTCCCTTGTTGTCCCCTCCTTGCGTTTCCCGTCCTCTGAGGAGACATGGCAGAGAAAGGAGAGGGGTGCGAGGTCCAGCGGGACGAGGCAGGAAAAGGCAAGCAGGCGGTGAACAAAGGCCACTGTGGGACATGTCAGCACCGCACACCCAAGGGACATGGTGAGTGGTGGACGGGGGGGGGGGGCAGACGACCAATCATCGGGGCCCCTGGATTGAGCTTTGGCCGCAGTGACGTTAATCTCTTGAGGGCCAAGATTTGCATGTGTGTGACATTTTTTTTTTCATCTTTGTCAATTCCAGTGTTGACAGATGTTTAGATTTTCTGAGGAAAAATTTGAGGTTGCATTACCAGAAGCAAAGTCTTCATCCTCTGCAAAATAAAAAAAAAAATGATTATGATTATCAGTTGAGGGAGCGATCAGGACAAAAGCACAGAAAGGAAGGCGAGTCACTAGTGAAACATTAAACCAGCTTTAGGTAATAAGTGATTCTAAATGTTCCAGCAGTCACCTGGTCAAAAATGTCTTCTTCTTCACACACACACACACACACTGAGCCAGGGGACCCTGATGACCGTCTGAAGCCGGTGCAGTGCAGTGGTGTGCAGGACTCGTAGTTGCTGACTAACCAAAGCTGCTGCTGCTGCTTAGGTTAGCTCTACCGCATTGGCTTTGCATATTTCGTAACACAACATACATATACATATATATATATATATATATATATATATATATATATATATATATATATATATATATCTTTTCCCACTCAAGCATAGCATAATGGGGTTGTTGGTCATGTTTCAAGACAGCATGGGTGGCTGTGTGATCGTTTACATTTGGAGTCCCTCTTCCTCTTAGGGAAGGCTTCATTAGAGAATCAGTCGCATTAGTTCAGCAACATCCGCTGCTTGCTAATGGACCGCTGCCAGGCAATCAATAGGGCTTACATGGAAGAGAGGGGGGGGGGGGCTGTAAATCACCCAGGCAGCCCCCTCCCCCCCAAAGATGGTGAGGGTCTCCCAACTGAGGCAAACGCCAGGTAAACATTCGGTAGAAAACGCTGTGGTGCTTTGTGTGTGAGCAAATATCTTATATATTACATATATACATATATACATATATATATATATATATATATGTATATATGTATATATGTATGTATGTTATGTACTTATGTTCATGTCCTCAGAAGTGCTCTCATTGCTCACCTTCCTCCATGTGTCCGCAAGAGGTTTTCAGCTTGTTGGTTGTTTGCAGCGTTTTTTCGGTTTAAAGGGGCATTCCACCGAGTGAGGCAGCACTGTCTGAACATTTCACGCGGTAGGGAACGAAAGGCACTATCGAGTTGCATTATGGGAAATGCAGGATCCAGGATTTTTTTTTTTTTCCCATGCAAGGGACTAAAAAAAAAACCCCCCAAAAAAACGTGATATTTCCTCTGCTGCCGTCAGTTATGACTGTTATTTGACAATCTGTCCTCCAGCTTTATGGAAGCGCATGAATCAGATGCTGGCGTATCCCTTTAACTGTGCTTTTTTTTTTTTTTTTTTGCATTGCTGTGAAGCGTGTGCTCTTTCATAACCCGCACGTCTGTTCCCTCAGGCACAATGGCCGTCCCTCCTGCATACTCAGACTTGGGGAAATCTGCCAAAGACATCTTCAACAAGGGCTTCGGTAACTCCACAAAGTTCTCACATCAATATACTTTGTGCGATTGAAGAGAGCATGCTTGTTTGCCCTGTGTCACTTGGATTGTTCAAGGATGTTGTTTTTCCACTCTTGTCCCTAATTTCCTTTCCCAGGATATGGAGTTCTCAAGCTGGACGTTAAGACCAAGTCCCAGAGTGGAGTTGTAAGTACGGCTGTTTGTCTCCGTCTATAAGCTTCGTCTTCACGGCCTCTCACTCTGAGAATTACCCAAAAAAATAAAGCGCTGACCCCCCACGGCCTTCGCTTCATGTCACAGTGTGTTTGCTGCCTGATGTGTGCTCAGAGGAACCTACACAGTCAGCAGATTGACACCGTCTGCCAGAGTTTACTACTTTTGAGTGCTTAGTTCGCTCCAGACATGTTGTGTGTCTGTGTTGCTGCAAACCTGTTGTTGCCGTGGTGAAACCATAATGAGCATTGGCATCCAGAGTTACCCACATGCCACAGAACTCAAACGGAAAAGTTGTAAATGTCTTCCCTCTGTGTCAGCTTTCTGCTTCCCATTTCCCCAGAGAGCATGTTCTCCTTAACTTTCTCTCTTTTCTCTTTTCTTTTCCCGCTTCTTCTTTGGATCTTCCTGTCAGATGGTAAGAGTGTGTGTGTATGTGTGTGTGTGTGTGTGTGTGTGTGTGTGTGTGTGTGTGTGTGTGTGTGTGTGTGTGTGTGTGTGTGTGTGTGTGTGTGTGTGTGTGTGCGTGTGTGTGTGTGCGTATCGGGACACAGGTGCACCGTCCAGTGTTGCGTGCACAATGGCTTTCCTCTGCAGCGGCAGCTCGTCCGAGCGACACCCTTTTTACCCCCCCGACTTCCTCCGCAGCGACACTCACAGCCAACCTCCCTCCCCCCCCCAACTCGGTTATCCATCTTAAAGTGTAGTTTGTCTGTTAAATAAGCAGACATGCAAACCTGAGAGGGGTTGTGCGTCAGAGGCAAGGCTTGCTCTGTCTTTTCTCCCTGTGTGTTTTCTCTCCCCTTCCCCGCTTATAGCTGCTGTAGTTGAGCTCTAATGTGCCTTTCTGCTCACCTTCCCCACCTCCATCTCCACCTCCATCTCCCCCTGTCATCACTTCATCCTCCCCCCCCCCCCCCCTTTTCTGTCCCTGCAGGAGTTCGCCACCTCCGGCTCCAACAACACCGACACGGGGAAGTCGGGAGGCCACCTGGAGACCAAGTACAAAGTGAAGGAGCTGGGCCTCAGCTTCAACCAGAAATGGAACACGGACAACACTCTCACCACGGAGATCACCATGGAGGACCAGGTGGAGTCCGAATGTCACAATGTTCTAAAACACAAAAGCATTCGCTTTCAGAGGGAGTATGATCAGCTCATGACCTCTTTGTGTGTTTGTCCTCCTGTAGCTGGCTCAGGGCCTGAAGCTCGGTCTGGACGCGTCATTTGTGCCCAACACCGGGTAAGAACAGCCCGAGTGGTTTTCAATGTCTTAATTAAATTAGTCAATGAATACAGATGTTTATAATACATTACCCATATCTTTTCCTTCCTCTAGCAAGAAGAGTGCCAAGCTGAAGTCCGGCTACAAGCGGGACTTTGTAAATGCGGGCTGCGACCTGGACTTCGACATGGCCGGTCCCACCGTCCACGGCGCCGCCGTGCTGGGCTACGAGGGCTGGCTGGCGGGCTACCAGTTGGCTTTCGACACGGCCAAGTCCAAACTGACCCAGAACAACTTCGCCCTCGGATACAAGGCCGGTGACTTCCAGCTTCACACCAACGTGTGAGTCACTGCGTCGCAGCGCGGAGAGAGAGAGAGAGAGAGAGAGGCAGGAAGTGGAAGTGACACATCGCATACGGGAAGCAACACAAAAGGAGTGGAAGCGCTCCCCCCCCCCCCCCCCCACCAGGAAGGAGACATCAAGTTCTCATCGCCACCTTTTTTTCTTGTGTTTCAGAAATGACGGCACGGAGTTCGCCGGCTCCATTTACCAGAAGGTGAACGCCAACTTGGAGACAGCGGTGCACCTGGCCTGGACGGCCGGCAGCAACAACACACGCTTTGGAATCGGAGCCAAATACCAGCTGGATAAGGACGCCTCCCTGTCTGTAAGCAATCACTCCGAAAACATCACGCACAGCTTGGACTCAACAACTGACGTTAACATGCTGCAGTTTAATTAATGTAGTGTAATTACAGTACATTACAGTCATTTAGCAGACGCTTCTATCCAAAGCGACTTACAATTCCGTATCTATCTATAGATCGTAGGCAGCAATTTTGCAATACGGGAGCAATTTTGGGGTTAAGCGTCTTGCTCAAGGACACATTGACATGAGGCTAGCGGAGCAGGAGCCGGGGATCGAACCACTGACCTGGTTGAAAGTTGGCCCTGCTCTCCACTTAGCCACGTTCACCCCTTGGCATCAGTTGTTGACTTGACGCTGCTGTATCCATATGTAATAATAAATGATGTAACCGGGTCCAGCATCCCATCCATCTGCTCTCCTGACGCTGCGCTCACGAGCGTCTCACCCGTCCATGACGTCTCCTTTCTCCTCGCAGACCAAAGTCAACAACGCCTGCCTCGTTGGAGTTGGATACACACAGACCCTCAGGCCAGGTTAGCCGATTGCTGGATTCATTCATTCATTTTTTTTGTTTGTAACGATACAAACGTAATTCTGACTCGTCCTCCCCGCAGGAGTGAAGCTCACGCTCTCGGGTCTGCTCGACGGGAAGAACGTGAACGGCGGCGGCCACAAAGTGGGCCTGGGTTTCGAGCTGGAGGCGTAGAGAGGTCAGCGGGAGGACGGACACGGGAGGGAGGAGGAACGCAACGCGGGACAAGAAAGAGAGAGAGTCCAGATGTGTGAAAAACGCAGCAGACCACGTCAACAAACACACACACACACACACACACACACACACACACACACACACACACACACACACACACACACACACACACACACACACACACACACACACACACACACACACACACACACACTCGTTGGCCTTATCCCTAAAAGCCCAAGCCAGCCTCTAACACCTCCAGTACTGTAGTTTCAAAAGAATCGAGCATTATTTTTGTGACGGTTACTTTTGAATGAAATCATTAAAACAGCTCCCACAGCCAACCTGTGAGCACACGACACCAGAACACGACACAGAACAGACACAAGTGCGCTTTTAAAAGAGCATTTGTGTCTTGAACGTATGTTTTTAAGCACCTTGTAGTTTCTGACTGTGTGGTCAGAATGTTTCTAGACATTAATGTGATTATTAGACGCTTGTTTTCGGTATATTGTGGTTTCGTTGCATGCTTTCGAGGCGAGAGACACGGGTTTGTTTTGATGCAACAGATGCAATAACAGTTGTGGAGAGTCGAGCGGAGGAGACAAAGAGCGGCGGATCCTCCTCGGGTTCAGTGGGCCGACTCCACCGTCTGACCTCGTTTCAACCCGCGGACCTTCGGTTCTAAATGTCGGGTTTTTTCAGGTCAAAATTTTGCAGACTCAGCGTCACCTCTCCGTCTCGTCTGGTGTCCTGTACCTCTTCGACCGTCACCACTACATTTCACTTTATCTGTGCTGTGCTTTGTGTAGAGAGAGTTAAGTCAACAATTAGGACCTCAAACTGATTTCATTGAATTCATGAATAAAGAATGTTAAACATCATCATTTGGAGGTGTGTATGCTTTTAAAATAAATAAAAAAGGTTGGAAATGTAAATGAAGCAAAGAAAACATCACTTGCAATGAAGTCAAATACTGTATTCAAGATGAAAAGAATCACTTTTCACACACAGACAAGATATCACAGATACTTGACATGTGTAACGTCTCTCATCACTTTGTAGGATCTACACAGGTAAAGACTACCAGCAGTTGGGATTATACCTACAATACACTGATTTAAATGTAAGGAGGTTAAAGCCAACTAAAAGGTTCATTTAGTTCGTTTTGTAGCAGTTTTCACAGTCCATCAATTTGACTATTTTTTTGCATCGTTTCAGCAAAACAAAGAAATGTTTTAATCTCACAGTTTAGACCATAAATCATCTCTTTTTAAAACTTAAACGAGTTCAACAGGAGCACTTCAACTTATTGCAGGGATACTGGGCTGCACTGTATTGTACAGGTGTTGTTGTTATTGTGTCCACCCTCTATATAATTAAGAAACAAAGATCACAGTCAGACAGTCGTCCAGCAGAGACTTATGATAGTCACTTTACAGTTATAAACGGCGTTCAATGATCGTCTTACTAAAATAACGTCCGTAATTAAAATACAGGTCCAGAGAGAAGCCGGATACATATTTACATTTAGGCACATAACACACATCTTAAAATAGAATATGGATTTTTCTGATACAACAAAAACATAGTTTCAAAATGTAAGAGAAATATTCTATATATATTGTCTGTCAATTTTGGTTAAAAAAAAGAACAGAAAATGTACATTCGTGCTTTCTAAATTTGAGGATTAAAGTATCTCTCCCTGTGTGTGTGTGTGTGTGTGTGTGCCGGAGTACAGTAACACTGCAGGAATGTATGTCGGTGGGATAAATGGTTTGAGTCATCTGGTTCCATCCGTGATGCCACTGAAGGGCAACTTTACCCCCAAAAACATATTTCATGTTTTGTTAAAATGACAAAATGAGTAAAAAAAATATAAGATCCAGCTTTAATAAATCCCGCTGACGCTGATCAAAGACGGGAGTCCCGAGTAGGTTTTTCCCCACTCCTTAATCTCATAAAGCAAATACATGCCAGCAGCTATATTACTCATTCACATTTCTTTCCAAAAAACAACTCCCACCACTTGCTCCGGTAGTTTGACATCCCATCCACACGGGGGCAGTAGAGCATCACGCGTACGCAAAGGATGAACCCCCAAATTCAGGAGAGGTCGCTGGAGAAGTTCTGCCTGCCGTCCAGCCACGTCCACTCCATCAACACCTGGGGCCAAAGCAAAGCGCCGTTACACATGAAAACATTTTTTTTTTTTTAAATGACCATAAACGACGCAGCGGCTCGGCGTCACGACAACGAGCGTCAGTACCTCCATGCTGCTCTGGGAGTCCTGGATGGTGTCGTGCAGCAGACTCTGGAGCCGCCCCTCGAACGTCCTGCTCTCCGCCACAAGACACTCGTCTCTGCGGACACACCCAAAGTGATTCATGCAGACTCACAACGCCGACTATGGTTCATCTGCGTATGCACAGGAAATGTAATTGTGCTGGGGGGGGGGGGAGATGATGAAGAGCGGTGTGTAGGAAGCTGAAGTAAAGGAGCGAGTTTGTAGGAAGATCGTCGGCATTAAAAACGGCCACAATTTTGACTCGAGTGGCCGGCAGATGTGTGAACGACGACGAGCGGCGTGGTGAATTAAAAACATTCAGAGATGTGTCTCTGGGTGCAGCTTAGTGTGTGTGTGTGTGTGTGTGTGTGTGTGTGTGTGTGTGTGTGTGTGTGTGTGTGTGTGTGTGCACTCACAACTCCTGCAAGCTGTGTCTGGGGGTCAGCAGAGGCGGCACCGAAGAGGGGGTTGGTAATCCATCGGGACTCCCACTCACCGGGCTGCGAACTTTACTCTGCACAAGACAAGAGTGAGTGAGTGAGTGAGTGAGTGAGTGAGTGAGAGAGAGAGAGAGAGAGAGAGAGAGAGAGAGAGAGTGCGAGTGCATCCTCACACAGGCCACTTTGAGCAGGTTCCAAAGCTCCCTCTGTCGTTTCTCCTGCAGACTCATCAGGACCTGCTCGCTCTCGGCCATGCTCTGGACCACGCCCTCCACCTTCGGCAGCAGCTCCATCACGCGCCGACGGCACACCGCGGTCTTACTGCGTCAAGCGCCGCGAAACACGGAGGCACAAGGAGAAAGGAACAGTTTGTGAACAGGGAAGCGCGTCCCAATCCCCGCGGATTATTCTAGACCTAGACCGTCTAGAAATGACTTTACACATCAGGAACCGGCTGGCTTCATTTTTAAAAAAAGGTACCTGAGGTGTGTGTAGAAGTCTCGGAGCTTCCTCTCGTAGAACTGCACGGCCTGAAGCACCAGGCGCACCACCTCCTGACTGTCCCCTGGGAGCCTCTGGTCTGAGCAGGGGGAGGGAAGAGAAGAGGCAGGTTTATTTTATTTTATTTTTACATGGAAACACCGTAGCGCTGAGTGTTACGCGGACGCGCGCTCCATCCAAACCTCTGGGCTTCTCTCTGAGTTTGCGGAACAGCTCCAAGGCTTTTCCTTCGCTGAGGAACGAAAAAAAAAAGGGGGAAGAAGAGAGGAGGGTTCAAAGGTCATCACTTGTTGTTTTTTTGGTTTGTTTTTTTCCACAGTGGCGTTCGGTAGAGACTCACAGCGTGTCCAGAGTCTCTCCGCTCCGCCACGGCTGCCGCTGCACATCCACGATGTCGGGCTGCAGCTGCATCATCTCATCCTCCAGCTCGCTCACCTTGGCCTAGACACCCACACAAGTTTTTGTGGTCATTTTTTTGGTCATTTTAAAGCACAAGTGGATAGTCCTTCACCTTCCACACACACACACACACACACACACACACACACACACACACACACACACACACACACACACTCAACCGTACCTGACCACAGCTGACAGCGGTCTGCTCCATCTCCCTCCACACGCCCATGAGTTTCTCTGACGCTAGAACATGTAAAAAGACTATCATTAGCCAGTGTTCTAGACACTTTCCATCCAAATTTAGCTATAAATAATTACGACTGAAGGGCAGCTCAAAAGCCGTTTTTGCCGGCTGTCGTGTAAACCTGCCCTCTATCTATCTACCGACGTGTTTTTTTTTGTTTGTTGTTGTTTTGTTTGTAACACAGTACCGATCCCGGTGGCCGTCTGCTCCTGGTATTTGTCCATGTCGATGTGAAGGCTGGTGGTGAAGAAGTCCAGCTTGGCCATGAGTCTCTGGTACATGGACACCATCTCGTTCTTCTGTTTGGACAGCGAGGAGTTGTACCTCAGGAGGCTCATGCTGAAAGACAAGCGGCAAAGACGCACGTTTTTTTGGGTTGTCTTTTTTTTTTGTCAAACAAAGTTTTGTGTTTTTGAGAGCGCGTGTGTTTTCCCTACATGGCGGCTTTCTGCCCCTGCTGCAGCCTTTGCCAGTCCTCCTTCAGGGAGCGGATGGTGTGCCACGCCTGGCCGCAGGTCCTCCTCAGAGGGCTGTAGGCCAGAACCTGCTTATGGCAGGACTCTGTGACAAAGACAAGGGCAAAAGGTTGCATGCTTATTGTCGTTCTATTTATAACAGTCTGTAGCTTTCCCGCAGGAAGGCTTATTGTTCACGTCGGCATAAAAACATTCCATTCTAATTATACCTGGAGGTGATCTTAACCATGAATCCGGAGGGTTCTCTCTGTCTACTAACAGTGTGTGGTTTAAATGAGTGTTATTATTCTTAATTTAACAATAAACCCTGAATGAACCCCTTAGTTGGGCTCGGGGACTCAGTTCATTGGAAAAGTGTTCATGGCGTTTAGGCCACCGAGGCAGATTCAACGCAGCTTAAACATAGAAAAGCTTGACACAGAACCACACGTTTTTTTTTAAAAACCTGTTGTCATTGTTGTTGTTGTGTACTCACGGATGAAGCGGATGTTTTCTGGAAGGGTGCGCGGAGCAAACTGAGGTTCATAGCTGCAACAGGAACGATCGAACAGGAAGACCAGGGGGAAGTCTGTCCGTCGCCCATCTATCTCCTACAGACAACACTTCTTCATTATTATTATTCACCATCATTACGTTGACCGCTGTGTGACGGCGCTGTTGAGACGTTACCGTGTAATCTACGGCGCACTGCGCGGCCGGTCCGTGGGGCTCCAGGGCAAGCCCCGCCTCCAGCAGCAGCTCCTGATTGGCCGCAGGGATGCCGGAGTCTTTCTCTATCCTCAGCTGAAGGTCCGCCACGGTCTCTTCGCCCGAGACGGAGTACGTCAGGATTTTAGCGGAGATCATGTTCAGGACATGAACCAGCTGGTGGAGGAGAAGGGCCAAGCACAGTGCAGAAAGAACAAGTCAGTGTGTTGGTCTCAAAATCTAAATGAGACGAGTGACTGATTTACTCAATTTACCTTGAGCTGCAGGATGACCTCCAGCTGGGAGAAGCAGTCCATGGGCGCAGCGTCGGGGTCTTTGCCTCTCTCCTGAGGAGACCACTTCAACATCAGCCGCAGCCACCTCTCCAGCCTCTCCAACAGCAAACTGTCAGACACCAGGCAACGCGTTAGACTGACTCAAGTCCCGGTTTAAGATTTTGTTTTTTTTAGCATGTGTGTGTGTGTGTGTGTGTGTCTGAAATCACCTGTTGAGGTCGTTGGGCTGAGGCAGATGTTTGGAGAAGCGGACTTCCCCCGCGAGGTCCTCGTAGACGACGATGTCATCCTTCTGCTTCATCTTCAGCTTGTTGTGCCTATAATAAAAGGATAAAGATGGATTATATGAGAGAAAAGCACCCCACCCCCCCCCCCCCGCCGCCGCTTCATCCTCAATTTAATCTCGGTGAATTCCAACCTGTGGACGTACGTGCCAGGAACTGAAATTGCAAGTAAGGGAGTGTGTTTTTGTTCCATGTAACCAGACCAACCTTGGAGTTTCACATCTTTTATTCGTCGTGTTAGTGAGGCACAAGGGGGGCACAACCCACATATCCTGCGATTCTTTGCTTTGGCAACCCCTGAGTATTATTATATTCCCTGTGAGTTACGATCCAGTCACGTAAAACAACCGTGTCCTTTCAAAAACATCATTGTTAAGCTTGTTTTGCAAAAAAAATAAATAATGAGAAACATTTGATTTGAGAGGGGAGAAATGTTTGACACTAGTTTTGGAAAAACATGACTTCACTTCCTTTCACGATAACCTTTGTGACATTTAAACAAACCACCAGTGATGTCACAGTGTAGCGAAACAGCCCGACGTTCACTCCTACTTCACTGCAGCCAGAAGTGAGACGTTAGACCACTAGAGGCCACCAAAAAAAAAAAAAAAAGTAAATAAAAAGGAATTTCCGAACAGTGGTACTACCAAGGAACGGGTTGCCAGGTTGGTAAGAAAGGGCGAAATCCCGTGATGCACTCAAACACCAGAGTCCCGAAGCTCCAGTAGTCCACAGTGAACGTGTACTTCTGTCTCTCAATGAGCTCTGGAGCCTGGAAGATAGAGACGAAGATGAGACATGTACTGTCCAGCGCATGGTGAAGAAGAAGATGGTGAAGAAGAAGATGGTGAAGAAGAAGATGGTGAAGAAAATGTCGTCCACTCAGGGTTTTCATCGCTTACCAAGTACTGAAGTGTTCCCACAAATGAGGTGCAAAGGCTGCTCTGGTCCAGCTCTTTGGCATAGCCCAGGTCTATAATCTTGTGGATCAGCTAACATCAAGATAGAGAAGAGAGCAAAAATATGTTATCCTACAATTACAAATGGACAACTTAACAAGACAGTTCACCCCCCCCCCCCCCCCCTCCAGTATAATGGGACTATATGGCATTTACTATATAATAGTACCGATACCAGTACTTAGGAACAACAACACACGTCGCTCGTTAACGGGATCCGGTCGGTAGCGTTGCTGCACACGTGCAAACAAAGTACTGCTCGATGCTACATCAATCTGAAGTTAGACAAATTGTCTCATGAATGTGATTTGAAGTTAGCTCATGCATGCATGCGGTTTTTAAGGGCTTTTATTTTGAAATGCTACATCAGAATGTCCTGGTTCTCTCTGAGTGACACCTTGAGATGGTCTGCTATCAACCTGAGTTGAAAATATATCGTAACTATGCACCATTTCCTCTAAAATCCCATCTGAAATTAGACAAATTGTCTCATGAATGTGATTTGAAGTTAGCTTGTGAATGCGATTTTTGATGGAGTTTTATTTTGAAATGCTACATCAGAATGTCCTGGTTCTCTCTGAGCGAAACCTTGAGGTGGTCTGCTATCAACCTGAGGTGTAAATACATCGTAACTATGCACCATTTCCTCTTAAGACGCAAATGTTTTGAAAGTTTTCAGTTATGTCAGTTATTCTTTAATCCAGCCCTTATTTCAATTTGAAAACTGAGAACAATAATTGTTGAAATATAATTGATGTGTATTTTCTTTATTTGATTTAACAGTTATTGACTACACAGAGACGTTACTACTACTAGACTTCTTGAATATATATATATATATATATATATATATATATATATATATATATAAATAAATCCTTAAGGAGCCAAGAATACATGAGCCACTTCAATGCTTTTCTGTCCATTTGTATACAACCGTTTAGTCTTAACCCTCCCACACAAACCAAAAACTCAGTCTGTACATTGGATTTACTGTTTCTCTGGTGAGCCAGTTCATGCAAAACTATAAACTCTGTGCAGATAAGTCTGTTTGGTTCAGCATAAACATGAATATATAACCTCTTTAATATGTCTGGCCTCAGTTATATAGCATTCTTCACTTCTTCCCCGTGTCGTACTGCAGGCTGGAGGACACAATGAACAAAATGAAAAGGGAGGCCCAGAGCAGAAGGTAAGAGCAAGTCAATCCCAAACGCTCCCTGAAACTGCAAGGATCAGCTGAAGGGTTGTGTTTTCCACATTAAATAGTCAGTTGTGAGTCGTGCTCGACTGGTGACGGTAAACATGTGAACTTGAGAGAGAGACCAGTCTCCTGCACTTAATCCAACAAAACCCACAAAAGAGGAGGGAAAGAAGCCTTTACTGTAGACGTCCTCTTTGTTGTGGTTCGGGTGTACTGGTCATAACAAGAAGGTTCACAGGGTATTCTACTCACTCTCTTCTCTCCCTGCTGCAGCACAATGTTTTCTGGTTTCAAATCTCTGTGGATGATCCTCTTCTTATGGAGGTAGGTCAGAGCTGACGCTGCAGGGAGAGGAGAAGAAGAAGAAGAAGAAGAAGAAGAAGAAGAAGAAGAAGAATGCAGAGTTAGAGTCGGGCAATTCAGTATCATCGCCGGACGGTTTATATACTGAATAACCAGAATCAATGCAGCAGAACCAGACATATCATCTATTCTATGTCACACATTCTTCTTTCATGTAAAAACCTGGCGCCTACATTACCCACAATGCAACTTGCCCTCTGCCAGATTGTGGGAGATTCAGTTGTATTATGCTAGCGGTCATCAGACCTTTGCTCGGTTCCCTCTGGATCCGCGAAAAAGCTTTAAATTTTCTTTTCATATACAATAGTTTCCCCCCCCCCCCCAAGACCTGTAGACAGACTCAAACCCCAGGCTGAAAAGCAGTGATTCACTGGTTGAAAGTTTCACTTTCACTTTCACATGGACGTCATCAGAAAGTGTGCTCCGTTTCATTAAACAGTGATGTCACAGTGTACTGAAACAGCCCGAAGTTCACCTCTACATCACTGCAGCGAGAAGCGAGACGTTAGACCACTAGAGGCCGGCAAAAACAAGACTTCAAGCTGTAAACGTGCGCTTTTAAAAAAAAAAAAGGTAAATAAATCGTGTTTCTAACTGCAGTGACTCCAGGACACTGTGACATCACTGATGGGTTGGGTAGTGGTCAGAAGTAAAACGGGTGTAAAAGTCTTTAATAAGAACATAAGAGCATGAGGCTCATATTCTGCAGCCTTTAATCTGTAGATTGAGTCAAATAGTTTGTTTTTCCAATTTACAGCTGAAACTATAACGTCGCTTGATTTATGCGTCAACAGGGTGACTAGTGTGTGTGCTGGCAAAGTAGGTTCAACGAGACGGAACTCATGACCTTTGGGCACCTGACTGCGTGAGTGTGTGTGTGTGTGTGTGTGTGCATACCTTTGTCTTTACCCTCACACCCATAAAGCAGTTTAAAGAGGATCACTCATTAGGAGGAAATGTCCACCAGTGGGTAACAGGAAAAGGAGTTTCTCTCTCTCTGTGTGTGTGTGTGTGTGTGTGTGTGTGTGTGTGTGTGTGTGTGTGTGTGTGTGTTCCATACCATGTGTGTCCTCTCTCAGCCTTGTTTACACTCGGTGTAATATACAGTGCGTTGTTGATGAAAGCGTTCGTACATTACGTCAGCGGTCAGAGCGTGAATGCGTCCGACTGCTGACGTAAGCCTCCCGTTTTGAGTGTGCACCGTCGCCGTGGTGACTAAGAGTTTGGTGGGTCATCGGTGACGTCACGATACTGGTCACCGAGACCATTTCCCCATTTCCTCCCCACTACAGGAAACTAATCACGCTGCCAGCTCACTCACTCACTCAATCTATTGCTCACACACACACACACACACACACACACACACACACACACACACACACACACACACACACACACACACACACACACACACACACTAAAGTGGTCTCACAGTGGAGACAGGGTTTAAAGGGATACTCACAAATGTCCAGTAACAGGATCAACACGGAGCCCTCCCTCATTCCACAGCAGTTCTCCAAGAGGTTCAGATACTGCAGGGAGCACAGACACAGTGAACAGCATCAACCCGTCTTCTTCATTGATGTTCCAGAACTTCACGCTCTTCGATAACACAGATCGTTCCATGAAGAACATTGTGTTTGGAAGGAATCAGACGTACAGCGGAGGCATTTTTTGCACCGTTCCTTTTTAAAGGGGCATCCATGGCAGCGATTTTAAACTAAAAAGAAGTTTTTTGCAAATTGGCAAATGAGCGCTTTGCTGTAAATCCTTCGATTTGTTTTACTTAAAACAATGAATTTAAAAGTGTTTTCTACTGCTGGAAACTTGAGGGAGGCCCCGATAATAGAGGCAACCGCTTACTTTTTGGGCCATCTGGGATGCCTTGAAATTTTAATGACGCTGCGGTTTTTTTTTATGACAGTTGGCATTTTCCTCCTCTGCCACGGCTGCCTGTATGCCAACATTGTCCATCGCCTCGAGGCGACACACTCGAAAAACTAGAAAACGCTCCAGATTTCACCCGCAGAAGAAGTGCAAACAAGTCGTACTCACGGGCGAAAAATTGTGAAATATAAGCAAAAGTGACATTTGTGTGTTCTTTGTTTCACAAGGACTGTATGTGCGCGCGCACACACACACACACACACACACACACACACACACACACACACACACACACACACACACACACACGAACATAAAGCAGACGTTTACCCTCCTCAGGTCTCCTCCCTGACAGTACTCCATGGCCAGCAGCGGCAGGTCGTTGATGGTTATCATTTCTTGCATTCCCTCAGGAACCTCTCTGGCCGCGACGACGTTAACGTGATCCAACCTGCGCCGAGTCAAAAAAGGAGCAGATAATCAGTCGGCGGGGCGGAACGACGTGTTCTATCAGATTTGTTCCGGTGGATGACAAAAAGACAATTAAAGAAAAATGTAGAGAAATCTAAATCTAGACCAGAGTCTGTTGGGAGAGCGAGCCATTCAAATGAAGCGACGTCTGCTCGTCAATAAGTTGGCAGAAGTTCACCTCCTCATTGGTGATTTCTTTCCTCGTCTTATTTGTTTTAAAAAGGCCTGAAGACATAAAAGTATCCAGTAATTCACAAGAAAACCAAAATGACTGGTCGTCAACCAAACATGTTGCAGTTGTCCGTAGAAAGAATAAATAAATTGTTGTGCCAAAATTTGAAGAAATTCCCTCCAGATGATCCCAAGAGAGTGGACCAGACGGACGGACGGACGGACAACCGCTTTTATGATTACTGAAGTGCGAATGCAAATCGGCAGCAGTGAAAAGCGTTAAGCTACACACAAACTACACCACGGTCACATGTACACAACGAAGGCTCGTCGCCGCGACGACGTTTTGTTTGGGTTCATTCGAGCATTTTATTAAGATAACGTAAAAAAAAGCTTCAAAACTCTTGACGTATTTCACGTTGTAGAACTAGATTCTTTATCTTGCGTAAACCACAGACTTCATTTGAGACATCTGACCTACGACCTCATTGACTTTGGGACGTGTGAAGTGGAAGTGGAAAAAAAACAAAACAACTCATTTCCAGGTTTTAGGACTCATTTCTACAGCACTCTATTAAAAAAAAAAAGACACAAAAAAGAAAAGTCTGAAAAAATCAGCAGCATGTTGTGCAGCAAAAACACTTTTTCTTTCTTCTTCCTTATTCTGTTAATCGACATCCCAGAATTATCTTGAGGCCCCTCCCCCGAGTTGGGTCCAATATATCCAGACTTTTTTTTGAGGAAACCCAACACAATATTTTGTTATTTTATAATATATATATATATATATATATATATATATATATATATATATATATATATATATATATATATATAACAAAATAATGTAGAAATGTAGATCAACACTGTGTCGCTGTTTCATAACTCTGATTGAAACGGCGTGTTTCTGGTCGAGCCCTCTTTATAACACAATAGATGACAAACTCAAACTGATACCAGATGCACCAGGAAAATGACTGGATCCGCGCCGTTGAACAACATGCAGCGGTGTGTCAGAACGGCTGCAACAGCAGAGAGGCGTGCGATCATCGTCACTAGAATAATAAGGCGTGGTTATTATCATCCATTAACGCGTCATTTTCCCCTGAAAAACCCGACCGGAATGACGCGGGAAATATTCCCCTGATCTTTCTTCTGCCTCTTTTCAGCAGAGAGTGGGCGGGAACAGCAAAAACATCGTTGGATACAAATATACTTTTTTTTTTACTAAACCATTCAGCAGATGAAAAAAGTGATGCAATGTAACTTCTATAAACGGATCATAACAAACAAAAACATTGCGAAAGTTGTTATAATGTACGTCTGAGTTAAGTAGCGGTAATAATGCAGCAGCAGGTTGCCGTGGACGTGTCCCCTGCCCTGTGGGTTCCCCCCCCCCCCCCGAGTTGAGCGTGGGAGCTGGAGGGCTGTGGTCGAGACCAAGTCTGTCTGGAAACAACACACTTGTTAAACCGGGATGAGGAAAGAAGTGGGTTTTATACTCGTTTGCACCAGCAAACGACTAAACACACACACACACACACACACACACACACACACACACACACACACACATCTGACAAATAAAATCGAAACCCGCATGAGCTGTCAATTCAACTCCAGTGACCCAAAACCCAAACTAGAACTGCTAATAGACGACACAGACGCGTGTGGAAATGAAATACTCACTCCAAAGCAAACGCAGAATGAGAAGGCGGCACATTAACCCGTCCAGAATAACCACCAGCAGACCAGAATAGCCCAAAACGCCAACGCCGTTCTAATGATTTAATGTCTTGTGTGATTTTTTTTTTTTTTTTTTACTATTTCGGGATGCAAATTTAGTATTTTAAGAAAATTGGAGAAACAGACGGGTGGATTGAAGTCAAACGTGAGACTCTTAAGGGCACCGCTGATCATGGAATGTACCACGGTGAGTCACAACACGTCTCCCAAAAAGAAAAAGAGCCTTAAAGGAAACGCATGAAAGAGTCGGGACGGGAAAAAAAAGAATCGGGGGGGGTAGAATCAACTTCTCCAGCCGAGTTAAGTGTGTCTGTGATCTTAGCATGACCTCAAGGCTGGTCTTGTTTTTGGTTTTTTTTGTACTTGATCCCGAGGGCACAGGGCTGTGTTGAAAATCAACTTTATGGCTTTATTATTGCAGTAAATGTCTCGCTCATACGGTACACGGTCCCACCTAAATCTCTGTTTACAGCACAGGATGCTTGCGTCCTACTGGTGGAGACACAAACGCACAACAGGGAACTTGGTTCTCTCCTCCGCGTTGCAAATAAATGGCAAGAAAGGAATACTGGTTGTCATCTGGGAGGGATAGAACGAAGCTGCTCTGTGTGTTCCTGCAGGGCGGTGCGACTCGAAGGGAACTGACCTCTTCATGATCTGGATCTCCAGAATCCATCTCTCTTTGTTCCTCTCGCTCAGCTCCTGACGGCACTGCTTTATGGCGATCTGTTCCTCGGTGTCCTGAAAAATCACACACACACACACACACACACACACACACACACACACACACACACACACACACACACACACACACACACACACACACACACACTTTCTTTATAGTTCATTCTCAAAGCTCGTCATCGGTACCATCGCGTCGGATTCTGGCAAAAACCAGATGGAATCATGCAGGTTCACCAGAAAGTCATTCAGCTCAGATTCCAGTTGGGGAGAGCAACACCGACACCGTGCTGCTGGAGGCACGGGAGAACCAGAACCAGGACAGAGAGGGGCAGACTGTCACAACCTGGCTGCAGTAAAATGAGAGGCTTTCTAAAAAGGGACTCTGGTGCTCGGAGACACTACCGCTTTCGTCCACAGGGGCCGCCAAAATCGACACAAAGTAAAAGTTACTTGTAAGTAACTAGTGATGATAAAGAAGGGAGAGTGAATGGAGCACAAACCATGACACGGACGCATGCCGATGACTTTCCCAATAATGATGAGCAATCTCACGGCTCATGGCGTCACCCGGGACAAGGCCCCCACCCTGCTTCCCACAACTCCATCTACGAGCTAATAATAGCCCCGCGGCGCTGTCGTTAACACAGGAAGACGGGACATTTCCTGCGGAGGAAGTTCAGCCGCACGCCCTCACCTGCCGCGGCGGCGACGACGATCAGCGGCACAATACATCATTCACTCCTTCCTTGATTACTAAATAGTGGAATTACATCATATGACAATCTAACTTGTTTCTGACTCTCCGTCGTTTGTGGATCCAACACTCCCACGATGACGCGGCTCCGGCTCAGAGTGAGTAACGCAACTAGAGAACAGTTCTGAAGAGAGGAAGAGGAAGGTCCACTAAGCGGGCGTTGTTGCTATTCACCCACAGTGTCCCGATGCAACTGTCCAACGCTCTCATCCTGGGACTGGGAGTGAGTGGCGGAGGTGCACAAAAGAAAAGACGGCTTCCTGGACTGATGTCACACAGTTTGGTTTTCAGTTGTGAAGTGTTGTTGTGTCATTCCGATTTATGTACGACTGATTTTTTGTTGTTATATCAATTCCAATTCAATGTAAACAAATATACTAAGTGGTTAATTTAGAAATGGGGAAAATAAAGTATTGTATTTGTGATTTGTACTTATATTCGGTATTAGTTTTATATATTAGTTTACCTTGTTTTGCCATCGCATGACGTTCCCAAAGCCTCCGGTTCCCAGTCGCTCCTTCAGCTCCCAGGACCCACAGCTCTGCTGCTGCAGGGGGACTCGCTTCATGGCCTCTCCTCCGCGGGGCCCTACACCCAACACAACGAGAATGAAGTGACGGTCTGCAGAGGTACTGGATGAGTAGAAAATGGAGAATACAACTCTGCAAACTCTTAGATCTTTACAACACAAACATTTTAAGGCATTGTAGAGAAATGGCTTGTTGTTGTGAAAAGGGTTAATGGGAGTTAGATCGCGGGTACAAGCGGCCGAAATGGGTTTCCTCAGGAGGGTGGCGGGCGTCTCCCTTAGAGATAGGGCGAGAAGTTGGGTCGTCGGTTAGGGACTCGGAGTAGAGCCGCTGCTCCTTTGTCGTGGAAAGAAGCTGGTGGAGGTGGTTCGGGCGTCTGGTGAAGATGCCACCTGGGCGCCTCCCTAGGGAGGTGTTCCAGACACGACCGGTTGGGAGGAGACCCCCGAGGGAGGCCCGGGACCAGGTGGAGGGACTATATCTCTAAACTGGTCCCGGGAGCGCCTCGGGATTTCCCCCCCAGTCAGAGCTGAGCTGATGTGGCACCGGGAAAGGGAAGTTTGGGGTCCACCTGCTGGAGCTGTTGACCCCGCGACCCGATCCCAGATAAGAGGTTGAAGACGAGACGAGGCTCAGCTCTACGTTGTCGACCCTTTGCCCATATTTCATCTGTCCAGGCTGTACTTTGTGCATTGCTAACATCGTTACCGTGCTTAAGAACGTTAACGGAAATTGTTGTGATGATGTGCTACTAATTAGCACAGATTTATGAAGTTAATTTCAGCATGTTAGCAGTACTCTTGTGTCAAAATTGAACACCAAAACAATTCTAGTTTCAATAAATAAGTATGTATCAAGCTAAAAAAAAACAACGAAATATCCTTTGCTTCAAACTTCTAAAAATGTCTGTTTCAGTTTTATATCGTAAGATGAATTTCTTTCATTTTTCACCACGTTTAGTTAATACTCCAAAAAATATAAATAAATAAAATATATTATAAAAATACAATGATTTTCTCACATTCAAACTCATTCAAAGTTTGTGAAACAAATAATCAACGGATACATTGATTAGTAAATTACATGGGGTGTCTGTGGAGGCTGTATGAAGCGTTCCTTGTATACCTAACGTTACACACGTTACTGTGTACTGTAGTTACAGGTTAAGCACAGAAACGAAATGAAAGCACTTCTGTTTGTGTTTCCTGTTGTCTGAAGTTATCACAATGCACAGCAAAGCAAAGCAACGCAACGTAACGTTACATGTTTTTGGCTGCAGAAAAAGCGTATTATTTCAACTAAAACCTACCTTAAAACCTCGCGGGCAGCTGTAACACCTGGTGTTTCTCTTAAACACGGCGCGTGTCCGCTCTTTGACCGAGTTAAACTTGGTTATTTTAGCGACACAAAACAAATCTCAAAAGAACTTTCTACTTCCTGATACTTGTATTTCCTGTAAACCTGGCGGGACCCGCCCACGAGGAGGCAGATAGTTCCGTCTTGCTCGAGTCTCGAGCGTCGGCGGTCTCGAGCTTGCTTAGCATTCACACGTGATTCAGACCGTGAGTGACGAAATCTGTTTCAAGACGATTTTATGTGAAAAACAGGAAAGTGTAAAAATGTATTTTAGGCTTTTGTATGGGGAATTTATTTAACCTCTAGTCTGCAGTTCAATTTACACAACTCAACCTGATGAAACTATTTCGAATAAACAATTATTTAAGTTGAAGAAATGCTACTAAAAATGTGTATTTGAAAAAACAACAACATTCATTTACTTAAAATAAAAATACCATGCCATAAAATGATATATATTATATTATATTATATCTTATAAAATCGTAGAATGCGTCACTGTTGATAAAATACATTCCCTGCTTCTTGTAAAAATGTAGAATGTCTTTAAATCGTGTCCCTATGTTGCTGTACGTCTGTGTCGTGGTGCCCAAACTTTAGCTCGGGGGGCTTCTTAATCGTTGTCCACCGTGCTTTAGCGGCTCCCATGAGCATTATAGGGAGTAGTTTAACTCTTTTTGTTTTACAAAATGGGAAAATTAGCAAATTATATATAGACTAGGATGACCACCAACCATGTCATGTTGCAGTCCACATCCATGTCTGTCCAGAATGTCGTCAGCCCTAATTATTTTATCCTCTCGGTTCCTGAGACGTCGCATTCACGACAATAGGACGGACGAGAGGTCATAACTGTGGACATGTGGTGAGGACCCACTCCATTGAAGGCATTTGTGGACTGTTTCGAGACAATAGGAGACGCACACTGGGGGTTGAATGGTTTATCGTTCTGTTAATTGGTCTCAGGTGTAGTTATTGGACGTCAGGCCTGTAGATACAAACATTTTATTAGTTGGTTATCTTTACCAAAAGGATTGAATATAAACTATCAAACAACATGCATGTTCAAAGCACTTACCTCTGCTGTGTCTCCTCTCCAGGAGCACCATTTTATAGTTCTGGGAGGTACCATGTGTTAATTAGTAGAGGGGTGGTAGTGAAATTGAATTCCCTGTTTCGGGCCGTATATGATCTCTTTTGTGATGTGTAACCACAATAGAGATCATATGGACAACTGACCGTAGGATGTCAGGGATCCATTTTAATGTAATTGTGATAGTTTAGGTAGTTGTGTTGTCAGGTAAGGGGCATAGTTACCTATCTTGTAGTAGGGTCGAGGTCCTCGTTAGTAGCAGGATATATAAGGCTGCCAGGACCACATGCTGCCAGCGGTCCGCCATGTAAGGAGCTGTGTGTTTGTCGTGGTTGTCGGTGAAATAAACACCTGGTTGGTTTGCACATAATCTCTGTGTCGCTCCTCCTGCTTCTGAAGTCCAGCCGCTTTGTGACCAGCCTGACAGGAATGTAAAGTGGCGTTAAAGCTTACACGGTGACGTTGTTACGGTGACTGTTGGCTGCCACTGTTTTGGGAATGGACATAAAACAAGTATAGGCTCAGTTTCACAACGTCTCGCTAATAGCTGGAGCAACTTCCCAAACCATCCGGGACACCACAGTCACCCGCCTATCTGCTGTCATGACCTGACCAAAAACAGCTTTTTACAATTCAAGAGGGAGACGTGTAAAAAGCTGTTTTTCAATTGTGCTTTTTAACATCTTTTCGCGGTGTGTCTTGTTTTGTAGTAGTCGTATGAATTTATATTACACAATAGTCTCAAATGGTTTGCTAACACCATGTTGTAAATCAGATATTATTTTCTTAGTCAGGTGTACCACATCTATTCATATACATTTCTATGTAGACTGAGATTTTCACAACATCAAACGTCTCAATTAGGTTAAGATATTAAAACCAAACGACATTTCTTTGAGCTGCTTGATATCAAATATTTTCGTCGGTCTTCAACATTCCCTAACTTTGCGGCGTCATCGCTGACGATCCAGCGGATGTTGTACATGGGGGAGCACTTCAGAATTTCCAGAGAACAGCGGGGTGATGTTCTTTCATTTCATCACCTGTTATTCTTGGACATGCTCAGGTGAAAGCCTGATGGCTCACTCCGACTCAACCCACCACTTTCATCTGTGTGCGTTCACTCGTGTGCCTCTGACGTTAACTGTGGGTGTGTAAAAACACACGTTATCAGATTGTAAATTGTTTGTAAGAAAACTTTCCTGTTTATGCTATGGTAAAAAAAGCATGCTTCCTGATCTTTTCCCGGCGAGGACGAAAACAGAGAAGTCAAATGGAACTCATAATGAAAGACCTTTGTTGTCTCATTCAGTCACGTAAACCTAGCCTGTGGACACGCTTCAAATGTTGTCCTCAATTAGCCTCACAACTGTTTATTTTCCGTGACATTCAGGCATTTTTCAGCTGAACATTCTGCTGTAGCAACCGTTACTTGCACAGTTCCACGTGTAGACGGGTAGCCCTACATTACATTACATTACCGTCATTTAGCAGACGCTTTTATCCAAAGCGACTTACGATTCACTATCTATCTACACATCGTAGGCACAGCTACGGGAGACATTTTGGGGTTAAGTGTCTTGCTCAAGGACACATTGACATGAGACTAGCAGGAGCAGGAGCCGGGGATCGAACCGCAGACCCTCTGATTGAAAGGCGGCCCTGCTCTCCACTTAGGCCCTGCTCTCCACTTAGCCACGGTCACCCTACTCCCCGAATTCCCTGCATCATCTGTACGTACCAAATTGTGACCTGCTAACCAAAGCTATAGCCACTAGGCCCACGCTAGCCATGAGGCTAACGTGTCAACTAATACAGAATTTGACGTCTATATTATTTACTGGGATATGTGTTAGTTACTAGTGTGATATGTGATATGTGTGTGATATAGCCTTTGGGCCTTTATGTGTATCGTCCCTCTGAAAAACTCAAGCAGGACAGATTCTTGTACATTCGTTACAGTTTGTTTATGAATATGAAGAGTCTGAGTCCGAGGAATTGTGAAAACATTCACCCACACACATTAAGACAGCAAACAAAAGTGTTTAAAACTGTGGTTTGTCAAGTTTCTGGAATGCCTTTAATTACCAATCATTGCATAAGTAGTGGGCAGTGAAAAAAATAAATAAAAAAGGGATAATTGAAGTACTTTTTACATCATTCAACACAAAGGAGGAGGCTTAAAGTACATGGACAGTTGTGTTTAATGAGTTCGATAGACTCCTGGCTGTGTTTTCGGCCATCTGTAATAGATATGTAATACGTGTGTGTGCGTGTGTGCGTGTGTGTGTGTGTGTGTGCGTGTGTGTGTGTGTGTGTGTGTGTGTGTCGTTTATTTGTGTGATTTTCCTCATGAAGGCTTTAATCTGACACAGATGGAAACAAAAGAGAACAGGCGCCAACCCAACAACCACCGCCCATGACATCCTCGAGTAACGTTCTCAGCTATTTAATGCCGAGTTAACAGACGGTAAAAAAATAAATGATCCAATGCAAATAAAATCTAAGAAAGTGGGTTTTACTGAGAAAAGATGGGAGCTATTCTCGGGAGGCTAATTGTGACCGATTTCCGGAGGAAGGGGACGGGTTGGATAAAGAGTCTTGCGGCTGTAACAGGTGGTTAACCTGCACAGACGCAGATACAGCGTCACCCACAGCCCCGCCACAGCCTGTCGTTATGTCACTGCACACTCATCGGAATCCGTTTAAAAGCTGTGGTGGCTGTGGAGTATAGTTTGAAAACACGACAACGCGATACATAATCAAATAGGCTGGATAATCATAACGTAGTATTCTGAGATTGCGCTACTTATCCACAATATGCATCGGTTTTGTACTTCTTTTTTTGTTTGGATTTTATTTTTACCTGTCATAAATATGCTTCTCACAAATGTTCCATAGAATAAACACTATAAGAAAAACCTGAAACCAAATTGACTAGTTTATTTATAATTAAATCAATTAATTTAAATGTAAGACTATTTATTTATTTTTCACAGGCTGTTTGTCCTCTTGAGGAACAAACTATCTCTAAAAGACATAATATTAATAATACAAAATATATAAATACTGTCTGAATTATGAATTCCACAGGTCTATTGTCTGAAGGTTTTATTTATCTTGCCCTTTTAAAGACTTCCTGATAAAATACCTCAGAGTAGATCTGGTCCACTTAAGTGTGTGAGTCCCCCACCCCCCCCCCGATGTGCACCTCCTAGGGGGGGAACTCTTGGGACGGTCCGCCCAGCGGGCTGCATCATCGTCATCCGGCCGTGCAGCCGCGCTTCCCCGCTGAACCCGCCCCCTTTTACGCACCGGCACAACCGGAGCGCTCCGATAAAAAGCTGAGAAAGCAGGGGGCCACCAGTTCAGTCCGAGCCACGAGTCCTGCTGCAGAGACACCGGAGGAGAGGTCAGCGATCCGGGACACTTTTCATTTGGTAAGAGCTTGTTTTTCGTAATCTTTTTTTTTTTACGGATCCACACAGAGCTCGTGCATCGGGCTGTTTTTCGGTTGAAAGCTCTTATTGTGTTTCATCCTGAATCGCACCATCGCAGCTTCATTATGATGCGAGGCTGTGGAGTCGATGGGATAGACTCAGATGATGACGCCTCAAACATTTTTGCATGGTTGTTATGTGATGTGTCACGAGGAAATAGATATTTTAACCGATAAGACCAATTATTATGACTGGATAATATTCTATAATAATGTATTTAACGTATTATAGTTGAATCTCACACAGTTCTCCCACCTCATCTAATGCTAAATAGTTTAAATCAATCAATTAATACAAATACAGTGGGGATATATTAAACATCACGCTGTGTAGAGTAACTCAGTGTGATTCACTCAATTGATTCATAATGACACACACACACACACACACACACACACACACACACACACACACACACAGTGTATATGGATGATATTTATTGTGGTTATTGTGACATTCATGTGCTCATGAATGTCATGTGTGGGGAGGTGAAACTGTGACTTTGGATTAACTCGCGCTCACTCGCTCATTTGGCATCCCAACGCTTTTCTCACTCTGACATCAGCAGCTCTCTCTCTCTCTCTCTCTGTGTCTCTCTGTGTGTGTCTCTCTCTCTCTCTCTCTCCCTGTCTCTCTCTCTCTCTCTCTCTCTCTCTTTCTCTCCACATCCACCTGTTCCACCCTCCGTGGGAGTTACCTCACCGCCGTCACACACTCGCTCTTCACTCCTTGGAATGCCAAAAGTTTGCTTCGCAACACAAAATGTTACAAACGTTGCAGGAACGCAGTAAATTTGTGCGCGTGCGTGTGTGTGTGTGCGTGCGCGTGTGTGTGTGTGTGTGTTATCGAGGAACATATTGCGATACGGTGCTTCATCTTAGTACACGTGTATATGTGTACTACTCTGAGCCAAAACCTGCACAGGATCACTACCATGCAGGCTCTTATCAGGCTAATGAGTTGGATTCTCCCCCACAGGAATCCGTCAGCGCTGACTCTCTCCACCGCACTGATACTCTGTTGCTGGTCGTTATGTTGAGAGAAAGTAGAGTTTGTATTTTCAATATCTGCTTTTCCCGGCAGTGTGGTCAGCTGTGTTTGCGTGACTCACAGGATCAGACGCTGTAACGTTAATGCGCGGGTCGACTCGGAGGGAGGATGGTATCTGTGGGAACAATCGGTCCAGAGGAGGACATTGAAACCCGACTCTGAGCTGCAACTAAGCCAAGTTTCACTCCAACCGAAAAAAGACCCTCTTTCACTCCTCCATTATTCCTGCATCTTTCATCTAATGGCCTCGATACCGGTTCTAAATCCCATCAATGGCTCCTTCTGTGTCTCTGTGCAGTCCTGGGAGCTGGGGTGACTCAGGACTACTCATCGTCTTTCTGCTGACCTCTGGGATCAGACTTCATCTCCTTCCTCTCCTTTTTTTGTTTGTCCTCTCTCTCTCTCTCTCTCTCTCTCTCTCTCTCTCTCTCTCAATCCTTTCATCTCCTTCCACATTGCTGTCATGTAGGCCTACTAAAGTTCTAACGTCAACACCTGCTCACTCTGCCTCCCGTACCTTTTGTGAGTCTCTGGTTTCTGTCCGATAAGGAGTTCAAGGCTCCGTGTTGCGCACAGAGGGGCAACAATGCGGCCCTCTGTTCGTTGGGAGTTGCAGCTGGTTGACCGAAGCTTGGCTGAAAAAAACCCCCCCAAGAGTAAAAGAATGCATAATTCCTAAGCGGCTTACAGACAAGACGTCGCATGCCATACTGCATAGTCGGCAAACACGCAGACCTCTTAGCTGAAGGAACCACACCTAAATTGATGCTATTGTGCAGGTTGAATGCGAGTTCGGGGGAAATCTCAGCGGCTCGAGTTCAGATTTGCAGCCAACCTGCTTTTCACAATCCGATCCCACGAAATGTCGAGGTCTCAAGGAAGTATGGTGAGGAAACGAACGTCGGCGCTCACAGGAAGTGAGACCGTAAAAGAGCTACAATGCTCGCTGTGAAGGTGTTTCCTCCAGCCAGTCCGTCCCCCTGGGTGCCAGCGCTCTCAAGAACTTTAGGAAGCGTCAGTGTTCTTGACATTTTTGCATAGAAGAGAGGACAGGAAACGAGTACAACCTCAGCGACGCATGAAAGTGTGCAGTGAACCACAACTTGAACTTCACAGGCAGACGCAACTATGCGCGGCAGTGCGCCGTCGAACAGCTCTCACCGTTCTCACCGTTCTCACCGTCGTCGACTCTTTTTTTTTTTTTTTTTTTCGGGCCTCGTTACTGGAAGAGCAGAATGTCTCACCTCCGACCTTCGCGGCCTTCAGCGCGCCATCATCATCATCATCATCGCCGTCCCTACACATCCTCGCTAATGTTTCCGGCGAAATTCACCGCCAAGGTTTGTCGGTCAGCGCGTAAAACACCGATTTCTTTGAATACACTAATAGGAAATGAATGGCGTCGGCGTGAAACATGAACTTTTTCAGCCTTTTTGGACATATAAAAAGCTGCACGAGTTGAAGCGGCGCGTCTCAAAAGCTGCAGCGGTGAAGCTGCTGCTGACTCACAGTCTGGCTGCTGCTTACTTTAAAAAGATGCTTTCATTTCTTCCATTTCTTCCATTTAAATTTGACCTACTAACCACGCTCTCCTCGGGCTGCATACATGTTTCAACTATTAACTGGCAAACGCTTTAACCCCATCAGTGCCAGCGGGACAGGGCTCATTTTTCTTTTTGGGGCTATTAATCATAAAGCTTAGTGACATAGCTTGACTTGAGTAAAACCTGAATTATTTTCGGAGTTAAATGGTTGTTGCTGCACTTCACCAACACCCACAGATCAACACTGTTCTCTAAAGAGTCACCATTGACATCTTCAATTCTAATAAACATAACTTCACATCAGTTATTTCCTCATTTTCAAATAGCCCCACATTCCTGAATAAGAACGCGTGCAATGCGTCAAACGGTGACGCTAGTAGGAGATTATATAGAAAGTCATATAACGGCAACAAACAATATGTTTTGCCCGGCGATTCCAAGAGCCGATCGCCTCTTAAGACGTCAGCTCCACTTTAAACTACACACATTAGAAGAGAGGCCGCGGTTTGATTAGACGTTGTCGTGTTTATGTTGTTCACATGCATTAAACAAAAAAAAAAAAGGCTAAAACTCCTCGGACTAATTGCACTGTGGGATCGTAAGAGGAGCGATATGTTGAATGGCGCCCAAACAGGGCCTCTGCTCCTCAGATACCGCAGACTTGGAAAAAAAACAGAAGAAGAAGGAGGGCGTGTGTCTCCATATCTGACGGGTGCATGTTGGCGTGTGCTTTTTTGTGCGCGTGTGTCGATATGTTCGCACGTTTCCGAACCCCACGGGGCCCCCGCGCTCGCAGGGTTTCAGCAGGAAACATGTGTTTTTAGCTGACAGGGCCGGAGAGAGAGAGAGAGAGGGGGGTGGGTTGGGGGGGGGGGGGGGGGGGGGTGAACAGAGCTGAGCAGCTGCACAAAGGAAACAAAACTGGTGTGTTGTTATCGCCCTGCCAGTGAGGCTCGGTCAAGGGGGGGCGTTTAAAAGCGCAGGACAACTGTGTTCTGTGTTTGTGTGTGAGGTGAGGACTGCTTTCAAGGGACCCATCCTCTTAATGGTGAGTGTGTGTGTGTGTGTGTGTGTGTGTGTGTGTGTGTGTGTGTGTGTGTGTGTGTGTGTGTGTATGTGTGTGTGTTTTACAAGTCAAATCCTGAGAGGGAGCTTATTTTTTGCTCCATTGAACAATGAGAAGTCAATCTTTGTGTGTATGGGGTTAACGATTAGCTCCACGTTCCTGAACACTTTGTGGGTGTGTGTGTGTGTGTGTGTGTGTGTGTGTGTGTGTGTGTGTGAGTGTGTGTGGTTGCCAGCGTGGCTGCTTTACTGATATATCAAAAACACAACCTCTGTTTTCTATTTGGAGACTCAACCACAGCCGGAGGTGAGTCAGTGGAGGTAGAGCATGTATGCACATGGTTGCTGCTGTACGTCTGGGTCTTTGAATGTCTGTAGAAGAAGTCTCTGACAGTAAACTGTCTTTTCTTCTTCTCCGTCTCACGTTCTTCTCTACTCCCTCTCCGTCTTCGGTGACTCACACTTTGACTTGGGAGCGACAGGCGCTCATCTCCGTACCTCTTTTGACTCCTTTTTTTAAAAGCAAAGAAGAGGAACAGGTTTCTTCTCAGACTTCCTTATCCAGGAGTGGAAAAGGGAAATATGAGTTTCGTTGACTTTTTCTCGCTCTGGGGGCTTTCCCTTCTGTTTCCCTCCTGAGTCACTCCATCGTCCCACAGCTGCTGCTCTGCTCCGTTAGAGAAGGAATGCTCTCGCTGGGCTGCAGAAGCCCTCTGCTGTGTGAGCGTGCTGTGCTCCAGATTATGGTCGTTTGAAGTCTCATGTTTAGCTTGAAGTGAAGATGACCTGCTTTCTGATGGTTCCCAGTGGGGAAGTTATAGATTCATTATCGTAATAAAAGGGACATTAATTGTCAAAATAAGTTGTCTTATCAGGCTAGACGGGGTTGTGAAAACTTCCTGTCTTAGTCAATAAGTCAACACAACTTCAAGAACCTAGAAGTGACCTTCCCCGCCCTTTCCTCTCCGGTGGTCTCCTCGGGTGTAAGGGTGGAGGAAGGAAGGTGACCGCCGTCCATCGCTTTCCTGCAATTGTTGGCTCGGCATTAAAACAAAGGAGAAATGACAAAGGATTTAGATCTGCAACAATAAAATCCAGACTCAGTCACACATCTTCTCTAGGTATCAGTGCTTACATATTGCCCTCCTTTGTTTGTTTCTGATATGTATTTTTTGTTCTACCTCCAGCAAAACTGACGACCACTCGAGAAGCCATGACCAGAACGCTGATATTGCTCCTGTCTGCTCTCTGCTGCTGCCTAGCGGACAATGTAGGTCCTGCATCCTCGTCATTTCAGCCCGTTAACTATACAAACCCTACATGTGTGCTGGTTTACAATCCACATGAGTCTGTTTTGAGTCTGTTATTTTTTTTTGGCATTTGTTGCATGGCTTTGGTTTGAAAATGCGCCTAAAGTTAAGAGACTTTAATATGCGCGGTTGGACAACATTTTAAATGCAACACTTTAAGAAATTTCCAACCAAATATAAATATATATATATATATATAAATATATATATATATATATATATAAATATATATATATATATATATATATATATATATGTTTTTTAATGTTAACTTGATTTTGAAACAGCTCATAAACTCACTGTTGTCCTGCAGCCAACTCAAGCCTCTGCAAGTTCTGTTTTTTTTTTTTTTTGGCTGCCTGGGTTGGAAAACCAACACCATGCAACCACTTCCCATTTTACTGCTGCTCTGTTTAACCCGCATCTCGTCTCCGTCGCAGGTGGAGCTGCTCCGCTCTAAGAGAGGGACTCGTTTTTACAGAGGTGAGCCCGACAGGCAGCCAGCCAGACGGACGCTTTTGATTATTCATATCAAGAAGTCTTCACCCTCCTTTGACACCTCCCGTGAGCCCCATCACACTCCTGTTTGTCTTTTCCTATTAACACCACCACCACCACCATCCTCAGATTCTTTAATTCACGTGTTCCTCACCATTAATGCACCTTTTGTGTTTGTAAACCTCTTTTCCGTGTGACAATGATTTCAGTTTGCCGTGTCTTCCTGAGTGGTTTGGCCGTAGACTCACTGCTTGTGTCTTCTCAGTGCACTGTGTGGACGGTGAGACGTCAGCGGTGCGTAGTTTTGGGGACACTTGGCTGCGATGGAGGGGACAGCGTGTGGAGTATTGCCGTTGTGCGTTGAGAGGACGAGAGCGTTGTCATGTTGTGCCCGTCATCAGTGAGTGTGTCTCTTTCTAATCAGACTTTTTGTTTTTTTGTTTTGTTGATTTGTCTGTCGGTCTGCTTGCCCTCGCTAACCTCTCTGTCTTCCATCATACCTTCACGTTGCCTCTAACTCGCTGCTACAACCTCAGATGATTATTTTTTTTGTCGGACCTCAGATGATTATTTTTTCTCGGCTCGTCTGTCACGAGTCCCCGAGTTATTCCGGTGCGTCCGAATGAGGAGCCGTTGGGTTCCCTGTGTGTTTTTCGAGTGGGTGTAGTTTAGTCTGAAATTGTTTGAAATACTCTTGCCAGACGAGCCCTGGTGCGCACTTTCACCCCCATTGACGAATTATGTGAAGCTCCGCCCTCAGACAAATTACAACCACATTTTTTTTTTCTAGCTGGCCAAACTGCCCCGTCTGTGAGCTCATAGGAGTGTGGGGTGCTGTTATTCTGAACGCACAGACTTTTAAGAAATGTTGAAATAATAAATGAAATGGGGACGGCATGAAACCAGTTCTGCTCTAGAAAGAAACCCGTTGGCTTTGGAGATGGTTGAGAGACTCGTGTGTCGCATTTCTGCATAAATGTGACACACGAAGGCCGAACCCACACATGCAATTCTCTCTATCAATCATGTACGTGATGCTGGTTGTATAATTAGTGTTCTGAAGAACTGGGTGACGTTTGACTGACTAACCCGGCTCTCTGTCCGCCCCTCCCAGACTGCTACGTGTCTCAGTGCTACAACGGAGGAACCTGTAAGGAGGCCGTGTACACTTCGGACTACATCTGCCAGTGTCCGCCGGGCTTCAGTGGGACCCAGTGTGAGATCAGTGAGTGCTCAACGAACTCTTCAATCCACGGCGCAATTACCCCTGCTTCTGTCGTGCTTAATCGATTCTTAAGAGGAAATCCAGTCCGGTCCAAAAACCCCAAATATTTCATTCACAAAGTCTAGTTTGGGGTGTTCAAAATGTACACCCCAGATCTTTCTCTCTGTCTAGTATCCAATTTGCGCGTCTTACCTCAAAGCCCCCAACGAACCCAGTCATGTCCGGTGACACAACACTGATCGAAATGATCCACGTACTCGCCAATGACTCTAGATAAGGTCACAGTCCCACCGTGTGACTCACGCAGTAGGTGTCGTGGGCCTGTGGTTTTGGAGCGAGGAATCATAAACCATGGAAAGACATTCTGGGATGTGAATGTTTTTGTTTCCGCGGGTGACCCCACCCTCCCTCAGTGGGATCATTATGCAAACCCCCACTGGTCACAGCCAAGTGACTGCAGCCAAAGAGTAACGAGCTGCGATTGGCCAGACTCAATAACTCCGATGGCGTTTACGATCATCATGTTGGGTCGTTGCTTCAAACCACTAATTGGGAAGAAAATACTATATAAACAGCATTAGGGCATGAGTTGTGAGTTTAATGTCTTTTATGAGAAATAAGAATTTGTCCACATTTTTCCAGATCCATTTATTGGGTCACAATAAATTAATTAGTCTCAGTCTCACATATAAACGAGTGACATTATATCCAGTTAAACTCCTGTCCTTTTCCCCAACAGACTCCAATGAGAAATGCGTTGTGGGGCAGGGCGACGGGTACCGTGGCACATGGAGCAGCAGCCATTCGGGAGCGGAGTGCATCAACTGGAACTCCACGTCTCTGCGGGGACGGAGGTTCACCGCCAGGAAAGTGGACGCCAGCAGCCTTGGACTGGGCAATCACAACTTCTGCAGGTGCGTTTTGACCCGTTTAGCGCCGGATAGAAACAAAGTTTACCGGGTCAAAGAGGCAGAGGACAAGCGACAGGCAGGAAACTGAAACGGGTAGTCCAAGTGGATAGGCGATCTGAGTTTAGGACATGCCGTTTCACTGAACCATGAACATGCCTGCTCATTGTCCACGTCTTTCTTCCCCCCTTCTTGCCCCCAGGAACCCTGACAACGACAGCGCTCCTTGGTGTTACATCTATAAAGGCACTCAGATCGCCTGGGAGTTGTGCTCCATGCCCAAATGTCCAGAAGGTACATCTTTACCAATAAAAAAAAAAAAAAAGCTAAGCTGAAATAGTACTAATCAAACAACTGAATTGCTTAAACAACTTGGTTTCTCTGCTTTGTTTTGGGGTTAGACCAGTACCAGGAATGTGTGCAGGGCTCCGGTCAGTCGTACCGAGGCACGACATCCGTCACGAAGAGCGGCTCTCGCTGCCTGCCGTGGGACTCTCCCGCTGTCAAGCGCAAAGTCAACAACGCTTGGCGATCTGGCGCGTTGGAGCAGGGGCTGGGCAGCCACAGCTTCTGCAGGTAGACCCGCCCGCGCCATCGTTCACCGTCATAGGTTCCCCTTTGCGTGCCAAGAGATCGTAATAACTCAAGTTATCTTCCTTTTGTCGAACAGGAATCCAGACGGTGACGCAGGTCCGTGGTGTCACACCTACAAGAGCATGCAGCTGACCTGGGAGCTGTGTGATATACCTACATGCTGTGAGTTCCTGTATTCATTTTTGCAGCAAATGTTAAAACATGGAAGTGAGATTATCGAGAAGTTCTTTTAGTTTAGCAACTAAAATCCTCCGTGCGTCAACGTTGCTGTCAAGACTGACTTGCGAATAATCGTCTCTTTTAGCGAGACGTCCCTCCATCATCAGCACTCTCGGCCCCCGCGCCCCCGCCACCAACAACAATAACAACAGAGGTAGGAAATCTTCGCATCCGATGGAAAATCATTCCACTCCTTCTGATGTGTTCAGGGTAAACTTGCGGTTATTTAACCGTCATCCTGCAAAATCTTTTTCCGGTCCGCAGCGACATGTGGCCAGCGCTTGGACAACACGCTGAATCGCCCGGCGTTCCGCATGTTTGGGGGCAGACAGAGCGACATCACGGAGCAGCCGTGGCAGGCGGCCATCAACGTTTACCAGGCCCGTCACAGGAAACACTTTCACCGATGCGGAGGAGTCCTCATTGACTCCTGCTGGGTCCTTTCTGCTGCGCACTGCTTCGAGGACAAGTAGGAATGACGCACAAAATGCATGATACAACATGCTTGCCATGCAACATACAAATGTATTCATTGTCTCTTCTTCGGGTTTTTTTCCAGCGATAAAGCAGAAAAATTGGAAGTGATTTTGGGAAGAACGTTCCGGAAGCAGAATTCCAGCAGCGAGCAGATTTTCAAGGTCGAGAAGTACTGGAACCACGAGAAATTCAACAACGAAACATTTGACAATGACATCGGTGAGCAAACATTTCAAGAGACAATGATGTCATTGCTATTTTTTTTTTTTTTGAGCATAACGATCACTGTTGATACCGAAAACAGCATTTTTGAAACAGAGTTCGGTCACGCTATGATGACGGTAATTGACCGAGACACTTTAGTTGCCGTGTCCTCCCACCAGCGGTGATGATATGGAACCGGAGGTGGGCAGCGAAATGCTTGTTAAACCACTAAAATCATCCCTCAGCCGCCGTCCCTCACTTTCCCCAATGCATTACCCTGACTTTTCCTCTGGTCACTTTCCACTTGCAGCTCTCTTGAAGCTAAAGACGGATATTGGCATCTGTGCTGTAAACTCTCCAGAGGTTCTTCCTGCGTGTCTGCCCGAACGTGGGCTGGTGCTGCCCGACTGGACCGAGTGTGAGATCTCAGGCTACGGAAAAGACTCCGAATGTAAGCAAAACATCTGGCGACTCCTTAATTCCGCATTGGGCCTCTCTCTTGACTGTCCAACAGAGGGCGGCGTAAGCTTTTCCACCAAACCTTTTAACTGTGTTAGGTTGTTTTCTTTGGGGATTGGAGACTCTAATTTGAACACTCTCTCCACAGTCGCTGCAGAGTTCTCCGAGCGCGTTAAGAGAGGTTACGTCCGCCTGTGGCCCAAAGAGCGCTGCGTCCCAGATGTGCTGTCCCAGCGCACGATCACATCCAACATGCTGTGCGCAGGCGACACCCGAGGCCTGGACGACGCCTGCAAGGTGAGGACGCCTCGTGTTTTTTTGCGCTTCGCCTCCTCAATTAAATCAATGCTGATTTACTCAATCTAATTTCTCTCTCTCTCTCTCTCGCTGTCTCTCCATTTGGCTTCTCGACGTTCATCCAACAGGGAGACTCTGGCGGCCCGCTCGTCTGTCGGAACAATGACAAGATGACTCTGATGGGTGTGATCAGCTGGGGCGACGGGTGCGGGCAGATGGACAAGCCCGGGGTCTACACCCGCGTCACCCATTACGTCGACTGGATCAACAGCAAAATCAAGGCAAACCCCGTCTAAAGCGAGAGAGAGAGGCTGCAAAGACAACGTTGATGGATGACCGTAACCTCCAGCGGACGCAGATATGTTGATCATTGTGAAGATTCACGAGACAGAACCACGGGACTCTTTGATCCTGTTGTTCGTCTGTTGATCTAAATCCAAACTGATGGTGAGGTTTTTAAAACCAGCGGGACCACCCCAACAGAGGCGCAAAGGGTCTCAATCAGGAGTTTTCATTCTCACCGTTCTCAAGCGTTCTGGTTCTTACTGCGTTGAACGTAAACGTGCGTTTTCTGAATATTTCGTCCTCCAAAACTGGCGGTTCGGGCAGCGAACGGGAAAAAATGGGGAATATCTTGTCTATTCCTCTGATCTTTCCGGCTGCCTTTTTGTGTGCTGGTTTATAACGAATGAGTCACAGTTGGTAGACCTCAGGTCAGTAGCGCTTTGAATCCAAAGGCACACTCCAGCTCAACACTGGCATTCACTTTGCACGTCACAGTACGTCACATAGGATTTTAGGTTGTTTTTTTGTGCAAAGATCGTGTCTTCTAGATGTGAGGTTTACGTTGCCTCGATTACAAATGTTCTGCATTTGCTCTCTTTGGGGCTTTAGGGGTTCCAGACCAAAAACATAAAAAAACGTATCTGCTGGTTCAGATTCTGCTCGTTTGAACTCCTTCAGCTCCCCGCTGCCTTGTAGAGGGGATTAGATTTGGACGGGCGGACGCTCTGAGACGCTCGCTCCACTCAACAATCCCGGGCTCCGTTCCTGTTTCCTACCATTTGTTTTTAAATGAGCATTTCTCCACCAGACACCTGGGTTGAGCCCAGCATGTCTATCACATGTATATTGTCTGAATATTACTTTTTATATTGCAAATGACTCGGGACTGTTCTCTTATGTTCTACATTAAAACTGCTTATTGACTGCAAAGCGTTATCTCCTTAACAAACTCACTTTGTTCTGTGACTTCTGTGGTTTTAGATGTGTGTTTTTTTTTTACTAAGTTAATATTTATGTGTATTTTATTTTGTATTGGAGAAACTACTTTCGTAGTGTGTAGTTTGATAATTTATTGTCTCTGTCATTATAACCACATCTGGCAACATACTCCTTTGTCAATAAATAATATTTGGAATAAATCTTTTTATGCTCTGTGCTTTTTGACCTGTGGAATTTTATCACCCTCGAATAAATTAGTTACGACATGACAGTTTAACTGAGGTCACTGAGGTGGAAAGGAAAAGGCCTCGACTGACGAAACTCTGCAACGTGTTACAAATTACGTAACAATGTTTTTCGGTATAAATTGAGTAATTATTACTTTTATAATATAAATTACAGTTTACGTCCTCCAAACTTTCTGGTTCTTTTGTACGTAAAATAGACCATTCACCATTAACTTATTAATTCATCCAGTGATGAATAATAAGGTGCATTATTGCCATTATTGATATTAAAACCTACACTTGGTTTGCCAATTTTAAAAAGCTACACCTGGCTATAACTAATGTAGTCAAATACAACAGCGCCGCAATAAATAAAATGTTTTTCTTTTTTTAGCGAAGCTGTTTCAGAAAGGCGTCGATTCAACTCTTCGATCATTTTGGAGGCCGAAGTTTGTGGTGCTGGTGAATAAAAACTAAGTGTATACGTGGCTGTGATTATTAGCGCTTTTAGAACATAACAAACACAATCAGAAAGTAACATTTTATTATTATGATCCCCTGCTTTCTGCTCCCTCTCAACGAGTCATGGAGGCGGAGCCAAGTTCGAACGCAAACACCAACAAACAAATGTAACATATTACACCTTTAAAGATGTAAAGTCAGAGTCAGAGCCAGTGCACGCTCACATGCACTAAAAACAAAACATTTTGATGCCCAGATAACAACAGAGACTTCATTCTCTGTTCATGCAGACATTACTGCACTATATCTTTGCACAGCATGTCGCTGTATTAATGCTCTGAATGTCGTATATTTATTGCTCCTCTAATGACTGCAATGACCGCAATATACGACATTTAGAGCTTAGCTCTGATAGCATAGTGTGTGTGTGTGTGTGTGTGTGTGTGTGTATCAAACGTTCATGATTAACTTCCCCTTCTGATTGCAAATGGAATATAAATGAGATGTAATTTACCAGTTACAGTGGATGATGTCAAACTCAGTCGGTTATATGGTTATGAAGAGTTTGCGGTAGGGAAACCTGGAGACATGTTTGAGCTGTGCAGTGGCAGCAGCTATATTTAAAGGCAGCAGGTGAGGCTTGTCTGTCTGTCACAGGTAGGAAATGCAAATGAGATCAGTAAGAGCTGCTCTTCACGCTCCCTCCGTATCGCTCACTTTCATTTTTCCAAAACAGTCTGCAGCCGAAAAACAAAAGACCTTTTCCTCGCGGCTTGAGCTGAGAGACCCGGACTCCCAAAATCATGACAATGGTGAAGTACTGTTTTTTGGGTTTTTTTAAGTCACACTTTAGTTTACGTTTGTGATATACACAGTTGGGATTGTTTGGGAGTGTGAAGGCAAACTACCACAGCTATCAGCATCGTGCTTTACTGTAGAATAAAAGCTCAACCAGGTTTGCTGAACTGCTCCATAAAATGAATTTCCTAGTTAAGTTGAATTTATTACATTTCACTCAAACGTGCGTCACAATTGAGTCACAGTTGATACTCGAGCAGGGGAAGTTTTGTCTGAATTTTAAACAAAGTACTACCTGTTTTTGTTTTTTTTAACACCTGAAATGATTTGAACTATATTCTTATTTGAAATGTAGCTACTTTTTTATACAAACACTGTATCTGATTCTGAGAGGAGTTTGTTTATTTATTTTAACTTGTAATGTTAGTGGTGATCTTTTTGAATAGTTTTAGGCTGGGCAATATATTTATATTATGTTGTTATTGTGATATGAAGTGTTGTCTTTTCCTGGTTTTAAAAGCTGTGTTGCAGTAAAGTATTTTTTTCTGAACTTACCAGACCGTTCTATTATTTGCTGTATTTAGTTATTGTATCCAAATAATGATGATTATGTATCAAAAATCTAAAATATATCCCCCTTAAATATTTATCGATCTATAGAATTGTGTGTTTAGGTATACACATTGTTTGTGGTGTTAGTTTAAAAATTGTCACACATATAGCTGGTTATTATTTCCATTTTGTGCTTGTGATAATACAGATACACTACTTCTACTGTCTGAATAGATTTGAATGACGGTCAGTGCGTCCTTCTTCGCATCAAACCTCATTTCATTTCATGGTGACTTGTTCCTTCAGTCCTCCAGCTGGCCTCCTGGGACACTGAACCCTCTTTTCACACCTGAGAGGAGAAGTTTGTAAACATCAGGACAGTAGCACGGTTCTCTTCGGTACTTTGTTTTAAAATCTCTTGCTCCTCGTTTATCAGCAGTACAGCGACTGTGACGCTCTTGACATTTTGCGTGCCGAGATAGAAACTCTGCAGTCCCTCCCTCCGTCGCTCTCTGTCCACCTTTTAATAATTTACCTAACGTCAACACTTCCTCTACGGCTCTACCGGCACTGTGGGAAAACAGAGATACCGTCTCTCCACTTCCTGATTTTGCTTGAAAGGGTGTGTCTGACTCCGCCTCCTCCGCCCAACCTCAGCCACATCCCTGCAGGTGAACTAACAGATAAGAGTTCACGAATCTCTGCTTAAAAAACCCCACTGATTGTGAATGAACTGTGGCAGCAACCAAAGGTTTCAGGGATACATCACGTCTAAGTTATAATCAACTTTAATCTGGAATGATGGGATTTTTTGGCTCCCTAGGGTAGCTACCAAGAAGGTTTACCAAATTTGGTTGAAAATGTCGACACAGTCAAACGTTGACAGTTGATCTATTCACGTTGACTATGCTCTATTTTAAATAACCGACCCCAGACATGGGAACGAAAGGGAATTGACAGTTGGAATAAAACAAAAACACAAATAGCACAAATTAGACTCCTTTTAAAGTAAATAACAAATAATAACCCTTTGAAATGATGTATTACCTCTATTAAAGTTGGCAAATCAATTAATTGCTGGAAAACTAAATGCAAAGAGATGCCGATTATGAATTTTGCCGATGTTCTTGCAAAGGACTATAATTGACAGCATACGTGAACGACCTTCTCTTACCCTCAAACAAATCTCACAATAAAAGTGTTCCAGCTCACCGGTGAAAAATGAAGAAGAGCTGCTGGTCCACTCTTCCACGGAAAGGTTCAGAATCCGCATTGCTCCTCCTGGATCGGAGGTTTTGACGTCTCCTTTCCGGGATCTTTGAATAAACTTTCCCGGAAAGGCTGAGGAATGTGATACCCCAATAATTGGGGCGCACTCTCCAGGTTCCCCTTTTGAAAAATGGGAACAACCAGCCCGGATTGCCGTTCCACAGGTACTGTCCCCGACCTCCACGCAACACTGACGAGGCGTGTCAGCCAAGACCACCAATGTCCTTTCAGATTCTCAGGGAGAATCTCATTTACCCTTTGTACCAATGCCGCCGAGGAGCTTTTGGACTACCTCAGTGGTATGATGGGTCTTCCCCGAGACTTTAAACTCTCCTCAATGTAGGACGTGTTGGTCGGGTTCAGGAGTTCCTCAAAGGGCTTTTTCCCACTGCTTGACAATATTACCAGTCCAGGTCTGTAGTAGTTCTCCTCCTGAGCTAAGCCTTGCTTTCCCTTTGTGAGTTTGTCTAACAGTTTGCCATAACTTCCTTGAGGCCAACCTTAAGTCCTTCTCCATAGTCTCCCCCAACTCGTCCCACACCCAGGTTTTGGCTCCAGAGATCCCTGAGCCAGCCATATAAACGAAAAGGCCTTCTTCTTCATCTTGACAGCCTCCTTCACCACAAGAAGGGTTCTTAGGTTGCTGCAGGGATGACCTTCCAACTTCTAACGGCTGATTCCACAATGGAGGCTTAGAACATGGCCCACCTGAATTCTATGTACCCAGCTTCCCCCGGGATGCACGATAACTTACACTGGAGGTGGGAGTTATACCTCAGCCAGACATTCCCAGTTGAGCCTCACTGTGTGTTTAGGTTTACCAGGTCTGTCCAGCAGCCTCAACCGCCATCTTATCCAACTCTACACCATGTGGTGATCAGTCAACAGCTCTGCTCCTCTCTTAACCCGAGAGTCCAAGACATACAGCTGCAGATCCGATGATACAACCAGAAAGTCAATCATCGAGTCATTGGCCTATGATGTCCTGGTACCAAGTAACCTTATGGACGGCCCTTTACTCGAACACGGTGTTGTTATGGCCAATCCATGACTAGCACAGAAGTCCAACAAGAAAGCACCTCTTGGTTTCAGATTAGATAGGCCATTCCTCCCAATCATCCCAACTCCAGGTTTCTCCATCATTGCCCATTGAAGTCCCCCCAGCAGAACTATAAAGTCACCTCTTCGCACCCTTTCCGGGACGCCATCCAGGAAAAGGCTAGAGTCCAGCCTTTCTCCAGAAGTTTGCTATGTCGGTTTCCCCGCGGACGTTTTCAGTTGTTTTTGTCAATGCTCCAGGCGAGTTTCAGGACTCTCACACGCGTGTTACGTGACTTCATTGCAGACAAAGGACAACGTGTGCAGGGCAACAATGCAGGAATCAGGACACCGTTGATATCCTAGCTTCTTCAAATCTTCTGGTTATGAAACTATGATCCTTAATATACAGTTAATACATGTTTATGTATTTATGTTTATCTATTCAGAAATCCTGAAATCTTCCAACTTAGGTGCTGACAGCATGCTAAAATGACAAGTAGAGCTTTTAACCGGTTTCAGACGAGATGAGCTCCTCGTCACAATGCACACTAACGGTCCTTTGCGGTCAGAAATGGGGTCATCCTACCTTGTAGCATCTGAAAGGCCCAACAGGCGTCTTCATCAGAGGACCCGCACTGCCAACACGGTCACTTACCCGCTAGTTACACAAGCTAACTAAAAGACACAACACTACTGCTAAACCGATGCTAGCAATACAATAAATTAGCAGCCCGTACCCGAGCAGCTAGCATCTTTAATCCTGATAGTTTAGCGGCTAACTGCCACGCGATGTGTGACTCGGGCTTGTGTACACAAACAAACAAAAACTAACATTCAGGTTAATTAACCGAGATTGAATATGGATAAATGCATGCACGGCTATTGTTTTCGTCAATTTAGCGTCACTCCACCGAGCTCTTTTTTCTTAAATCTGCGTGTCTCCTCTTTTTTTTCTCTCTCTTTCTTCCCTCGTGTTCTTTCTCCCGCCCTCTTCCTGACCTACGACCAATCACCACACTGACTGATACCTACAGTGACCAATCAAACAACAGTAGCCGAAACTAAGGCACAGTCTACTCTTTAGTTTGGCTTTTAACTACTTAATGTACTATTTACATCCCACCTTGTTTATACCTAATTCATCTTAATATCGCAGTCTATTTTTCTCTATTAAACAAAATTACTTTCCGCTTAATTGCCTTAATGAATTATGTTCATCCAACTTTATTTGGGACCAGCTTGTTTTCATCCCCTATTTTTACAAAGTAGGAAATACTACTTTTTCTTAAGTAAAAGTAGCAATACCACAGTGTAGAAATACTATGTTACAAGTAAATGTACGTTATTAAATATACTCGAAGTAGCAAAAATAAAAGTAGGCTATGTGCCATTTAAGAATAAGGTATTTATATATCGTAATGTTTGTATTACTTTAGTTTATTAGTTTATATACTGCCGGATAGTGTGTGAATGTCTCCCTGGAGGTAAATGAAGTCAGATTCAGAATCAGCTTTATTGGCAGTATTTGCACATACAATGCTCTCAATCTACACAAAAACAGACATAACAGTCGAGAATAAGGCAAAAAAAAAAAAGCTGGACAAATAAAGGTACAATAACGATCATAGCCTGTAAATAAACATCATCGTTTATTTGTTTATTGTATGCAATCTGCGTAGTAACCATGACATTTTCCAGTGATTAGTAATGTATTTGTCTACAACTATTAAACGTAAAACTAATTTCTAAACAGCTTTAAAGTCACTTGAGAAGGTTTTGTTATATTATTTTGTATATTAAATTAGGAATTCATGGAAGAAGCCTTTTTTTTGTTATTTTAATGTCAAAATAATTCCACTCACTATATAATCACACACTGTATGCACATAAAATAATGTACTAAACCATTTAATACGTATTCCAGCTCTCTTTACACCCACTCTTGAATTATGTGCACACGTATGTGCACCTGGCGGAAACATTTTGGACTTATGTGTTACCTAGTAGGTGTTTTCACCTGGTGCACTAAATAAAGCTCTATTGTCCATCATGGGGACCTTCCCCCCAAAAAAGCAGCCAGTGACTCATGCCTGATGATAAATGATTACCAGCCTGACATGCCGCTACGTTCGTTTTTGTCCGTGTCTGTACTCACCTGAGGTTTCTGTGTTTCTCAGAGCTTCTTTGGAAAATGGAAAAACCTGTAAGTATTGTGTGCATTATAAAAAAAAACAACAACCCCATTAGCGTTGCTGTTAATGTATTATGCATGAAAAGCAGCTTCTCACGGCTCCTTTTTCCGTCAGACACAGTGGACCTCCAGCTCCACCCAGGAGGACAGGTGAGCTTTAACCTCGCCTACGAATGAAGGGTTCACCGTTTCCTTCCTGGGTTCTATACATCGATATCTATTATTGATGTATTTTTCTCCCCCCCCCCAGATGACAATGCAGGCTTTGAGTGGCCACAGGAGGAATTTGTAAGTATACAGCAAGGTCTTGAGGTATCAAAGCTGCCAAATGAGACATTTTTAAAGATCTTTATCTTTATTTTTACGCCATTATTATTACGTAAAAGTAGTTATATTTCCTAAATGGCAGGATGACGACGACGACAGCGACATGTATGAAGTGCCTCCCTGTGAGCGCCCCGCTGTGAAAGTCCCACAGAGAGAAGCGGAGGACAATGTCTATCTGGGTAACAGCACTGCAGATATTAACGGACGCCTCGGACACCGTTTCACCTGAAAGTGATGTCCCTCGATCCTGCTTTTTTTCGTTTGTTTTGTTTGCAGAGAGGCCGTCCAAACCCGCGCCTCCGCAGAGGCCGGCTGTTCTCCCGCCCAGACCGCCCAAACCCTCGGTAACCACACAGCTCAGTGTCCCGGAAGTCTGTTTGTTTCTGTTTGTTCAAGACATTTAAAATCTGTTTTAAAAGATAAGGCATGTCTGTTAATTAAATTGTCCGTCACACAGAAACCTCAACAGCGTGCGGAAGATTTCTTCCCTGATCCCAAAACCAAGAAAGGTGAGTTATCCTTACTCGTGTGCAGCCACTGTTCGTTTCACTATATAACACGCCTCTCTTCATCTCTTCAGCACCTGAGATAAACAGAACTGAGAAACCCGGGAGAAAGATGATGCCTCCTCCACCGGTCCGCCCCGCTCCCGTTCCAGAGCCTGCATCCAACACAGAGGAAGGTGCCGTAGTCACTTCTACCACAAACAGTCCTTTCATAGAAGTACCTCATCGGCCTGTGAATGACGTAAATGTATTAATGGCAAACCACATATTTGATTTTATTAGCCATGTGGCCGTTTGTAGGAATACAGAAGCTCCACATGAGATTTTGCATTTGCTTGTTGCGGCAAAAAAAGCAGTCATGGACTGGTGTGTTTAGGGTTTCCAGCAGCAGCAGTTTGTGAGGAATGAATAGAAGAAGTGGGTAGTGAAGCTGCGACCGGAACAAAGAAGAGAGCGCCACCTGCTGTAGTGCCGCTGAGCTGCGCCTCGAGTGACGCAATTTCATTGGCAAAACCTATGTTGGCCGAAAATTTGTAACATTTAAAAAGACAAGGAACTTGTCACAATGTCAACAGAAGATTATCTCCACGCTCTCTGGGTTGACTGAAACGTCTGGTCGAAGGTCATGAGTAATCTATTTTTGTGTCCCAGACGTGTCTCTATTACACATTTCTGAATACCTGAATACCTTTCCTGTTCATCCCACTGAGTGGCAGCTACAGTCAGAAGACAATGCGACGAAGCTGGGAAGACCAGAACTAAATGATGTGCAACGACAGATCGTTCTAATCCTGATGAAACTTACAAGACGACGGGAAAAGTCCTTTTGAAAAACGTGGCGTACTGTACAGTGTTTTGTCTTTCTGCATTTCAGATGTGTATCTGGATCCGAACGAGGAACAGGTGAGATGAGACACACGCATCAGCAATACCAGAAAGCTTAACTTGAAGGTGTAACGGGATATATATATATATATATATATATATATATATATATATATATATATATATATGGCTCGTAATATATACGGGTCGTAATGGCCAATGCACGCATGAATATGATCGGATGTTCGAGCCAATCGTTACGAAGCACAAATGAAACTAACACTCTGCTTCCTGGTGTCTCACGTGTGTGTGTGTGTGTGTGTGTGTGTGTGTGTGTGTGTGTGTGTGTGTGTGTGTGTGTGTCATTTTGCGTTTCAGGACGACAACGATGACGTGTATGTGGAACCTACAGCTGGTGTGTTTTTTACGTCTCGCTTCGCAACAACTAGCTCTGCACTTTAAGTCTGCACGGTGTTGTGTTTTGGCACATTGTACAATATTTATACCCTAAGTCTCCCCCTCCCCCCCCCCCCCCCCCCTTCAGAGATGTCCTCCTCCTCCTCCTCTGAACTTTCCCCTAGACAAGGTAAACTGTGTACCTCATAACAAGTCATAACAGAGGGTTTTTTAACCACAGTCTCCTTCCACACTCGTCTTCTCCCGATTTCACAGCACAGCGACCGGCTCCTGTTCTCCCCCTTTGTTAGAAATCTTGCCCTCCTTGTTTATCTGCGTCACCCCCCCCCCCCCCTCCTATCTCCGAGGCCGCTATACCAGACTCCCTGTCTCAGTGACGTGAATAACACATGACAGTGATAGTCACAGTAGAGAACCACTCGTGCATACGGTTACTAGCGCCAAGGTTCAGGTTTAGATGATACAAGTTATATCTAAAAGCACAATATGATAAATTGCCACAACAACGGTTTGCACAGTTTGCAAGACTTTTCTTTTCCGGATGATAAAATGTCTTTCTTCCCGCTGCCCAGCTTGCTCTCCCACCCATCGTGCGCCGCCGACGAGGATGCCTCCGCCTCCCGTCACGGGGCTCGCACCTTCTCCCATGATCATGTGAGTGCGCCTCTCAACCTGGGTCCAAAGCAGCCGCCGTCGAACCGCCCACTGCCAAAACCGGAGCGCGGCGAGATGCACTCACCAGTGATTTAATCTAGTCCGATGAGCTTTAGTGCTCCGTGACACCTCAGACAATGAGCGACGCTGTGTTTTTGCACGCAAAATGCAAATGTGGCAGAGATGATATAGTCAATTCCTGACACTAAACATTTAATGAAACTGAACTCTCTCTCTCTCTCTCTCTCTCTCTCTCTCTCTCTCTCTCTCTCTCTCTCTCTCTCTCTCTGCAGGATGAAGCCTCCGGTTCCCAGAGCTCAGTCTGTGAGTGTCTATTCCTCTCAGTGCGATATTGTTAAGGCCTGAATTAGAAATGGAAGTTTTCATTCATACCATTTGCTTCAGCTTTTCATTTCCCTCCTTTCAGAATTCACTCTTGCCTTCCTTGAACGAGTTAAAAACAGGTAAAGACCACCGTCTTCTAAAGCGGGTCAGATATCAGTACACACACACACACACACACACACACACACACACACACACACACACATCCGAAAGAAATGATTTCGAGCACGACGATGCACATCTTGTCTCTGTAGCTCCTTCAGTCGAAGCGAGACGCTCCACGTTTCCCGCCACGTTTCCCGCCAAACCCCACCCGCCGACACCCAGTGTGAAGCCCCCTCTGCCAGTAAACCTGAAGGAAGCTAAGCACGGGTTTGTCAGTCGGATGAAACATTAGTCAAAAAATGTTAAAACCGCAACGCATCGGCGTTAAATTCAGTGTGGAACATTAGCTTTTTTTTATTTTTTGGTCTTGATTGCAGCCTTCTCAACCCTCCTGTGGCAGACACTAAGCCTGCTGGTAAGCTCACATCTCTTTTCAGAAAGAGAGTATTTATTTTTGAAATCGCGAGGGACGACTGTGATCATTTGGTCTCTGTAGATTCTTCATTTGAAGTAACATAAAACATTGTTTATACTCGTGGGAAAACACATGACGGGCTTTCTCTCTTTTTTTCCCCAAGCCTCCACTGGCGGTATGAAGGCGACCAAACGATGCGGGAACGAGGTACGGCATCGAACCGCGCAAATGAAAATCCAGTCAGGGAGGACTGCTTCACTGTTTGTTGATGTGTCTCTGTCACGTTACAGGACAAAGAGTGGTTTGCTGGGGATTGCAACAGGAAGACGGCCGAGGATCTCTTACTGAGGATCAACAAGGTGAGTCCGTCATCGGTTCCGTTTCATTTCGAGGTTTAACAATCGCCCAATCGGGTCATTTCAACTCAACCGAGCAACAGACAATGGAGACATCTGTGTCTATGTGCAGACACTTACTTTCCACTTTTGTCTTTCTCGCCCTCGTTCTCCTACCAAGAGTTTATCAGAGTTATTCCCAAAAACATTTGTTCTCCATTTCCCTCAGCGTTTAACCTCGCTCGCCGTTTTCTCCCTCGTTGCAGGACGGCGCATTTCTCATACGACACAGCTCGGCTAAGGGCGGCCGCCAGCCGTTCACCCTCGCCGTGCTCTACCGGCAGAAGGTGTACAACGTTCCCATCCGCTTCCTGGGGGACACTCGGGGCTACGCCCTCGGAAAAGAGGGCAAGAAGAACGAAGAGGTGGGTGGGTGGGGAAACAAGACAGAGAGAGAGAGAGAGAGAGAGCGGGATTCTGGGAGAATTTTAGCCTTTTTGTTCGATTGCCTGACTTTGTCTTTCGTTCTCCCTCTTTGCAGGTTTTCGGCACCCTCGACGAGATGATCTCCCACCACAGCAACAACCAGCTGCTCCTGATAGACAGCATGAGCCAGGCCAAGCACACCACGTACTTAACGTACCCAGCACGCCCTCATCACTAACACGCATTCATACCAGGTTCTATGAGGATAACAGCTCAGTCTGAAGGTCTTCTGCAGGTCTACCAAAGTGTCACAATGCTATGACTTCAGCTAAAGCGGTGGTTTTCTTTCTAAATGGACAACGCAAACTTCGAATGCACCGATGACAGAGATCACGTGTCACAAACTCCAGCCGCCACATGTCCGTACTGGATCCATAACGCTATGCAAATTACAGTAACTGTCCGTCAAGAGGTTTTATTTCTTAAAGCTCAGAGATGTTCCTGTTTTTCTCATCGTTTTATAGCGTCGACTGCAAAAAATGTTCTCCGGCGTCGCCGTATGTTCTTCTGCCCCCCCCCCCCCCCCCCCCCCCCCCCCCTCGGATACAGAAGCGATGGCGCTGCTGTCAGATCGCTGGAATTTAACTCGCTTCTAAAACATTCAAACCGTTTAATTCTGCATGTTCCAAGCGTCACTTTGTGCCTCCTGCTCATTTCCATTAGGGTCAATGTCTGATGAAGCGTTGAGATAAATGTCTCCGTGATTTAAATTTTTGTGACGGGGACAGATTGGGTGTGTGTCTTTAGTTTAGTTTGACTTTGATTTTTTAATATAGGCCTTCTCTATGTAACAGGTGTCTTTTCTGGTGTGATGTTGTGCAATACAAAGTCAAAATGTATCGTTTTTATTTCATTTATTTTACCGCAGTTTCCTTATATTTACTGTTGATGACCAGTAACAATGAGTTCATCTGGACCATGGGCTTCATTTGGGCTTTTTCTGTGGTGTGTGTTTCGATGAAGTCCTTTTGAGTAAACTCCAACCTTCTGCTTGTGATGGATCCTCGTCAGTGAGGGTCAGTGTGGAGAGTGCAGGATCTATGGGTTTTACTGAGACACCATGAGCTCTGTGTGTGTGTGTGTGTGTGTGTGTGTGTGTGTGTGTGTGTGTGTGTGTGTGTGTGTGTGTGTGTGTACTGCCATCATATGTCCACTGACCAGATGCTGCTGGTAACACCTGCTTCCTGTCAGAGTGAAACCACCTTCTCTGTGACCGAACCATAAATCCTGGGCCTGTCATAGCATACAACAAACATACAGCAGAATCCTGTGTGAAGCATTTTTACTTATTAAATTTTTTTTTAAAAACGACATTAAACGCATGTCAGAGTTAAATCTAAGCTTTAGTAATTTGAATTACCGGTTTCAGAGTGGTATCCGCTCATTTAGGGGCCTAACAATTAAGTAAGAACCTTCAGGACATTTTATTGTATTGTTGCTGTAACTTACTGGAAAACATTGTAACTGGTGCGTTAGCGCAATTACCTGTTTACACTACTTTTACTGTAATTATGTTTTTACAGTGAAACAGCTTTACCGTTATTGTCCTTTACGGTATAACTGCTCTGGTTTACAGTATGATGCTGTAAATATGTTTTTACAGTGAAACAGCTGTACCGTTATTGTCCTTTACGGTATAACTGCTCTGGTTTACAGTATGATGCTGTAAATATGTTTTTACAGTGAAACAGCTGTACCGTTATTGTGCTTTTACGGTATAACTGCTCTGGTTTACAGTATGATGCTGTAAATATGTTTTTACAGTGAAACAGCTGTACCGTTATTGTGCTTTTACGGTATAACTGCTCTGGTTTACAGTATGATGCTGTAAAATATGTGTTGGGAGTATGATGCTGTTGTTGTGTTTTATAGTATGAAACTGTAAATTATAATATACTAAATATAGCCTACACTATTCACTAGTAAGTACTGCAAATTCAAACACAGGTTTACTGTATTTTATATAAAAACATTTAGCTTTCAAGAATTAAACTACTGGGGATATCATGTTTAAATCAACAGGCAGGCTAATTAGTTGTCTTCATTTTATTTGCCATGTTGGAATATGAAAACATAATTGTTTCATGACTCTTGTTCATCACTTGCTATTTTAAAGTACACCCTGGTTCGTCATTAATAGATATTTTAAATGTCTTGAATTATTGCAACCACTGAATTAAAGAAAAAACAAACAAACATGCATACAAGAAATACATAAACAGCCCAAATCACATCCATATATGGACACCACATTGAGTTAATGTAGCCTTTCTACAGTAGCACTATAGGTGTAACAGTACAGAAAAAGATACTGTAAAGACATATAGCGTCTGCACTATATCCATAATGCTATGCAAATTACAGTAACTGTCTGTTAAGAGGGGGTTTTTTTTGTAGGTTTATTGGACTTTTTGTGGCATTTAACTGTAAAATTACAGCAACAGCTAAAGGCTATAGTGTGCTTGAAATTTGAAATGACTTACAGAGCGAGCATCATGATAGTACAGTCACGTCTCGACTTATGTTTCTGCAGTAATAACACAGTTTAAAGTTGTCTCATCGTATTACCTGGTAGATTCCAGTGCAGGCCGTATACTGCATACTGCTGTAAGTTTATAAGTCATGTTTTTTACCTCTGTTGGGTTGTGCGATTAAAAAGGTATGACAGGAAATGAAGGGAGGAAGAGAGATGGGGGATGGCACGCCGCAGAGATCCCCGACTGGACATTTCAATTACATGGCGAGCGTCTTAAAGCCACTAGAAAGCCCCGAGTCTGAGATTTGTTATTCGAAAATATAATTGTTAAACTGAAATGTCACGGAGGCCTTTTGCAACATGTTTTTAGAGGTAAACAACAAGGACTTAACAGATCCTCTGCTTTACTGTCCACCTAAAAAGATATAAATCTACAACGAGTTTTTACTCTGAGCGCGTTATACTTCCTGTGTATCGAGAGGACCAAATGTCACCTAATTCTTTCTTTCCTTATCAATTGAGGAACCATATTGTGTGTCAGTTCCTGTGGAACAGTAGCCTTTTTGATTTCAAATGCTGTCTGCTCCGTCCACATCCTGTGTGTAATACTGACTCACATCAGGAGCGTAAAGGCCTTTGTTGACTTGAAAAGGAAGTCTTTTTCAGACCAACCGCAAACAGCTGACGGGTCTACATGGCTGTGACTTTTAAACCATGATTTTTTTTAAACTATTTTCCAATTTTTCATTATTTGCATTATGCATTCAACGGTGAATAAGACCAGAAAGCTCGTCTTAACACTAAATGAAGTGCAATGCATGACGACTTAACTTACTGAAAGTGAAGATGGTTGCAGTTGTCCACAACCTGCTCGCCGGGCATGACGGAGATGATGGTGATGATGAGAGTAGATGAGATCCTGTCAGTCAACAAGATGGAGCTTCAGCTCCTTGGGAAAAAAATTAATGAAACGTCAGCAGTCCACTCAGGAACATACAACAACAACAACAACAACAACAACACTTTTCTGGAATAATGTGTGTATGTGTGTGTGTGATTCTCCAGAAAATCACGGGCAAAGGTGGGGCGCTTGTCACGAGCCCTGATTTCGAAGTTGGTGGGGGAAGGAAAGTGGGGGGGGTGCTGCGGCGGAGGGGTACAAACTGCACATCCGACGCGTTTGCATTGACAGCTCTGAGGAGAGGAAAGAATTAATAAATCCACGAAACGGGGAGCTTATGAGAAGTCATCACTTACAACAACCAATTTGTATTTTTTGGGGGGAAACACCATGTATAGTCACATGGCTCGCCGAGGAGCTGGTTTACACGCCAGTAGTAGTTGAAGCGGACTAGTTTTCTGAGCGGAGGTGCGGAGTTTTCAAATCAGGACTGGCGTAATGGGGGCGGGGGGGGGGGGGCAACTGAATGGGAGCAGTCAGTGGATTCGTGTGATACCAACGCAGGCTACCCACCGCTGCCCATCGGATCCGACTTTTGGGGACGTTTTTTGGGGGCACTAACAGAGCAAGATCCCGTCCACTCCTCCTGCTGCTGTCCCCTTCCCCCTTTTCCTTCCTCGCGGACTCTTCGGAGAGAGAACCCCCCCTCCAGACATGGCTCAGATACTGCCGATACGATTTCAGGAACATCTGCAGGTAAGCAGAGACGAAAGAGAGAGAGGGGGGAAAAAAGCCTTATGAAAATTAATTTCAGCTCATTTCTTTTTTTTTTTTTTTTTTTTGCGCAGCATGTGCCGCGCGCGCACACACACACACACACACACACACACACACACACACACGTGTCGCATTTAAAGGGAATCTGAAATAGGGCTGCCGGGGTTGGTGCTCAATATAGCTACAGGCCTAGTTTTCTTCTGCCCGGCCAGATGATGACTTGTAAAAAAAAAAATGACCAGTACACAGCAGCAGCTCCAATGCGGACCGGCGCGTGCGTGCGTGCGTGTGTGTGCGTTGATACGCCGCAGTTACCCCCCCCTTTTCTTCCTTCCTTCCTTCCCCATTCAAGTGGAAAAACGCCGCTGTCTCTTTCAATCCGCTCCGGTGCAAACTGCGGCGTCTTGACAACCGAGCTCAGCTGTTGTCGGTAACATTGTAACCGTGAACCCCGGATGGCACTCGCGCTCGCGCTCGCGGCTCCGGCTGGCTACCATGTTGTTGTCATGTCCTGCAGCGACCGTGTTCGCGACTTTTTGTAACCTTCAAGCAACGGCAACAAACGCCGTCGACAAGAAGTGCGGAGAGGCGGAGGCATATTTATTCATTTACAACAGTTGAACAACTTTCGAAATCCGCATCACTCCGCTGTAAACACCTCGTTCGAGCAACGTGTCGATGCCGCAATAACCCTAACCCCATATGTGAAAATAAAGTGTCATATTACAGCGTCTATATCAGAATCATCGGCCATGCATACGTACACATGCGAGCAATGTGTCCCTCGCTCTCAACGTACACACACGCAGAAATAAAGAAAAACAAGGGCAACAAAGTAGAACAGAGGTATTGAACTATGTACACACACACACACACACACACACACACACACACACACACACACACATATATATATATATCTATATATATATCTATATATATATAGATATATATACACAAAGTGTAATGATGCAGAGTGCAAGGGTGCTTGAGTACATGTGGAATGATTGTAGGATACTTTCTGTACCTGAGGCAGGCGGAACATGTATAGATATATAGAACGTAGAATATGTAGGTGCCGGTTGTTGCACATGGGTTTGCGTGTGACGCCGTGTGACTGACGGGTGACGGTCAGTGGAGAGAAGTCTGTTCTGGTGTCTGGTGGTGTTTGGTTTTTTTTGTTTGTTTTTTTTTGGGCTCAGAGCGATTTTGATTTGGACGCGTCTCCATGCTCCACTTGTGTTTGTGTGTTTGCATGCCAGAGGAGCATCTTGTGCAGCTTTACAATGATCAGCATCAACATGACAAGAGTTGTAAAAAAAAAAGAAAAAAAAGAAAAGAAAAAAAAGCCCTGCAGTGGGAAAAACACACACACACACACACACACACACACACACACACACTTGCACAAAATGCCCCCCTGTTACAGTCTGTGGCAGAAAGGGGAAAACAAACAGCCACTTATTTTGGGTTTTCTGTGGAGGAACTATATCCACTATGCCCCCCCCCCCCTTCCTCCTTTAAACCTCTGGTTTGGTCTTTGATGATCGTCCCACAGCAGCAGCCCCCCCCCCCCCCACCACCACCAGTGCTCAGTGTCTTGCAGCCAGAGGAGAAAAGTTTTGTGACGCACCCCCCCTGTCTGTAGCCTGTTGTTATGGTAACAGCAGGCAGTGAAATGGCCTTTCACAAGAAAAGCCCCCCCCCCTCTCTCTCTCTGTGTGTGTTTCCCTTCCTCTGGCCGGTAGCCCCACTTTCGCCAGCCAAAGGTCCTTTATCCCCCCCCCCCAGTGCCGACCAGCAGAGCCTGCAGGCCACGGGGCTCCTCTGCTCCCCTCTCTGACGGGCCTGTTGTTGCTCTGCTGATGGAGGAGGGCAGCTCTCAGGAACCTGGCGATGTCTGGGTTGTGACGGCACATGCCTTTCCCTCACACATCTCCTAAGAGACCCCCCCCCCCCCCCCCCCCACACACACACACACACACACACACACACAGTGCCTCGAGACAGTGATAAGCAGCCTCCTGCTTCTACGTTCCACCTCTAGCATGAAATCCCAGCTCGGCCCCCCAGTCGTATCCCTCTGTGAATCTAGGTGGCTCCAGCAGAGTCAAAAAAAATGCTTGGAATTTGCGAACCCAGGACTTTGGGCCTCAAGTTGTTTAGCTTTCTTTTTTTCTCTCTCGGCCTGGTATTTACAGCTCAGCCTGGGCCGGTTGCTCAGGAGTGTAACACGGACTCGGGTTTTTCAAGATGAGGTACCGGCATGAGATCAAGAGCGACCCCCCCCCCTCGATACAGTCCTCTAACACGAGGAGATGCAATTGATTTTTCTCCGTCCAGTCATTAAACGCCGCGTGAAGCCTCTCCTCTGCCGTCGCTCTTTGTCTCCCTCGCTTGTGATTTGTGATGCGAGGTCCAGGCCGCGAGTCAAAGTTCACCGTCAGCTGACCCCAAAGGGACCGGGACCAGGGCCCTGTAGTGTGTGTGTGTGTGTGTGTGTGTGTGTGTGTGTGTGTGCGGAGCAGGAACGTAAGCTTACATCATGTCGCCGCCGCGGCCTCCAGATGATTGATTATGTCGGTGGTCGAGATAAGATAAGAATAGTCTGTTGGATCATGAAAGTGCCAAAGGGAGAGTCATTTGCAGCTGATGTGGCTCCGGTCTTATACGCACTAAAAAGCCTTGAACCTCGTCCCGTCTGGTCTGGGTGAGTCTAGGAGAGTCTTTTTTTTTTTTTTTACGGCATCCCGGTGCGTTGGCGCCGTATCCCGTGGCGTCCAGCGGATGTGATGGGGGCGGATATGGTAAGCGGGTCCTATTAAAGTCCGGGCAAATCGCATCAGGACGGGAAGCGGGATGACATGAGCGGCCCTTAACGGGACACATCTGCGACGGCTGGCGGAGGATGAGGGCGAGCGTCTGTTTTCTGTCACGCCAAACAATACGCACACTGTGTGTCTCTCTCTCTCTCTCTGCAATGTGAAATTAGTCACATGCTGTTAAAGCTGCAATAACTGGACCGTACCGGTTGTTTGTCAGATTATTTTCTAGATGATTCAACTCGTTGTTTTGTCTAAGAAATACGCATTATGAATATTTGGTTATTGTCATGAACAGTGACCCCCAAATATGATCTGTTTGAAGGACATACGTACGTCACAGTACGTCGTAGCACCAGCTAGCGAATTAAGACATTCTTTTTTTGGGCCACTTGAGGGCAGCAGAAACGAGCTGTGAACACAGTCACTGACATATTATGTCACAAGGTGCTCTTGTGGGTTCTTTTTGATTGTTTTGTGAGCAAAAAAAAGACAAAAGACAATTAGCTGAAGCAGCCAAACGATTATGATTGTGATCAAACTGCTACCGTGACCAGCGGCGGACGAGGACGGACGGCTGCTCGCCGAAAAAGAGCGGGAAACTTGAGCATTTCTGCCGATTTCGTGTTTTTTTGCGCTTATTCGCCGAACGTTTCGGTAAACGGTACGCTGGCGTTCATTTAAAAACAAAACAAAGAAAAAAACGCTGCATAGAGCAGCTGTGGGTTTGTCATTAGGAGCGACACCTTTCATATATATATATATATATATTTATATATATATATATATATATATATATATATTTATATATATAAATATATATATATATATATATTTATATATATATTCATTCGATCCAATGTTAGCAGAGAATATTGATTAGAGCAGCCGTACGGTTTTCCTTATTTATATTATAGGCTACACACACACACACACACACACACACACACACACACACACAAGCCTGTATCTACAGCTCGGGTAAGGAAGCTCCTCCCTTTTTAATTGCGCTTGCATAATAATCCCCCCCCCACTGTGAACCCAAAACCCCTTCAGCTGCTGATGCGACGTGTCAGTGCCTCGGCATCGCATCCACCCGGGTCTATGACTCACCAAAAATACCGTCAGCGCTGTGTCATCAGCTCAAGTCCTGCTGCTCTTGTTTACTGGGATGTGTCATTTTTATTTTTATTGTGTGTGTGATTGTCAATCTCAGCTGTTTGAGGGAAGAGGACTTCTAGGAGTCTGTGTATGTGTGTGTGTGTGTGTGTGTGTGTAGAGACGTTTTCCTAGAGGTAGCTTATGGAGCTGAAGTGTGATTTTTAGTCTGGAATGTTCTACTGAGAAGGAGTACGGAGGGAGGGAGGGAGGGAGGGAGGGGGGGGTTCTTCCGGTGAGTCAGTTGCCCCACCCTGAGCTGAAGATTGCCAAAGGCCTGTGTTACTGGAACAGACATCCCGTCCTCCTTCGTATCTCATAAGAGCTACATTCATCACACCCAGCCTCCCTTTCCTTTTAGGACCCCCCCCCCTTTCACTCCCGTCCTCCCCACTATCTTTATTGTGGTCCCCCTCCCCCTCCCGCTCCCCCTCCCCCTCCCCTCGCCCAGAGATAGTTCTGGCAGTCTCCAGGAGATGCAGCATATGGCTCCAGTCCTCCCTCAGGTCTTCTCCGTGGCCTTTTTCAAGAAGCCTTGAATCTCGTCGGTTCCCCCATAACTCCTCCAGAAACCAAGCTGTCCATCGAGTTGCAGCTAAGCGGTTGGTTTATGCGTACTAATTATTTAGGATGCACTTTCAAAAAGCTCAAAGACACTTCACAAAGGAGATGAAATGGTTTATATGCATTACAGGAGTAGGACAGCAGACTTGAAAAGGTGTGTTTTTTAAGTAAAACAACTATTACTGAAGTAGGACTAAGTGAAAAACGCCCCGTCACAGTTTAACAGAGAGCAAGAAGAAGTCTTTAAATAGTTCATTGTGTTAATCCAATGGTTCAAAATCCAAAATGTATTTCATTTACATTAGAAGCAGCAATTCTAAAAGCTTCTAAAGATGCTGTTTATGCTTGAGAAACAACTTAAGCGATCAACGAAAATGTACATTTATTGCTTCAGTTTTCCGTCAATCGACTGATTGTTTTGCAGAAACCCCTTGTGTGTACCCGGTCCATGCATGCAGCAGAAGTTTGCGGAACAATAAGACGACGATATTGTTCCGCCGCGGCGTGCTTCGGTTAAGCGTTTCAGACGCGATGGTGTGATTATGCAACCAGTGTAATTTAAAAAAAATGTAATTTCTCGGACATGAATAATGTAGAAAAGAGCTTCTTTCATCGTGACCCCTCTGTCTGAGACACACACACACACACACACACACACACACACACACACACACACACACACTGATGATGATGACATCCTTCCTGCTGCATCCTTCCTGTTATGCAGATGACATGCTTTAAATGGCTCAGCGGTCGGGGATCCGTGTCCGTCCTGCTCCAACCTGCCAACTGAGAGAGATAGTACAGTCCTTGTGATGGGCGTAAAGGATTCCTTTCCGCTCGCCTCAGACTGCATAATGGAGAGAGAGAGAGCGAGAGAGAGAGGGAGAGAGAGAGAGAGAGAGAGAGAGAGAGAGAGAGAGAGAGAATGTTTTCGGTCACAATGATTCCTCTGTTCGGCGGCCGTTGACCAAAGGTGGAGCCTTTTTTTTTTTTCTTCTTTTTTTTTCTACGTCCGTTAGTTCTGCTGAGATTTGACGCAGCAGAAACTCTGACGTCAGCGTCTGAGGCCTTGTTGTCACACCTGGGGGCTTCTCCTCGTTAGGAAAGTAAATATGCCGAATTAGCATCCTGGGATTTGCTGACGGTGCTTTATTTAAAAACAGATTCTATCTATCAGGATCTCTATTCCCTGACTTTCTGTAACGTAGTTCCTAGATGACGATCCAGCCCGTGATTGAACCTCCTCGCAGCCGGTCGGCTCACGCGACGACTCGGGCTTTTTGCTGAAATAAAGCGACGCCCCGCTTTTGAATCGGGAACGTGACGACGGTTCACGATAGGAAGAAAAGAAACACAAAACACCAGACGTAAGCTCTCAACATACCTCAGTAACTTCAGCAGATTACTAGCGGCTGTTATAAGAGTGAGAGTGAGAACGCTTGTTCCCACCAGACCCCCCCCCCCCCCCCTGTCTGCAAAAATAGCACTTTAAGAATGTCCCTGGAAAAACTGGAGGCGGGACTTCTTCAGGGGTCTGTTGAGTTGGGACGTTCCACTAATAGCTGAGTTTTTACTTTTAGCCCAAATAAGGGTAAACTATTGGACGAATAACCTCTCAGAATGTACATTCATCCTGCTGACCGCTACATTCCAACGTGTAATAAAGCTGGTGTCACGGTTCTTTTATTTCCAGTTGCAGAACATGGGCGTGAACCCCGCCAACATCGGGTTCAGCTATCTGACCATGGAGTCGGACAAGTTCATCTGCATCAGGGAGAAGGTGGGCGAGCAGAACCAGGTGGTGATCGTGGACATGTCCGACCCCACCAACCCGATCAGGAGGCCCATCTCCGCCGACAGCGCCATCATGAACCCGGCCAGCAAGGTCATCGCCCTGAAAGGTAAATCAGCCGGCCGGCGTTGTTAGCGGCGAGGTTGTTATTATTATTATTATTATTATTATTATTATTATTATTGCCGTCCACGTGGCGTTGGCGCCGTCCATCTCTCCCTAGTTCTCACAGATTTACCGGCATCTCCGTGCAATGACTGATGCTCTGTCGATGCTGTATATATATATATATATATATATATATATATATATATATATATGTACAGCGCGGTCCCTTTTTATTGCCCGGATGTACTAAATTTGTCGTGCCAAAAACGATTTTCTGCCACAGATTCTTGCCCCCGGAGCACAAAACACGAGCGCCGATCACGATGATTTGCCTGCAATGCTCCTCTGACACGTTTGCTTTTCTCTCCCTTGCTTTCTGTCCTCTCTCAGACGGTGAGTTGCTCTCCGTCTGTCTGCTCTGTCGTGGCGATACGGCCGTCTGTGCACCGTCATGGCCGTGTGTGTGTGTGTGTGTGTGTGTGTGTGTGTGTGTGTGTGTGTGCGTGTGCGTGCCGTTGGCGTTCACCTCGATCACTCATTTCCTCACCCGTTTGTTGTCGCTCCTCGTTTGTTTGTTATTATTGCGGCTCAGCGAGTTCAGTCAGTTTATCATGAGGACCTTCTTGATACATAATCGTCAGTAATGTGGATATATAATGACTTAAGTGGGTAAAAGCAACTGATAGCACAGCTGGAACAGTTTGGTATGTTCTGAAAATAACCAAATTCTTGTGTAAAGCAGCCTTCAAAACCAGGAAAAAAATACTTATTTTACGTTATTATGATATCTCAACTTCCTGGAGCCAGAGTTCAGTTGCACCCAGGAAGTTTCAGCCATGTTTCCTTTGGTTAGAAAAACTCAAATCTGACTTTTTCTGGGGTTTTTTTAAAAGGCTTTCATTGTCATTATTTCATTATTCATGCAAAACATTGTTTTTAATAAATGAAGATTAAAAAAAAAGGTTGAGTGCAGTCGGTCTCATGTCTTTTCTCCGTCACCTTTGCCTCCCCATCAGCCGCCAAGACGCTGCAGATCTTCAACATCGAGATGAAGAGCAAGGTGAAGGCGCACACCATGACGGAGGAGGTCATGTTCTGGAAGTGGATCTCGGTGAACACCGTGGCGCTGGTGACGGACACGGCCGTCTTTCACTGGAGCATGGAGGGGGACTCCCAGCCCGCCAAAGTGTTCGATCGGCACGCCAGTCTGGCCGGGTGTCAGATCATCAACTACAGAACCGACGAGCAGCAGAAGTGGCTGCTGCTGATAGGGATTTCTGCGCAGGTATGAAAACATGTTCACTACACATGGCTCTGTTCAAGCGCCGCGCTTTATGGTCTGTTTGACTCTAAATTGGAGCATAATGTACTAAATGAACATCATGCTGTATTGAAGAAGACTGTAAACTAGAGATTGAGACCATAAACTCATGTTTACAATGTTTACTGAGGGAATAAATCAAGAGAGAAGTAGAGTCATTTTAGACTAGACTTCTATACAACCAGAGGAGTCGCCCCCTGGTGGACACTAGAGAGAATGCAAGCTTACGTTGTTTTCGTCTCTTGTTGCCCCCGCAGCAAAACCGCGTGGTCGGGGCCATGCAGCTGTATTCCGTTGACAGGAAAGTGTCCCAGCCCATCGAGGGCCACGCCGCCGCCTTCGGGGAGTTCAAAGTGGAGGGAAATGCCAAACCCTCCACCCTCTTCTGTTTTGCCGTGCGCTCACAGGCCGGGGGAAAGGTGAGGCCCCCCCACCCCGGATTGCATGCAGACAAGGCATCTCCTGATGCTATCGCAGTGTATTTATTTAAGCCTCTGAACAAAGAGCGTGTGATGTGCAAACTAGCTGAGATCATAGGTAAAACAAGCTTTGTAGCGACGTGCCTCTCGCTCTCCAAAATAGCTCAACAAAGAGTGTACTAGTGTGCATTGTCTGCCCTCTTCGTGTTTACGTTTGCTGTGCTGTGGTTGGCCGCTCACCTACTGCGGTCACTTCTTTCTAACGTGGGCTTCCTTCTTCCAGTTGCACATCATTGAAGTCGGTCAGCCAGCTGCAGGAAACCAGCCATTTGCTAAGAAAGCGGTGGATGTGTTCTTCCCCCCAGAGGCCCAGACAGACTTTCCTGTAGCTATGCAGGTGAGGAAGGACCCCCCCCCCCGGTGATACTTCATCTGTGGTAAACAAAGGGGGCGACAGCTGATCAAATCTCTGTCTCTGATCGTTCTCCCCAGATTGGTAATAAGCACGGCGTCATATATTTGATCACGAAGTACGGTTACATTCACCTGTACGACCTGGAGTCCGGAGTGTGCATCTACATGAACCGCATCAGTGCAGAGACCATCTTTGTAACCGCCCCTCATGAAGCCACCTCGGGAATCATCGGGGTCAACAAGAAGGGACAGGTGAGAAACGGGCCAAACACAAATAACAGCTCTGCTCCTGATGTGTTTTTTTTTTATGAAAACCGATCCGAGGTGTTGATACGTGTTTTCTTCCCAGGTGTTGTCGGTGTGTGTCGAGGAGGAAAACATCGTCAACTATGCCACCAACGTCCTGCAGAACCCCGATCTGGCCTTGAGGATGGCTGTGAGGTCCAACCTGGCTGGGGCCGAGGAGATTTTTGCCAGGAAGTTCAACACTCTGTTTTCCCAGGGGAGTTACTCAGAGGCCGCAAAGGTCGCTGCGTCGGCACCCAAGGTACGCCCTCGTGTTTACCGCTGCGCCGTAGCGATCGCGCGTCCAAATATGTACCAGATGCGCCGGCAAAAAAGTCAGAAAAAGTGCTTGCGGCTGTACTTAAAGGGACAGCGTGGAGGATTTTTAGCGGCATCTAGTGGTGAGGTCGAAGGTTGCAACCAACCGAATGCCCTTTTTCGCTCGAGTCGCGTCGTGTGGGAGAACTGCCGTGGCCTTCGGGGAACGCTAAAAACAGCTGTTTGGTTTGTCCGCTCTGGGCTACTGTAGAAACGTGGCTGTGCAACACGGCGGACTCCGCGAAGAGGGGAGGGGTTAGACAAAAAAGGACAATTCGCTTTTAGATGCTTTAGAAACAGGAGGTCTTAAAAATCCATATTTGAGTAAATATTTTGCAGCCAAATCCAATTGTTATGAATAAATAAACATAGTTCTGAATACCACATTGCATTTCTGCCAATAGATTGGCCATAAATGCTGCACACCGGCCCTTTTAATGGGGATCAAGTTGTCGAGTATTTATCCGCTGATGGTTTAGAAACTGTACTGGTTACGCCCGCTGGGAGTCGGTGCTAAATAATCCCGGCCGTCCTTCCTCCGCTCAGGGCATCCTGCGGACGGCAGAGACCATCCGTAAGTTCCAGAGCGTCCCGGCCCAGCCGGGCCAGGCCTCGCCGCTGTTGCAGTACTTCGGTATTCTGCTGGACCAGGGCCAGCTCAACAAGTTTGAGTCTCTGGAGCTGTGCCGGCCCGTCCTGCAGCAGGGGCGCAAGCAGCTGCTGGAGAAATGGCTGAAGGAGGACAAGGTAGGACCGGGGGGATTAGAGCAATTTAACCTATAATCATCTAACTACTAACTATTGGTTACCGGGATTGTGTGTGTGTGTGTGTGTGTGTGTGTGTGTGTGTTGCAGCTGGAGTGCTCAGAGGAGCTGGGGGACCTGGTGAAGGCCTCGGACCCCACCCTGGCTCTTAGCGTGTACCTCAGAGCTAACGTCCCCAACAAGGTCATCCAGTGCTTCGCCGAGACCGGCCAGTTCCAGAAGATCGTGCTGTACGCCAAAAAGGTCAAAGCAGCTCAAAGGCCTTCACTCCTCCACTCCCTCACGCAAGGAAACCATATTTATTCGATGCACGTTTTAACTCGCAACACATGTGGAAAACGCGCCACGATTGAGTGGGAACATATTGCGGTCGAACGTTTACCGTAAAGTTTGTGTGTCGAGTGCAGGACGTTTGAGTGAATTCGTTTGTATCCGCTTCATCAACGGCGCTTTTGTAGGTGGGCTACGCCCCGGACTGGGTGTTTCTGCTGAGGAATGTGATGCGCGTCAACCCAGACCAGGGACTGCAGTTCGCCCAGATGCTGGTCCAGGACGAAGAGCCGCTGGCCAACATCAACCAGGTAACGCCCGCACGGAACACCGACGCAGAGATATGCGATGATGTCTGCGCATTCACTCCCCTGCACGCAAACACACACACACACACACACACACACACACACACACACAAAGTGCCCAGTGTGGGAGCCTCCGTCTGTGTTATTCCAGATGTGCCAGCGATGGCAGGAATCCACTGAGTCAGTGAATCCCCCAACCTTTTATTAAAAGCCACATCACCGCTCTGCTCAGTCCACATGCTCCAACCGGAGGACTTGATGCTCCTTAAAGAGTCACCGCCCATTTCTCACACATGTCGCCAAATAAGAAGAGCTGAAACATCTGGCCACCGGGGGCCTGTGGTCCTTAATGGCGTGCGACTCTAATCTCTCCTCTCATCATGGTTCACAGATGGTAGGAATTTAAAAAATCTTAGCCTTTCCACTTGTTCATTCCTCCCCCCCCCCCCCCCCCCTCCCTCTCTTGCCCTTTGGTAGATCGTCGACGTGTTCATGGAGGGCAACCTAATCCAGCAGTGCACCTCCTTCCTGCTGGATGCTCTGAAGAACAACCGCCCGGCCGAGGGACACCTGCAGACCCGTCTGCTTGAGATGAACCTCATGCAAGCGCCCCAGGTAGCAGACGCGATCCTGGGCAACCAGATGTTCACCCACTATGACCGCGCCCACGTTGCCCAGCTGTGCGAGAAGGCGGGGCTGCTGCAGAGAGCGCTGGAGCACTACACGGACCAGTACGACATCAAGCGGGCCGTGGTGCACACGCACCTGCTCAACCCAGAGGTACGGCAATATACGGAAATACCTTTTGAGCCCCTCCTCCCTTCTTGCCCCGCCGTCTCTCACTTTTTTTTTCCCCTTTTTCTGACTCCTCCTCCTCCTCCTTTCAGTGGCTGGTGAACTTCTTCGGCTCGTTATCGGTGGAGGACTCCCTGGAGTGTCTGAGGGCCATGTTGTCGGCCAACATCAGGCAGAACCTGCAGCTGTGCGTCCAGGTGGCGTCCAAGTATCACGAGCAGCTGGGGACTCAGTCGTTGGTGGAGCTCTTCGAGTCCTTCAAGAGCTACGAGGGTAGGTGTCACCCGTAGAGTTGTGGGGGGGGTTTAAAGGTTAAATTTAGGCTTTTACGTTAGCATAGATTGAGCTGACTTTTTGTGCTGTTTTCTCCCCCCCTCCCCATCTCTATTCAAAGGCTTGTTTTACTTCCTCGGGTCGATTGTGAATTTCAGCCAGGAGCCCGACGTCCACTTCAAGTACATCCAGGCCGCCTGCAAAACAGGCCAGATCAAGGAAGTGGAGCGGATTTGCAGGGAGAGCAACTGTTACGACCCGGAGAGGGTGAAGAACTTCCTCAAGGTAAAAACAAAAAAACCAGTGATCCCCAGTGTAAACCGTTTGGATCATTCAGCAGCAATTTCTTTGTGAGATGTTAATCGGTTCAATCTCACCTTCCCTCCTTCCTTCCTTCCTTCCCGTTCGTAGGAGGCCAAGCTAACGGACCAGCTTCCTCTCATCATCGTGTGCGATCGCTTCGACTTCGTCCACGACCTGGTGCTCTACCTCTACCGCAACAACCTGCAGAAATACATTGAAATCTACGTACAGAAAGTAGGACTCGAGGCTTCACGCATGTCTGGTTACCGCTTATAGCCTTACATGGGCTGCGTGCTGAAATCTTCTTTTTTTTTTTTTCTCGCTTTGCCGCGCACGCGTTCCAGGTGAACCCAAGTCGTCTGCCGGTGGTGATCGGCGGTCTGTTGGACGTGGACTGCGCCGAGGACGTCATCAAGAACCTGATCATGGTGGTCCGGGGGCAGTTCTCCACCGACGAGCTGGTGGAGGAGGTGGAGAAGAGGAACAGGTGAGGCCGAGAGATAAGCGGCCCACGTGTGTCTCGCTAGATGCTGGTTGATAATTGTGCGTCACACTTTTTCGTGTTTCCCCATCATCGCCTCAGGTTGAAGCTGCTGCTGTCGTGGCTGGAGTCCCGTATCCACGACGGGTGCGAGGAGCCGGCCACCCACAACGCCCTGGCCAAGATCTACATCGACAGCAACAACACGCCCGAGCGCTTCCTGAAGGAGAACCCGTTCTACGACAGCGCCGTGGTCGGGAAGTACTGCGAGAAGAGGGACCCCCACCTGGCCTGCGTGGCCTACGAGAGAGGGCAGTGCGACCTGGATCTCATCAAAGTGCGTTTATATATATATATATATATATATATATCGCGTCGTAGACGACGTTTGCGTTGGCGGGAGGAGGATTTCATCGCGTTCTTTCTTTCCGTTTTTTTTTTTCTTCTTCTCAGGTGTGCAACGAAAACTCTTTGTTCAAGAGCGAGGCTCGCTATCTGGTGCGACGGAAAGACGCAGAGCTCTGGGCGAACGTGTTGGAAGAGAACAACCCCTTCAGGAGACAACTCATCGACCAGGTTAGCTGTCTCCAAGAAACGTGCTAAATCTGTACCGAGTAGAGACCAGATCTGTACGTCTGGTGACCGCTTTATACCAAATGTACCTGTTAATTGTACTACTGTACAGGGTATGAAAATAAAGTTTTATATATATATATCATATATATATATATCATATGAAGTCGTACTTATTCATACAAAAGATAAATACAGAATGAACATTTTTTAAATAAGCAGAATCATTTTTTTTTTCACATAAAATGTAATAATTCAAATACAATAAGATATAAAATCATCATATCGGTTTTATTAAGTATTTAGCACCTTGCCTGTGTGTGTGTGTGTGTGTGTGTGTGTGTGTGTGTGTGTGTGTGTGTGTTTGTTGTTTTTTATTTACTACCAGTCAAAATTATATCATAATCACAATATTAACTGGATCATTGTATTTGCAGAAAAACTTAAACAGAACTTTAAATATTGAGGAAAAAGTAAAACTTTCAAGAGTAAAATTAATATTTTAGAAACGTTATATATTAAGCTCCCTTTACTGTTTGGGAACATATACGTTTTTGTTTTTTTACGTTGATGTCCAACACTTCAGTGTAGATTTTATTTTATTTTATTTTTCCCGATCTTTCCTGTTGTGTTCCGTCTGGCCTCAGGTGGTGCAGACGGCGCTGTCAGAGACCCAGGATCCAGAGGAGGTGTCCGTCACGGTCAAGGCCTTCATGACCGCGGACCTGCCCAACGAGCTGATCGAGCTGCTGGAGAAGATTGTGCTCGACAACTCTGTCTTCAGCGAGCACAGGTGCAGCACGGCGCTCCGTTGATCATTTAACCACAACTACGCTCCATCCTTTCTTCTTTAAATGATTCCCTCTGTCGCGGGTATTTTTTTTCCCCCCTCCAGAAACCTCCAGAACCTGCTCATTTTGACGGCCATCAAGGCCGACCGCACTCGCGTGATGGAGTACATCAACAGGCTGGACAACTACGACGCCCCGGACATCGCCAACATCGCCATCAGCAACGAGCTCTTCGAGGAAGCCTTCGCCATTTTCAAGAAGTTCGACGTCAACACCTCGGCCATACAGGTGAGGTCAAGACCATTTACAGTACTAATCGGAGCGCTGCTTTCCCGGTGTTTGTGTCTCACTGCGAGGGCCCCCGTTCTGTCCCCGCTCCCCTCCGTTCCCCAGGTACTGATAGAGCACATAGGGAACTTGGACCGCGCCTACGAGTTCGCGGAGCGCTGCAACGAGCCGGCGGTGTGGAGCCAGCTGGCCCGAGCTCAGCTGCAGAGGGACCTGGTCAAGGAGGCCATCGACTCGTACATCAAAGCCGTCGACCCCTCGGCGTACATGGAGGTGGTCAACGCGGCCAGCAAGAACGGTAAGCCTCGACTTTACTCTTATTTCTGAACCAGTAAGGTCTCGCTTTGATCCGGGGTGATCTTAAAGGTGTTTTTTTTGGGGGGGGGGTTTTGCAGATAACTGGGAAGACTTGGTCAAATTCCTCCAGATGGCTCGAAAGAAAGCGAGAGAGTCGTACGTGGAGACGGAGCTGATCTTTGCTTTGGCTAAAACGAACCGTCTGGCCGAGCTGGAGGAGTTCGTCAGCGGGCCCAACAACGCTCACATACAGCAGGTGTGTGTGTGTGTGTGTGTGTGTGTGTGTGTGTGTGTGTGTGTGTGTCTGTGTGTTTTTTAAGAGGGCTGTGGCGGAGGGTGTCATTTCTTCCCTTGTCCCCCTCCAGGTGGGCGACAGGTGCTACGACGAGGGGATGCACGAGGCGGCCAAGCTCTTGTACAACAACGTGTCCAACTTCGCCCGCCTGGCGTCTACGCTGGTCCACCTCGGGGAGTACCAGGCGGCCGTAGGACAGCGCCCGCAAAGCCAACAGCACGCGGACGTGGAAGGAGGTTAGCGGGCGCATTAAAACACCTTTTTTTAGATGAATTAGTATCTGTATGCAGCATGATGTACTAAAAGAACATCATGTTATATTGAAGGAAAACTTGAAACTAGAGATTGAGACCATAAACTAAATCAAGTGAGGAGTAAGAGTCATTTTCTCATAGACTTCCATACAGTCAGACTGCACCCCCTGCTGGTCAGTTGAGAGAATGGCAGGTTTTAAGACGCTTCCATATTGGCTTCACTCGGCAGAACCGGAGGTTGGTTTGGGGTGAACTGGCTCTTTAAGGGTGGTATCGTGTCATATTGACCACGCATAGTATTTTTTACACATAAAAGTGAGTTTTCCTCTCAAGTTGTAAACATCGCCCATCATTGTGAACAAGCCACAGTAGCTCTGTGGCTCAAGGGGAGATGAAGAAGTTTTGAATGCTAGCAAACTAAGCAGCTGTTATCTGTCATCTATCCTCTCTCTCTCTCTGTCTCTCTCTCTCGCTCTCTCTGTCTCTCTTTCTCTCTCTCTCCTCTCTCTCTCCTCTGTCTCTCTCTCTCTTCTTTCTTTCTCTCTCTCTCTCTGTCTCTCTCTCTCTCTCTGTCTCTCTCTCTCGCTCCTCTCTGGTCTCTCTTTCTCTCTCTCTCCCTCCTCTCTCTCTCTCTCTGGTCTCTCTCTCTCTCTCTCTGTCCTCTCTCTCTCTCGCTCCTCCTCCCTCTCTCTCTCTCTCTCTCTCTCTCTCTCTGTCTCTCTTTCTCTCTCTCTCCCTCTCTCTCTCTCTGTCTCTCTCTCTCGCTCCCTCTCTCTCTCTCTCTCGCTCCCGTGCCTCTCTCTCTCTCTCTCTCTCTCTCTCTCTGTCTCTCTCTCTGTCTCTCTCGCTCTCTCTCTTTCTTTCTCTCTGTCTGTCTGTCTCTCTCTCTCTCTCTCTCTCTCTGTCTGTCTGTCTGTCCTGTCTCTCTCTCTCTCTCTCCCTCTGTCTCTCTCTGTCTCTCTCTCCCTCTCTCTCTCTCCCTCTCTCCCTCCCTCTCTCTCTCTCTTTCTCTCTCTCTCTCTCTTGCTCTCGCTCTCTCTCTCTCTCTGTGTCTCTCTTTCTCTCTCTCTCTCTTTCTCTCTCTCTCTCTCTCTCTCTCTCTCTGTGTCTCTCTCTCTCTCTCTCTCGGTCATCAGGTGTGTTTTGCGTGCGTGGACGGCGAGGAGTTTCGGCTGGCGCAGATCTGCGGCCTCCACATAGTGATCCACGCCGACGAGCTGGAGGACCTGATCAGCTACTATCAGGACCGCGGGTACTTCGAGGAGCTCATCGCCCTGCTGGAGGCGGCGCTGGGTCTGGAGCGGGCCCACATGGGCATGTTCACCGAGCTCGCCATCCTCTACTCAAAGTTCAAGCCTCAGAAGATGAGGGAGCACCTGGAGCTCTTCTGGTCCAGAGTCAACATCCCGAAGGTAGAGACTGTCTGTCTTTACACACTCATTTTGTTTCCATTGTCTTGCCATTGATGTAGTGGAAAATGATTACTGTGGCAATTATTTCTCTATGAAACCCTTCCCAGTATGATTTCAATTTTGGACAATCCCCCCCAAAAAGATGTGTGTGTGACCTCTGACCTGTTTACAATCCCTCCAGCACAAAGTCATTTGTTCTGCCTGATTCTGATTCAATGAAAGCAGTTCTCAAAAGTGTCTCCCGAAGACCATCTGGATCTGAGTCCAGGATCTTAAACCAAACAAAGGCGTGGGTGCCGGTCCCGAATGAGGGCCTCGGTGTGACGTTGTTCTTGGTTCTCTGTGTTCGCCAGGTCCTTCGTGCAGCAGAGCAGGCTCATTTGTGGGCGGAGCTGGTTTTCCTCTACGATAAATACGAGGAGTTCGACAACGCCGCCATCACGATGATGTCTCACGCCACGGATGCGTGGAAAGAAGGGCCGTTCAAGGACGTCATTGCGAAGGTGAACGAGTGTTCGTGACCGATCCTTTCTTTAAGCGTCTTTCGTGATCTTTTTATATGGATCGTTATTTCTCCTCAGGTCGCCAACGTGGAGTTGTACTACAAATCTCTTTCCTTTTACCTGGAATACAAACCGCTGTTACTGAACGACCTGCTGACCATCCTGTCCCCGCGGCTGGACCACAGCCGAGCCGTCGCCTTCTTCAGCAAGGTAAACCCGGCAGGCGAGGTCCAACCAAAAGCGTTTCTCTTGAACATTCAGCATGCGGTGGCACACACAGGGAGGGGTTTGACGCGATCGCCGGTTGTTTTTTGCTCAACCAGATGAACCAGCTGGAGGTGGTGAAGCCTTACCTGAGGTCCGTCCAGAATCACAACAACCTGTCGGTCAACGAAGCCCTCAACAACCTGCTGACGGAGGAGGAAGACTACCAGGTCTCTCAGCCGCGTCTATGTAGCATTATATCTAGTGTCCACCAGGGGGCGACTCCTCTGGTTGTATAGAAGTCTAGTCTAAAATGACTCTACTTCTCTCTTGATTTATTCCCTCAGTAAACATTGTAAACATGAGTTTATGGTCTCAATCTCTAGTTTACAGTCTTCTTCAATACAGCATGATGTTCATTTAGTACATTATGCTCCATTTAGAGTCAAACAGACCATAAAGCAGGGGATATGCTTTAGGTTACCTTGTGATTGACAGGTTGTTTCAATCTTCTAGACTTCTATACAATCAGACTTCCTCCACCAGAGGAGTCGCCCCCCCCTGCTGGCCGTTAGAAAGAATGCATGTTTAAGTCACTTCCGCATTAGCTTACACAGTCTATGAAATATACCCAGCTTCTGTCGCCACTAGGTGGCACTGCTGAGGTCCAGTTCCAAGAAACTTAACTGCTTCATCCATCCCTCTTCTTGTTGTTGTGTTGGTCCGTGACGTGACGCTGCGTGTCGTCCACAGGGCCTGAGAGCGTCCATCGATGCCTACGACAACTTCGACACCATCGGCCTGGCGCAGAGGTTGGAGAAACACGAGCTGATTGAGTTCCGGCGCATCGCCGCTTACCTTTACAAGGGCAACAACCGCTGGAGACAGAGCGTGGAGCTCTGCAAGAAGGACAACCTCTACAAGGTAGGACAAGAAAACAAACCCATCTTAGTGACAGTATTTGAGCCAAGCTCTCACGTTTACCTCTATGTGCCTGTAGATGGCGCCGTTTGTCTACAGTTAATGGAGATCCTCTTAACTACAAGGAGAGAAGAGAATTGTTTGGACGGGCTTTAATGCTGAATTAAATACGCTTTTCCCGCCTTTTTCCCAGGATGCCATGCTCTACGCCGCAGAGTCCAAGGACGCCGAGCTGGCGGAGACTCTGCTCCAGTGGTTCCTGGAGGAGGGCAGGAAGGAGTGCTTCGCCGCCTGCCTGTTCGCCTCCTACGACCTGCTGCACCCCGACGTGGTGCTGGAGCTGGCCTGGAGGCACAACATCATGGACTTTGCCATGCCGTACTTCATCCAGGTCATGAGAGAGTACCTGACGAAGGTGAGCGCTCCACCGGAGACTCGGTTTAAACGTTTAAAAGTTGTTTTTAATAACTGGATATTATTTTATTGAGGATTTTTACTGTGTTCTGAAGCTGGTTTAATTGTTAAATGTCCTGTAGCGACCTGTCCCGACAGGTGAGAGGTAGACAATAGTCTCCTGGAGGTAGTTAAAAACAGCTGTTCATAGTTCAGGCTCTCTTGAGTAATGCTAGTTAAGCATTTTTTGGCTTCTCTTCCAGGTTGATGAGTTTGCAGCGAAGGTGACGGTCTCTGGCCCTCTTCTTCTTCTTCTTTTTTTTCTGTGTCCTTGTCTGTGTTGTCGTTGTTGTTTTTTTTTTGTCGTTGTAACTCATCCCTGAGGTTTCTGACGCGGGAACCTTAAAGCATGGGCGACCCGCTCCGGCGGTCCGTGCAGGCTTTTGCTCCGCTTCAGCAGCGACACCACAAGTTCTTAACACGTTTTTAAAGTTTGTCGGCCATCGGAGGAGGTTTTTTTCTAAATTTCGTATTTGTAAGTTAGCCTCGTAGTGTCAATGGTTGAAACAAAAGCGTGTCCAGGAGGTAGAACCGCGGTCCAGAGAAGAAGTCTCGGGCCCCCGGATCGACCGCTGTGTGTTTTTTACGGCTGGAGCCAAAGCCTGCACTCCATACCGGTCCTTCAGGATCAGCGTGTCCTGACCTAACAGATCCCTCTCACCCTCTAACTCCTCCCTCCTGGGGCTTCTAGATATGAGACCGTTGACTGTGAATGGCTGGAAACGTAGCATCAGCATCTATATATATATAGGCATGAATAGCTTCTCCTCCACTTAATACACAATTTAATATTCCTTTAACCTGCAGTCCCGCTGTAGTTCTACTCTGAAAGGGTCATTTCACACAACCCCCCCCCCCCAGTGGTATCTATCCATGATGTAGTTTTAGGGTTATTTACTGACTTTTTTTAGCTCATGGGTGTGAGTCAGCTTTTTTTTAAAAGTGAACCTTTTTAGAAACTCAAACAGCTGTGAAGATCTTGTTCTGCATGATAATCCACAGATTTGATTGTCAACAGGTTTCATTGGAAACTATTCTGTCGACAATGATGCTCTTCTCTGTTTGTGACCCAGGGACTACAGATAATATAGACCGGCTTATAGCTAACTCTGGTACAGCTAAGAACATGTGCACTGTCCCTGTTCAATAAAATAAAATAAATAAAATAAGATAAATAAATAAAATAAATACAAAAAATTAAATTAATAAATAAATAAAAAATAAATAAAAAAATGTAATAAAATAATTACAATTTTTTTTAAATGTATTAATTTAAAAAAAACAATAAATAAAAAATTATAATAAAATAATAAAATAAAAAAATTCAATAATAAAATAAATAAAATTAAAAAAAAATTCAATAAAATAATTACAAAAAAAAAATGAATTAATAAATAAAAAAAACAAATAAAAAATTATAAAATAAATTAAATAAAAAAAAAAAAAATGTGTGCTTCGGGCAGCATAAATAAGATTTGACTCTACTTTATTGAATTGGGGTGACAGTAGGAGCAGTAGTCTCAGCATGGTTAGACACCACTAGGGGATGTTTTTGTGATGGGTGTGAATGGGCCCTTTGATTGTTGACTTAACATTTATATTTGAATCTGCGTTAGAAATTCGACGTGCATGGCATCTTCTCTCAGGTAACCCCCCCCCCCCCCCCCCCGCTGCACTGCAGAGTGCTGTGTGTAGTTCTGTCTCTCAGGAGTGGGTATCTATAAAGCCACAGAGTTAACCAGTCCCATTCTTTGGTAGTCTAGTTTTTAACCGAGCATTGGGAGGTTGGGAGGTTTCCGCAGGATGCCTACAGTCTACTCTGTGTGCGTGGATCCCCGTCTGATGCGCTCCCTTGTCTCTGTTGCCCTCAGGTGGACAAACTGGACGAGGCAGACAGCCAAAGGAAAACCGAAGAGGACGAAGTGACGGAGCCTCCGCCAATAGTGTTTGGTAGGTTTTCAGGCAGAGGGCGGACAGCCTAAGTCACGTCTCGGCACGAACAACAGTTACGTTTTTGGTGAAAGACTGAAATGAATGTAAATGTTCCATATTAGCATGTAACCCTGTGTGTGTGTGTGTGTGTGTGTGTGTGTGTGTGTGTGATATCAGGTCAGCAGCTGATGTTGCCCCCCTCCCCCGCTCCGGTGGCTCCCCAGCCGGCGTACCCCGGCTACGGCTACCCTGCCGCCCCTGCCGGCTTCCCGGCTCAGCCCGCTTACGGCTTCAACATGTAAGAGGCCCTGACCCCCCCCCCCCCCCCCCCCTTTATCGCACACACACACACACACACACACCTTGGACCTGAAACCACACTGGACCGTGCTGCTCCGGGTCGACACCTGAAACTCAACCAGGCCGTCATTCCCAATGCGACGCCACTGAAACTGCAATAGAAACCCTTCGCCTCTACTGTCTCCACGCGCACTCCGGAAGGACTGGAGGGCTGTTGGACCCCCCCCCACCCCCCCCCCCCCCCCCCTCTTTCCCACTTGGACGTTACAGCTGCATCACTGATCCACACAGCATGAAGTCACCTCTCAGCTCCTAGAGAATTTAACAGAAACCCAAGGACACCCGTAGTGACGCCAAGCCTCTCTGTCCTGCTGTTCCATGTAGACTTTATTAACCATAGAGCAGCTTTTTGTTATTTTTATTTTTTTCCCCCAGAGATTCAGCACTGACGAGGAAGAGACCTTGATACCGAGGAGTTGTAAAAGCACTGCTACGGCCTTACACACTTTTGAGGAGGGGGCAAAAAAAAAAAAAAGAAAAAAAAAAAAAAGACTCAAATGTTTAATTCCACAACTGTCTCATGATCTGATTGGAAAGACAGTTACTGTGCAATAGTTTTTGTTTGTCCTCTCACAACAGGTACAAAGTGTTTGCTGTACCAGTTAAGAACACTTGTTTATGAGGTTGCGGTACTGTCTGTGTATGTGTGTGCATGTGTGTGTGTGTGTGTGTGTGTGTGTGTGTGTGTGTGTGTGTGTGTGTGTGTGTGTGTGTGTGTGTGTGTGTAGCCTCTAAAAAGGCTTTGAAAGGACACGTCGCCAAAACCAAGAGACACTCAAATGAAATGTCCGTCCCCTCGCAGCCCGCAAAAAAAACCAACCTCTTTTTTCGCTGAGTCGGAGCGGTGGATCTCATCGGTCGACTTTTCTTTTTTTTTTTGGATCTGGAGTTTCAGGATGCTTGTGACAGAAAGAAAAGTGGTGAAATAATAACTATTATAATAATAACAATAATAAAAAAAAAATGCTGTAGTCTGTGCATGTGCCGCCAAACTATAATGCTGCAACCAAGGAGCACAATTTTCATGTTACACTCAAGTATATCAAGCATTACTGACGTTGAAACGCTCATAACAGGAAGCGGTGATGAAGCTCGAGGAGATGGAGACACATTAGCTCACATCCTGGTGCCAGTTGGTCCAAAAAACAACAACATATTGTACTGAAAACTGTATAATTTAAGATATATTGAAACACCTAACCTAATCAAAGGAGTCAAATATTATGGGATGTACTGTCTAGTGTGTGCGTGCGTGTGTGTGTGTGTGTGGTAGTCTTAAAAAAGCATAATGATTTTTTGTAAGAAAATGGAAAAAAAACTCAACAAAAAAAAAAAATCAACCCCCAAAACAGCTGGTTAATAAATGGCAAAGTTTTGAGGTGAGGCTGCAACAACCGGTGACAGTTCAGTTGATTTGTTTACTTCCTGTCGGTCCGCGCGTGATGCACTGATGATGATGATGATGATGATGATGATGATGAGCCCTAGGACCACCGCGTGCGTGGTCTGTGTCCAAGCGGAAAAGCGAAAGCCCGGTGCTGCGCATGTCGAGAGAGTAACGTACAGTTAACACACAGTGCTGTCGGTGCATTTCTTTCTACTTCATTCACGTCCGGGGAAATATGTGCACGCTCTCTGGGGCCTCTGTTGGTGTCTGTGTTTCTGGAGGGAGGTGTGCGCGTGCGTGCGTGCGTGCGTGTGTGTGTGTGTGTGTGTGCGTGGTTTGGACCGGGTTTCTCCCTGTTGCGCCCTTTTTCTCCTGGTAAACCCCGGACAGACAGTATTGTAACCGAGCTGCCAAGGCCTGATTGATGGTTCCTGAGTGTGTCAGGAGCCGCTGCCTCTTTGTTTGGAGAGGGCGTGGCTGGTATGTTTGGACCAATTACCGCCAGCTGTGTGTGTGTGTGTGTGTGTGTGTGTGTGTGTGTGTGTGTGTGTGTGTGTGTATGGGGGGGGGGGGGTGTTTGGTCGTAAAAACGATTTAATAACGGGAATAGGACTTTATTCTCCCCCGCTGGCCTGCATTCAGATGGTAATACAGGACAGGCTGCAGCCCCGCCCTTCTTCTTCTTCTTCTCCGTCTTCTTCTACTGTGGAATAAAAGTAGCCGCTCTACGCTCGCGCAAGCACCCAGAGTGTCCACCCACCACCACCGACCCCTTGTCTCGCGCAACAGGCTCTGCAGTTTTTATTTTTTTAAAAAGAAGAAAAAAGAAAAGAAATTCCAATTAATTCAACGGAGAAAACCCGCCAAGTTCCACGCGGCAGCCGGACACGGGAGACGACTTCTCGTTTCGCCGCCCCTCCTCGCTTCCGGATCTACTTACGCACTAACCGTCGTGATACGGCGTTGCCATGGTTACAACTAAACAGCCCATTGGATATATAGAACGTCCCAACTTCCTCCACGGTCCCAGTGTACCTGCCCCACTGTCAACACAGAGAGAGGGAGAGAGAGCGCGAGAGAGAGAGGGAGAGAGCGAGAGAGCGAGAGAGAGAGAGCTCCGCTGGAGTCTCAACCCAGGTCACCTGCATCCTCCAGGAGAGCGCACCAGACGGCAGCTGTGCATGTGTCGCGCGCTCCTTTTATCAGGCCACTTAAGCTGCTTGAAGATATAGATAATTAAGAGTAGAAGCTTTTTTTGGGTTGTATATCTTAGTGTGCATTTCCTGGCAATTATGCAGGATAGAGGCACATTGATCAGCCCTGTCTTCAGACCGCGGTGTCTGGCGGCGGCGGCGGGGAAAACGAAACTAACTCATCCGGGAAAGGCGAATCTGGCAGGTAAGTCCATCTTAACTTGTCACGCGGAAAGTTGTGCAAAATGTTACTCGTCTGCAAAGAAGTTACAGTTGAATAAACAGGTTTTTTAATTATTATTTTTAAATAGGCTACTTTGTGTGAACTTGTTTCCAATGCAACCCTAATAAATACGTTAAAGATAGTAAAACAAACACGTGTGGTCACATCTCGTTAGAGGGAAGAGCGTCCACGCAAAGTCAATAACTCAACAGCTATTATGTGGATATTTAAAACAGACTTTATAAATTTTTCAACCGACTTCTGTCACTTGCCCTCAAAACCGTGCTGACCTCGTGACCCCCCTTGGGGCTGTTCGTGAAGAAGGGAACCGCCCCCCCCCTCGAGAGGACGCCGTCCCGACCGAACACCGCTGCACCGACGCGAATCTAAAAGAATCGCCTCTCGACCACTTTGACGTAATGATGTTAGAGTGGATCGATGCGCGCGCGGCAGAGTGGAGGACTCTCAACGCGCCCTTTTAAATTAATGTTGAGTTTTTTTTCTTTTCTGGTTGATCATGTCACGTGATCTCCTATAGATGAATTTTTTTTTTCCACCCCCAGTTGTAGATGTTCAAGGTTCTATTTTTCTTCTTCTTTAAGGCCTTTAAAAGGTCCATCGACCGATGAAGATCATGCGGTGTGATCGAAAGAGCAGCTACTAAAGGGACCTTGTGTCGAGGGTGAAAAAATATGCATCCGTTCTATCATCTCAATGCTGCATTCTCCGGCTGAAACTAAATAGTATGACCAACTTATTGGGTTAACCATGTATTATAAATTAATATGAAACAGGAAAAATACATTTTCATTTATGACTTGAGCTGCAGAGGTTCAGTGGGGACATATTAATAGATCAATTGGTGGAGCGCCACTTCAGTCATGCTTGTTGTGGGCCACTCCTGTGATTCATCAGTTTATCCCCGCCGGGGTTCAGAAACCTCACTCTTCCTCTCCCGCTGTTCCGTCTCCCCCCCTTCCTCCCCTCCCTCCTCCCCCCCTCCTGTGTTGATGATCAGGGTGCAGCAGCTCCAGCTGATGAAGAGCCCCTGTATTAAAGGCTACACGCTGCTCTTTGGCAGCACTCTGTTGATTTCAGCCTTGTTCTCTGGCAAGCGGCTCGGCGCTGAATGATTCATCGTTCTGAATGAATTCCTTTTGATTCAGAGATTGAATGAAAGTCACTGTTTCAGGGCTGACGCTTAGGAATATTTGACTTATTGTGCTGATTTCTTTTTTGATTTTGCCTATAAAACGTCTTAAAATAGTGAAAATGTCCCATAGTGAGTTACCAGAGCCCACGGCAACTTCTTCAACCTGCTTGTTTTACCAGGCCAGAAGTTAAAAGAAACCCCCACATATTTAGTTTATTATCATATATATATATATATATATATATATATATGTATATATATATAGATATAGATAGGGTCATTCGCTCCTGTTCAACGTCAGCATAAAGATCCCTCTCTGCTCACGCTCTGGAGCTCGTTAGCTGCTTCTTTATCACCCGATTCTCTGACTCAGCACAGCGTATCGATAACGATTAAAACGGGATCGTGACGCTTAAAGAACAACGGTTCAAGTGAATGATTTTTGTGGAGCAAGGAGATAAGAAAACAAACCAAAAAAAAAATACAAAATCGCCCGACTGGTGTCGTCCTGTCAGCCAGAGAGAAATGTAAATGTGGCCGTGGAGAGACCTTTCCCCTCCCCCTTTCCTCCCCCCCTTCGTTCCTGTGCAGCCTGATTGACTGGATATGGCCCCGGCGCGTCGCTCCCTGCGTCGTTTAGCTCGTCCCGATCCTGTCGGTCCAGTTTTGTTTCTGCAGCAGCAGCAGCAGCAGCAGCTTCATCCAACCCCGTCTCACAACCTCCTCCCGGGCCTCGGCGTCAGCCAGCCATCGATTTATCAGTCTCTCAAAGGTTTTTGATGTTCAAAACATGACTCAGCGACTGTCTCCCCCCCCCGAGTCGTCCATCAGAAGCCACAGCCGACAACTCACATCGTCAAGATGCGAATTCCTCTCGCCATGGCTGTGGCGGTGTCATAAATCCAGTTTGACGCCCCTCGCAGCGCTCCGACATGCTAGCGCTACTCCACCGCGTACTTGCCCGAAGGCTCGGGGTAGACAAAGCAAGAAGTAGAAGGTCAAAGCGTAATGGGTTACGGGGCCAGCATAGACGGAGAGAGTGGTGATGGAGGGATGGGGGTGGGGGGGATGTTGCACACATTTCCAAAGCTTTTAGAGATCTGTGAGCTCTTTCTGCTCCCATTGGCTGGTTTTTTCAAGTCCTCTCTCGGCAGACACTGAGTTGAGACACGGAAGGAAGGAGGGTTTTGTCTGCGCGAGGCCTGAGGGGGAGAGAGAGAGAGAGAGAGAGAGAGAGAGAGAGAGAGTCTGAATGGAGTCTCTGGTCCTGATTCACTGGGCTCTGGTTCACTTGTAACATTTGTGAGCAGAGCCCGGGAAGCAGAGGGATAGACAGAGAGAGAAAAGTCCATTGTTTTTATGTTTTTATCTTGATTTCATGATGGATTGTATTTTCCACTGAGACAGGCTTGTTTTTATGTCACTTCTCTCTCTTTCTCTCTCTCTCTCTCTCTCTCTCTCTCTGGCCTCGGGGGCAGCCGGTTAGGTTTTCTCTGAGTGGTTGTCTCCTCTCGGGCTCAGAGGGCTCGTCAAACGGTGTGCTTACTCCCCGGTCCCTCGTGTCACAGGTGACGCAGCCGGATCACCTTCCCTCCGCCGTGCTGTCCCCCCCCCCCCCCCCCCCCCCCTTCCCCGAGTACCGGGAGGCGAGATGTTGGCGTAATGCAGTGGCATCGACATTAGTGCAGAAAGGCCCACATGACTGTCAGCTTTCTTCATTGCGCTTGTGAATGTCCTCCGGGTCTTAAAAGTGAAGCCAATGCAGAAGTACCTCAAAGCTGCATTATCTCTAGTGTCCAGCAGGGGGCGACTCCTCTGGTTGTATAGAAGTCTAGTCTAAAATGACTCTACTTCTCTCTTGATTTATTCCCTCAGTAAACATTGTAAACATGAGTTTATGGTCTCAATCTCTAGTTTACAGTCTTCTTCAATACAGCATGATGTTCATTTAGTACATTATGCTCCATTTAGAGTCACACAGACCATAAAGCAGGGGATGCTTTAGGGGGCGGGGCTACACGGTGATTGACAGGTTGCTAACCACGGCGTTGTCCGGTCTGGGAGTTGTTTTGCGTTTTCAGTTCATGAAAGTTAATTGTAACATTTTAGCCTAAAATGTCTTATTCAGCGTTCGGTTGTAGTAAGCTCCACCCTCTGGTGTCACCTCTGATTGCAAAAACCAAGATGGCCGACGGCCAAAGAGCCAAACTCAAAGCTTCAAACCTACAGTCCACAAACTGATGGGTGACCTCTCTGTGACTCCGCCCTCTTCTTATACAGTCTGTGGTTTTATCTCACTAGTTGTTGGATTTTCTCTCTTTTCACTCAGCAGCTGGTTTTAACTCATTAAACAGTGACGTGGAAACTTTAAACGAGTTTAAGCATCGATCAGAGTGAACGTGCGTTTGTTGTTTAATCGCAGCAGGGTCATTCATTCTAGTAATTAACTGTCAGGTTCAAGATGGTCGCCCAACAGCGATCTTTTAAAGGTTTTGAAAAGCCATTTTCTCAATCTGCTCCTTACTGTGAGTGATGGGGTTGTTGTGTTGTGTAGTCCTGAGGGAAATATATTTAGCTGCTACATGTTAGCTATATTTCACCAGCTAGTTGCTAACCTTTGGGGCTTTTCGCCGCCTTTTTGCGTCTAGAAATCACGCTGAAGAGAGAGCGGTAAGACCGAACCAAAACAGCCACGTTGTAAAACAGTCCATTTCAAAAGCCACAGCTTCCTTGAATGCACCAAAATTGCCGTCTGAATACACGGTCTGTCGGGCTACGAGCTCAAACCTCCGTGTAATTCATCGAAATGTAAAACACGGAACACCCATTCCACTGCAAAGAGCCCGGCAGCCCCGCCCACAGCTGTGCACACTGTCAAAACAAACCCGTGCAAAATGAATCCGCCTCCGTCCCGTAATTGAGCTCCAGCGCGGCGTTGGGGAGCGCTGCTGGGGACAGGAAGCCTACGAGGCCGGACGTCCGATGAATAATTCTTTTCATGTTTTGTTTCATGGCAAACGGGGGACATTACCGCCCCTGTTAATAGGACGCCTCATGTTTGAAGTACATCAGTCCTCTGGCTACGTTGGACTGGAGACATGGACTTAATAACGTCCCGGACTCCAGAGAATTTAAAGTGATAATAATCTGAATAAGGGACATTTGGATGAATAATAGATAGATTCCGCTGGAAAACTGCTTATTAATTGAGTTTTCCTGCCTCTGCAAGAATCTGAATCTTAATTCTCTGGTAAAGCTTTATTTTGAAGGAAATGAGGGGGGGGAGGCTTCAAACACGTTTAGGAGCTGCAACGTTCAGAGGAGCGCGCTGGATCGTCAGCTCCTCCAGAGAGAAGGGAGGTTTCTTAGTGGACCAGATGTGTCGGATGCTCGTTGGAGTCACTGAAGCAGACAGGACAGGGATCCAGAGACGGTTCCTCCCCCGTCATCTGAACACCTGGCTCCCTCTGCGCTGCAAAAAAAAAACCAAGTGTGTTCAAAAGTGCGTGGAGCTGAAATGATCGGTCGGGTTTTTTTTTTGGCTTGATGAGTCGATCGCCTGATGGGTAATCTTTTAAAGAAACCTTGTTCCAGCTTCTCGTTTGTGAGGATTTGCTGCTTTTCTTTCTCTTAGGTGATGGGAAGCGATTCAAAGACGTCACCTTAGGCTTTAGGAAACTGTGATGGGCCCAGTGGCGTACGGTAGTTACGCGCTACGGTAGCGCACACGTTCCGTTGGCGTGTTACATTGCATGATAACCTGCGAAAAGTTCCTCATTTTTTGTGAGTTTTGTCAACGCCTGTCAGTTTCCGCTGGTTTCATGCAATACGGTCTTTTCAAAACAAACTTCCATCTTCACAGAAAACTCAGCGGGTGAGCCTTTTGCTGTCTGTCTGTTGTCCACCGCTTTGGTCCAGACATTCGTGGTCCCCAGAGGATGGTCCTTCAACTTCTCCTCTAGCGTTCCCCAATGTCTTGACTTCTTTTGGCCGTGAACGTTGGTACATTACATTACAAATGTCCGAATATCCAAAGCGACTTACAATTCAGTATCTATCTATACACCGCAGGCACAGGGTGCAATTTTGGGGTTAAGTGTCTTGCTCTAGGACACATTGACATGAGACTAGTGGAGCAGGAGCCGGGGATCGAACCACTGATTGATAGGCGGCCCTGCTCTCCACTTAGCCACGGTCACCCACTGGTAAATAAACAACTTCCATGGGTCCCTGAGGATGAACCTTAATGAGTTTGGTGATCCCCAGACTTCTCATTCAGCGCCACCGGCACTAATCCAGATGCACAAAGAGACGGTTGGCCGAGTTTGGTACGCAGGAAGTTGATCAACCCAACATTATCACCCAACGTCAGTGGCTCACCAGCGCTCTTGTGGGGCTGAATGGGAGCAAATCCCTGCAGCCAGATTCCACATTCTTGTGGAAACCCTTTTGCAGCAGCAGGGAGGCTTAATGCCTCTGGAATGATACGTCCAACAGTCACACACAGGTGTGAGTTTCACGTGTCTGAAGCGTCGTGTCATGCGGTCCGCGTCTGATCTATGGAACTGCTGCTCAGCTCGTGGAAGTTTCAAAGTCTCCAGGAGTCTGCAGAAGCAGATTTGTTTCTGTTTTCCACCGCCTCTGGGTTGTGACTATCACTCCCCGGCGCTGTTTCCATTTTCTCCCCGTGTAATAGCAAGTGTCAGGGATCTATGTGGAGGGATTGATTTTATGACACGGTGTGGAGAAGTGCTGCTGGGCGGGGGTGGGGGGGAACGAAGAACGGGAGAGGGGAGCGAGCTCGCGGAGATAAAGATTAATGGCCGTTTTGCTCGCGTCGCCCACGTCTGGCAGCTGCACGGGAGTCGTTTAGGGTGTCATCTGTAAGTTTGCAGGTTTGAAATATGTGTGTGTGTGTGTGTGTGTGTGTGTTTGTGTGTGTGTGTTTTGGACAGATAGACAAACAAAGCGCTTCTCCTCCTGATGAGGATTGATCGTGTGCACGTGAGTTGCCGAGAGACCGCTGGCTTGTTTTTTTTTTTTTTTTTCCACCGTTCAGGCCGTCGTCTCGGCTGGAAACGGATGAATGAGGTTTATTGTTTTCTTCTTCTGCAAGATAACGCTGACCCACTGGTCCCGGATCAGCGTCGTAGCACTCATGTGACTCCTGTTACGGCTCAGCCAACATTTACTTACAGCTCACTGGCTGTGTGTGTGTGTGTGTGTGTGTGTGTGTGTGTGTGTGTGTGTGTGAAATCACATGATTCAGCACAGTTTTTTATGAATTGGGCTGAATCCAGCTATAATCGGTGAAAAGCAACTTTATTATTGTGCCACAAATCACAGCGTTATCCTCATACTAAAATACTCAAAATCAAAATCACTTTCATCCCACTGAATAAAATAAATACATGTGTAATGTGAGGGCATGGATCCAAACATAAACACTACCATTTTCAGAAAATATACATACTATATTAATATTCAAATCTCACGGCGTGACACATTCATCTACATGTCGAAAACGTGAATCACACGATTTTAATATTTCCATTTTGCCACAGTGCGATCGTATAGAGATAGATGACGCTAAATGACCGTATTAGACGATCGTTCAGCCTTAAGTAAACTCCATCTTCCCTTATTGATTTCCCTTATTGAATCAGAGACCCCTCTCAGGACAGAAGGGGGCCGATACGGAGAAGCAGATGATGAGTCGGAGGCTTCGAGGCGACGTAGGCGATGCAGCGGTTTATAATCTCGCATCGGGAAGAAATTCCCGGTGTTATGTATTTTCCTATAGTCCTAAAAACGTGTGTCCAGGGTTTAAATATATATGCTTTTTGTCCTGAAGTGGAGGCTCTGCTTCTGGGTGCCCCGTGAGGAGCCAGAACACAAGGAGGAAAAGTCAAATAAATGAAAATAGAAGACACCAGCATCAACACATTCTGCCTTCAAGACTCAAGAAGGGGAAAAAAAGCTTCTGAGCAACTTTTTCTTTAAAAAAAAACAAAAAGCAAACATGTGATTCCCAGAAACGGAAGAAACCGCTTCTCTGAGAGACAGATTTGGACTTTTTTTTTTTTTTTTGACTTCCCGTTCACCGGGTTCGGTGTGTCCTCTGTGTGGAGCCGCTTTTCCTGACTCGGCGCAAATAAGCATAATATAATAATTCCTCACGATCAACAGGAAGAATGCAGCTTCAGACCGTGAATCTCTTTTCGTCCGTCTGCCTGTTTTCTGTGTAACCACACGATGTGCTTATCTCACCATGCTCCCCTCGTGTGTGTGTGTGTGTGTGTGTGTGTGTGTGTGTGTGTGTGTGTGTGTGTGTGTGTGTGTGTGTGTGTGTGTGAGTCAGTGTCATTGAGTTAATGGAGGGTCTTGGTCTGGGTAATGGAGCCCCTCCCTGCAGGCTGAGCGGATAATTTAATTAATGTCATCCCTGTTTCCTCCCCCTCTGCGCTCTGCATCGGCCTCGCTTTAGGACACTTGTCCTCATCCATTCCGCTGGTCGACCTCGGCGCGTCTCGGGCTTGAAGTCTCCAGCGGTCTCGCTCACGCCTTCCTTCATTCACTCCATTCTTTCTTTTGTTTCTGCATATGTTCTTCTCTGCACGCTAACACACAACGCCTCTCTTCTTCTCTGGAGCGTAGTTTAGCCGCGGTTGAGTTATCTCCGCTCGTTACTCTTCCTCCGTCGGCCGCGGTGCTTTTAATGTTCATGGAGGCAGAGGCGCCGTAATGACCCGTGACGCGACGGCGCCTCCGTGCAAATTCGCGAGGGCGAGACGGAGCTCTGGATCAGGCCGGGTTTGAGGCCGTGTTAAGTTTAGGCGATGTGTCAGCGAAGCCGCCGTCTTTCTTCCTCTGCCATCGGTTCCAGGTTCATTTACACCTTTCCTTTATATCCGGGGACATCTGCTCTGACTGTCTCGTGTTTTGCAGGCGGCATTGCAGGCGGCATAGAGATCTGCATCACGTTCCCCACAGAGTACGTCAAGACCCAGCTGCAGCTGGATGAGAAGGCCAATCCTCCCAAATACAGAGGAATAGGTGAGCGGGATGTGTACCAGCATGTAAGACAATACACAGAGAGCTGAATGTGGGCTTTATGTGATTACATTCATTCAGCAAAATGTTCCACATAAGTTGTTTCCACGAGCATGAGTAGAAGCAGCAATAGAGGAAACGAAAAAGCTCCGTTTCTTTCATTGTTTCTTTCATTAAAAACATAAACACAATAAAATGCCAATAAAACAACAGGACGATTGAAGATTTGAAAGGAGCAGACTGGAAACAAGCAGCTACCCACCTACATACCTTCCTTCCTACCAACCTTCATACTGTCCTTCCCACCTACCTACCTACATTCCTTTCTACCAACCTTCCATCCTACTTACTTACCTACCCAACCTACCACACTAGCTACCCACCTACCTACCTACCATCCCACCTACCTACCTACCTACCATCCCACCTACCTATCTACCTACCCAACCGCCCACGCTATCTACCCTCCTACCCACCTACCTACCTACCTTCCTTCATACCAGCCTACCTACCTACCTTCCAATCTATTTACCTACTTAACTACCTTCCCACCTGCCTACCTTCCCACTTACCTATCTATCTACCTACCTACCTACCTAACTACCTTCCCACCTACCTACCTACCTATCTATCTATCTATCTACCTACCTAACTACCTTCCCACCAGCCTACCTTCCCACTTACCTATCTATCTACCTACCTACCTACCTAACTACCTTCCCACCAGCCTACCTTCCCACTTACCTATCTATCTACCTACCTACCTACCTAACTACCTTCCCACCAACCTACATACCTACCCAACCGCCCACGCTATCTACCCTCCTACCCACCTACCTACCTACCTTCCTTCATACCAGCCTACCTACCTATCTACCTACCTACCTACCTACCTAACTACCTTCCCACCAACCTACCTACCTTCCAACCTATCTACCTACCTACCTAGCTGCCTTTCCAGCTACCTACCTTCCTGAAGTGTATGTTGTTCTTCATCCTCTCCCTGTGCCTCCCTCAGGAGCTCATTATCTAATTACCCATCATCTCTCGGTACATAAGGGATTCTGGCAGGCTGTCACACTGTGCTTGTTTATATGACTTAGAACAGACCAATGCACACTCACAATCCATGCGTACCAGGGTAAACACACACACACACACACACACACACACTCTCTCAGCCTGGATGTGTGACTGTAATGTTGGCTGGAGTTCTGAGGACCACAGACCCGGCTAATGAGCGCTCAAGACAGCTGTTGCTTTTTCTGCTCAGTTGTGCATTTGGCTCGATAGCAGAACCTTCGACTGATGACTCTAGAGCCATATCTCCAGACGCAAGTTCAAAGAAACACACCAGGTTTTGGGGAAAACAGGCTGTTGATGAACCACAGCTGGAGGACAGATGTTGGTGTAATCTATATCAGAGTCCATACTGGTGGCACAGAGCGAAGAGATGTTTAGTTAAGTTATGTATGTCATTTTGAACATTTCATATGTGTGTGTGTGTGTGTGTGTGTGTTCCTCCAGGTGACTGTGTGAGACAGACGGTTCAGGGTCACGGTGTTAAAGGACTGTACAGAGGACTCAGCTCACTAGTGTATGGATCCATACCCAAATCTGCAGTCAGGTGAGTAAAATTACTAAAAAAAAAAAAAAAGGATTCAACGACGAAGACGCGTACTTCGAGATCAGGTCAACATTTGTGACGTAAAAATTCTACCGACGTCCAGATCAAATGAAGTGGTTTTATTTGTGGCGCGCCGTAACCGCTGGGCTTCCGAGGCGCTCCATATCTCCGTTCTCATGGACTCGAGCGGTGGAGTGTGTATGTGTGCGGCAAAGTCTGGAATGAAATGAGCGCTTCTGTCTGAGCCGTTGTGATCTTCTACCTGGAACCACTAACTCGCGCGTTCCAATTATTCTAGTCCATTACCCACAATTCAAGGCATAAATGCCACACTAGCCCCTCGGTATAATTACATTATTCTTTCACAGCGGTGACATTTATCTCCAAGACAAGCGTGCGCTATCGCAGTGCACGTGCGCAACACGCGCGCCCGCGAGCGCGCACGTGTTGCACAAAGAAAAATGAAACTGTCACCGTTTTTTGTTCGCCGTTTTCTTTCAGTCACTTCTTTACCTCTCTTTCTTTCTTTCTCTCTCTGTGTGTGTGTGTGTGTGTGTGTGTGTGTGTGTGTGTGTGTGTGTGTGTGTGTGTGTGTGTGTGTGTGTGTGTGTGTGTGTGACGCCGGAGGGCAGAGCCTGTCTGTTCTATGGAGAGACAGGCCCAGCCAGGCGAAGCAGAGATGCCACTCAAACTCAGGCGTTGGTCTCGATAGGAGTACAGAGAGGAAGGCTTGTGTTGGTACTCTGTCAATGTGTGTGTGTGTGTGTGTGTGTGTGTGTGTGTGTGTGTGTGTGTGTGTGTGTGTGTGAGAAATCACATATGAGTGTGTCAGTCAGCCTTTTCCAGAGGGAGTCTGACTGGTTTTGTTTTTCTGCTCTGGGGATGCAAGTTATGTACATGTTGTTTTTCCTTCCCTCAGCTTGGGATCAAGTGATTAAGGAAACAAAGCAAAACATAAAAAAAAAGGTGAATAAAAGAAACGAAACACGACGGAGAGACTGAGAGTCGTTAGATTTGATTTACGGAGAACATTCTCCGCTGACCGCCGCCTCCCCCTCCCGAGTCGTTTATTCGATCCATTCTCTTCTTACTCCTCCCCCTCCATCGCTCCTCTGCCTCCTCATCCCATTAACTGATTGCCTGTGCACCATCATGTGCCCAACAGCCTGCTGGAGGGTCGACCGAGAGCTTTTGACCTCTCGGTCCTCTTGACCCTCAATCCGTATCTGCATCCCTCTCTCGCGTCGGGCCCAGCCTCCTTTCTTTCTTTCTCTTCTTCTTCTTCTTCTTCTTCTTCAGTATCCAGCTGACTCCTCTCTCTCTCTCTCTCTCTCTCTCTCTCTCCATACTTCACCTCCTCTTCTCCTCGGCTGACCTTGTAGAAAGACCCGCTTAATGAAGATTGGGAATGACTCATCTCCGAACTGTGGATGTCGGCCAAAACATGCCACATCCTAGCGGAGAAGTTCAGTCCACTTGTCAAATGGGTTTGAGAGAGAGAGAGCGAGAGAGAGAGAGAGAGAGAGAGTAAATTGGCACAGGAGCAGGCCTGACAGCGGCACTTTTCTCTCCAGCAGCTTTTAACGAACAGCCATTGTTTCTCAGGGTTAGTTATTAAGTGCACCGCCGTCGAAGTCTAAAGAAAGCTGCAGGGAGGAACGTGCTTTTTTTTTTTTTCTTCATTTTTAAAAGGAATTCTCTCCAAAGCAGTTTTACGGTCGGTGAGTGGCGTGCATCAAGAGAGGGAACGGGGAAAAAAGGATTTATTTTGATGTGTTCAGGGAGCCAGTTAAATCTCAAACCTGAGCGAGGAGCGAGGAGCGAAGCAGAGGACCAGACTTAATGAGCGGAGGAGAAATGATACGATAGTGATTTAAAAACAACACAAAAACATCAACTAAATAAACAGGAGCCGAGCGGTAAGAGAAGAAACCCGTTAGAGCCGTGAGGACGGCGGGTAGATGGTCGGGGCAGACTGAGAAGAGACGGGGAGGAAAAACAAAGCATTCATCAAGACCCCAGTGTCTGTCCTCCCCCGCCCCCGTCTGCTAAATGTACCGGGCAGCGTCCTCCTTCAGCGCAATTCAATTCCATCTATAAATAACCTTTCTTGTAAAGGAGTCACTGGCACAACATTTTCTGATTGAAGAGATAAACCACACCTCTCTCTCTCTCTCTCTCTCTCTCTCTCTCTCTCTCTCTCTCTGTCAGTCTCTCTCTCTCTGTCAGTCTCTGTCTCTCTCTCTCTCTGTCAGTCTCTGTCTCTCTCTCTCTGTCTCTCTCTCTCTCTGTCTCTCTCTGTCAGTCTCTGTCTCTCTGTCTCTGTCTCTCTCTCTCTCTGTCTCTCTCTGTCAGTCTCTGTCTCTGTCTCTCTGTCTCTGTCTCTCTCTGTCTCTCTCTCTGTCAGTCTCTGTCTCTCTCTGTCTGTCTCTGTCTCTCTGTCGCTGTCTCTCTCTGTCTCTGTCTCTCTCTCCGTCTCTGTCTCTCTCTTTCTGTCTCTCTGTCTCTCTCTGTCTGTCTCTGTCTCTCTATCTCTGTCTCTCTCTCTCTCTATCTCTTTCTGTCTCTCTCTCTCTCTATCTCTGTCTCTCTCTGTCTCTCTCTCTCTCTCTCTGTCTCTCTCTCTCTGTGTGTTTCTCTCTCTCTGTCTCTCTCTCTCTGTGTGTTTCTCTCTCTCTGTCTCTCTGTCTCTCTCTCTCTCTGTCTCTCTCTCTCTGTCTCTGTCTCTCTCTCTCGGCTGGCTTCCATGGCAGCTGTTGCTGGTCACTCGTCGGTTGCTGTGACACTACGGTTTATTGGCGCATCCTTAATGAGGACGCAGGAAGGAAGGATAATAAAGTAAAAGCCGTAAGCACATTCTGCACTCTCAGTAGTCTAAAAGTCCTTGTTTTACGAGGGAGGATCTCATCATATTAGACTGTAACATCTTCTCTTGTTTGTTTTGATTTCATGTGTTTTTCTGATCGTCTTTACTGTGAGATGATCTTGGGCCGATTTGAAATGGTTTATTGATAAGAACTCCGACAGACGAGAGCAAAAGGCTGAACCACAAAAGAAACTTGCCGTCACCGGACTGTCAGTGCGGGGAAACGTTGGCCCGGTCTCAATCTCCGCGGGTTTAGCGCTGACCCGCTTGTCGGGTTGTCGAGAGCTCTCTCGCAGACATTGTTTGAGCCCGTCACGCACGCTCGCAGTAAGGACGCATCTCTGCACACTTTGCCCGAAGGGGATTCGCCCACAATTCATAGCGCCGTGACGTCGAAAACACGGGGGTCAAAGGGGAAGACCGGTGGCGGTAAAAACGAAAAGGACGGCGCATGAGTGTTCACCCTAACATATTAAATCTACACGGAAACATTGACATTAAGGATTTAAGATGCTACACAACAAACACACATATATGAATCATTGGGATTGGGCAGCGTGTCGTTACAAAGGTCATCCACTGTTAACTAACACAAGAATCTACAGTAATGTCTTCTTCTCTTCTTGTTCCTCAGGTTCGGGGTGTTTGAGTTCCTCAGCAACCATGCAAGGGACGAGTCCGGCCGCCTGGACAGCACCAGAGGCCTGCTGTGTGGGCTCGGAGCCGGGATCCTGGAGGCCATTTTGGTGGTCTGTCCCATGGAAACTGTCAAGGTCTGTGGTCAGATTTCTGATTTTCAACAGGACTCAAAACAGCAGCAGAAACATTTTGATACGAAGAAACTCTCCTCGACTTATCCTATTCTCAGAGGAGTTGTTGGACACAGTGTCCCCTGCACACTGTGTCACTGTTTCACTTGAATGAAGGCCAGACTAAACGTCTGTGCAGTTTTCAGTATTCAGTGAGTCTCCCTTCTTTGTAATCGCAAAGCAAACATGTCTTGTGTTAGGTGAGGATCACCCTGTTCCTTTTTATTTTTATCTCCCAAGGTTAAATTCATCCATGACCAGACTTCAGCCAACCCCAGATACAAGGGCTTCTACCACGGGGTCAGAGAGATCGTCAAGGCACAAGGTAAAGACGGGCAGCAGTGCGTGTACTTTGCCTGACATCTACTGGTCAGTCAGGGTAATGCAGCTAAACAAATACAAAAAAAAGTGCAGCACCAGGACACGATAATGTATTCTTGTGTGTCTCACCAGGGATCAGAGGGACGTACCAGGGTCTCACTGCCACGGTCCTCAAACAAGGCTCCAACCAAGCTATTCGGTTCTATGTGATGACCTCTCTCAAGAACTGGTACAAAGGTGAGTGTGCATGAGGCTGCATGTGTTTGTCTGAGGTTCTTTGCTTCTGAAGAACCCTTTAGTAAAGAAAGAGAGAAAGATTTCTCCAAGGATTTTTGAAAGCGTTGGTCTTAAAAGGAAACGCCCACAAACCCCCGAAACTGTGATCGTTGGGGGTGGAGCTGCACCACGTGAGAACCGGCCCTTTAAGATCCTAGGTGAAGGTTGAGGGTTCTCGGTAGAATCCCACGGGTGGGTTCTAGTTGACAACCCTTGGAATGTAAGTGTTCTGGGTAGAACCCCCCCCTCCCGGATGGGTTCTTGTTAGCACCCTTAGAAGGTGGAAAGGAACCTATCCAGAACCTCCAGAGAGGGTTCTTCGTGGAACCTTTTGAAGGGGGCTCTGGGTGGAACCTTTTCACAGATGGTTCCAGGTAGAACCGTTAGTGTTGAGCTCTGGGTACAACGCTCTGAAAGGGTCATTTGGGTATTTGTCCGTAGTGTGGACGTGGGACACGGTACACTATGAAGATATTGTTTATGGGTTCTACGAGCTCGACGCTCCGTCGTTCACCGTTTCCGACTCCTCCGTCACGTCCTTTCACCAGGCGACGACCCCGACAAAGCCATGAATCCCCTGTTGACCGGAGTGTTTGGAGCCGTAGCCGGAGCGGCCAGTGTCTTTGGAAACACCCCTCTAGATGTCATCAAGACGAGGATGCAGGTATAGTGAAACACGGCCGCCATTATCAAAGCCAAAGTCGTCAAGTTGGTGCCTCCTGCGGACATTGATGATACATATATATTTATTTATTATTTATTATACCTTTACTGTTGCTGCTGTAGTCCTGTGGGACTAATGAAGGATGATCTCATTTTATCTTATCTTTTCATGCTGAAGGGTCTGGAAGCACATAAATATAAAAGCACGTTGGACTGTGCTTTAAAGATCCTGAGACACGAGGGCGTGGCAGCGTGAGTACGGCTCCACTTTGATTCAGTTCAGCTTTGGTTCATATTCTGTTGTACTGGGAAACACCTACTGGCTTTAGCCCCTCCCCCCCCCCCCCCCAGAAACCAAGTGACACTGATGTCTCTCTCTCTCTTTGTGTCCACCGGTAGTTTCTATAAAGGGACGGTTCCCCGGCTGGGCCGCGTGTGTCTGGACGTGGCCATAGTTTTCATCATCTACGAGGAGGTGGTGAAGGTCCTGAATGTGGCCTGGAAGACGGACTGAGCCTGCCGGACCCCGCAGAGAGCGGCCGGCGGCTCCCTGCGTCCCCCTTTCGGATTGGATCGGTGTCGTACGCTAACCCGGGGGAGTCAAAGAGCTTAAAAAGAGGCTAAAAAAGAGGCCCAGTGTTGCTCACATCTGGACGGCTGGAGCGTGTGCAGAGCTTTGCTGCGACCAAGGGTCAATTTCACAAGTGGGATTATAAAATTAGCCAAATAACTGTGACAAAAAAGATGCTTCGCCCTGCGTATGCATCATTTCTAAACGTGAAACTAGGCTCTCTGACATGATTCCTTTAAAAGAACATTTTATCTGGCTCACTTTCTTAAACCCGCTTTCTAAAAAAAAGCCCTCCGTCGGTGAAGAACATCATCTCTGGTCACCTGCTACTACTTCTACTGACATGGTTTTAAATCCAGAGGAGCCAGACTGCAACTGGTTCACAGTTTACAGTCACACGAACTGCAGCAACGTCCGTAAACCAAGCCTTTAAAAAGAACGACTTTACGTTTATAACATACGCCCATTATTTTTATACAGCGTAGATTCTAATTTAGTCTATTACCAGCATAGTCTATAGTTTTATTGTAAAGTACGACATATATTTATTCCTGTGCCAAATTATGAACGTGTGTTCAGAGTAGCCTAATGTTAGCAGAGAGTATATGACTTCTATTGTGACGTTATAAATGTATTTATTGAAAGCTGAATGTTAAATATGGTCGTGGTTGAGGGATTGTTTTCGGGTCAACTTGTGCCAAGTTTTTCTTGTTCTCCTTGTGATGGGGTCGGGGTGTGAAGGTGTTTTTAAGATGTTAGGTCAAATATATTTATTGCTGTATTTCACTGTGAGTCTAAATGACCCAACTACACTTAAGTCAGAGAGACCAAGTGACCTCAGACCTCTTCCTAAGCCCTTAATAGAAGCAGTCATATCCGAACAACAAGGTTCCCAAGAAGAGAAACATTCTCCTGCTTCACAATTCATAAATATGATATTTAACCCGTCGCTGCTTCATTTACTGTAAAGGTCTTTTCAAAAGTGCCTTTTTTTGCTGAGACGTATCCCCCCCCCCCCTCCCCCCATCTGTTCTCCACTGCAATATGAGATTTCTGTGCTCTGCTATAAACAGTCACAACTGTGTCTATTACTGCAATAACTGTATCGAAAAAATACTGATGTATTATCTTTCTCTATTTTCATCTTTTTCCGTTTGACCAAACTAAATGTTCCAAACTGCCAAACAGCCCAAGAGAAAACGTGATCGTCACAGCAAATCAATGTATTCCAAGGCGGTGTGTGTACGTGTACTTTCTTTATGATGGAGCTCGTACAATAAACTCCGCCCCCTCTATTTCTGTGCGCTTAACATCCTCTGTGGTGTGTGTGTGTGTGTGTGTGTGTGTGTGTGTGGGGGGGGGGGGGGTTCAAAACTCATTAAAACAAGCGTCTGAAAGCTGGTTGTTTTCTTTCGGACCCTCCCTCTGCGCTGCGTCTGTTCTGCTCTTTTGGTCACGTTGGGACAGGCCATGGGGGGCAGGTAGGGGAGGAATCGAACAGGGGACTCATTGTTCCGGTTTTGGCTGATGCTCATGTAGTCTAGCTATCCATCTCTCTCTCTCTCTCTTTCTCTTACTCTCTCTCTTTTTGTCGCGCACACACACACACACACACACACGTCCAATCCACGGGGCCCCAGTGTTTTTGTTGTGAGAAGGAATGTGAAGCTCTCTGGGAGGACAGCATGTAGTGGATGTTTTGTCCCTGAATGAGGAAGCTGTACTAAAATATTGTGTGTTTTCAGAGTCAGTGGTGGGAGAAGTATTTAAATCGTATAACCTACTTAAAGTAAAAGTAAAGCATTCCACATTTTCCAATTTCCATTCATGCAGAATGGTCCATTTCACAGTGATGTTGGATTATTGCTCTGTTAAAGCTACATCGGGCGCATATTTGGGGGACTTGTCATACTCCAAAACTCACCAAAATGTTGCACACTTGTCAGGCCTGGTGAATATAGACATCTGATGTAGGTTGCATATTTTGTGTGTCAATAAATGGCTCTCTAGCGCCCCCTAGAATTTGGACCGGCGACGCCCCTCGGCCAGTATGTCAGATTTGCTTGAAATTCAAAACGCATGTTCACCTCCTCCAAAAAAGCCTCTCAAATCCTTAAACTCCGCCCACTTAGATTGTCCGCCATTTTGGATTTTGTGAAAAACACATTTTTGCGAACTTCTCCTACAAACTGATTTTGATTGATACCAGATTTGCTCTGGATCATTATTGGATCTACACCATCAAAGGTTATCAAAAGCTTTTTGATGTCTCTTTGCGTTTACAAAATATGGACCAATAAACGTATTAGGGGTGTGGCTTATATATCAAAATACACATAACTTCTCAACCATTTATCCTAAAATCACCAAATTTGCAGCATGTGTGCACATCTCATCCTGTAATATACCCTGACATTTTTATTTCATTCAACCACTAGGGGGCGCTACAGTAAACCCGCCATGTTGTGTTTTTTTGTCACTTTTCGCAGTTCTCAGCCTTTGTACTTTAACAAACTCCTCCTACAGAATTCATGGGATCAACCTCAAATTTGGTGAGGATGCTCTTCAGACCTTTGTGACGAAAACTTGGTGAGTTTTCATGGAAGAACCTTGACGTGGCATGGCGGCCATTTTTCCTCATTCGGCATGAACAATAAAGTTGTTATAACTCCAAGGTACATTATTCAATCTGCAAAAAATTACATATGTATGATGCTAATTCAAGAATGAGCATATATCAACGCCGAAATGTTCAATAACTCATAGCGCCACCTACTGGCAAAAGGAAATATCACATTTTATACTTTTATTTACTCCTCCTAGCCAGTTGACCAGATCAGTCTCAAATTGAGTAAGGAAAGCCTTGTGACATTGAAGACGCTTCATCGTGAATATTGTGAGTTTTTGTTGAACGCCGTGGCAACGCATCATTTGCATTATTTTGCTGACTTACCTCAGTTTCGGGACATCCAAGGTGAGATGAGGACAGGTTTCCTCATTACTGCATAGTTTCAACTTTCTTGACTCCAGATAAGGTAAAATTAATAAGCTACAGTTGTTATTTCCAGTTCCGGGTTCACAGCAAGGACACACAGTTGTTTATGCATATTTTTACCATTACATTCCACTCTTTAGATTATTCATTAATCACACAATATTGCAAAAATCTTTAAAAATTATTAAAAGCTTTACGTTTCGTTGAATGGTTTAGCCGGCTACTTTACGTGATTCTCGTGAGTCTACAAGCTCATTATCAGTAATACTCACAGCGCCACCTGCTGGCAAAAGGAAATTTGCGTTTTCTGACAAACGGCATCTGATTTACATGACTTTTACCAGATGTGGTTTACACTTGATGTAGAGCAACATAATCCATGTTCTGTAGCGTCACACAGTGAATTCAGGACGCGGTGGACTATTTGCAAAGCATCGTTTCCAGCGCCAGGCGGTCCACGCGGGAAAAGAAATTCCGACTCGTGGGCGCGTTGTCCGACGGTCGCGGACATTCAGCTGGAGTCCCCGCCGGCACCCCCGACATGCGGGAGGATGCGAGGGCCCGTTCATCGCTGGGAATAAGAAGAAAGGGGAATAAGAAGGAAAAAGTCAAACTCGTGTTGTTTGAAGGTCAGGGTATTTCTCAAAGAGGCAATCAAAGCTCATTCACAGAGCTCCACTGAGAGGAGGAGCTACTGTGAGGAGAGCGGCTGAGTCACTCTTCCTGAAGTGAAAGTGAAAGTTAGTCTGAGCGACAACAGAGCTGCAGTCGAGACGAGTCTCTCTGTTTCTCTCTAACGAAACGTTCAACTGAATCCAGCAGAGGTGAGTACACTGATCTACAGAGAAAAAGAGTTCAAACCAGTTTCACTTGTATTATTTAATATGTGATGTGGCAGTAATGGAGGGATCACTTTGTCGAGTACTTTTACGTCACTCCGTGAGCGAAATTCCCTCTCGCGCGAGCGAGGGAGAGGGACTTTGGCTCGCTCGTGAAACTTTACTCTGCTCGCTCGCTCGCAGTTTTTCTTTTTGTCAGTAAGTGGGCGGACCCAGTCTTGTATCTCTACATCTAATTGGTTACAATCCTCGTCTTTGGACAGACCGGATATCACGGTGACAGACTCAGATTTTCAGAGTTTTTCAGATTGCACTACCCGTGCAGTAATAATGTACATCTTACTTCACGGGTACTTTTACTTTCTGCACTTAAAGTACATTTTGCTGATAATAACATACTTGACTAAGGTTTTGAATGCAGGTATTTACTCGTAATGGATTGTTTCATCAGTATTAGTACGTTTACTGCAGTGAAGGATCTGAATACTTTTTCATCCACTGATTACTTGTCAGTGATTTAAGTTGGTCAAACAGTTAATATAGAAACAGTGGTCCCTAATCTTGGCTACAGATCCTTGAGCGGGTCCAAATTGTTGCTCGTATTATATACAACTACATTATATCTCTTCTGTAAACACACCAGTATGATTAAATATGATCACATCGTGTTTTAATCAATTAAGATCAAAGAGCTTCTTTGAGCTGTTTGTCTCAAGAGGTTTGACTATCAAACACACATTGTCTGTAATGGAATGATGGAGTGAATTTAAACCAATCTGAGCAACTTGAGAAACACATTTTGAATTATTGTATTTCAAAACGCTATTAACATAGTTTGTATTGCATCAGCCTCTACAGTCTGAAACGTTTACAAAACCTGTCAGACAAATGTAGAACATTCTGAGTAGTGGAGTAGTGTTTAGTGGAGGATGGAGAACCACCTCTAACAGACAGTGTCACCGTGATATCCGGTCTGTCCAAAGACGAGGATTGTAACCAATTAGATGTAGAGATACAAGACTGGGTCCGCCCACTTACTGTCAAAAAGAAAAACTGCGAGCGAGCGAGCGGAGTAAAGTTTCGTGAGCGAGAGAAAGTTCCTCTCCCTCGCTCTAGAGGGACTTTCTCTCGCGGAGTGACGTAAAAGCGCTCGACAAAGTAAAATACGCGCGGCTGTTTGATTTGTGCGTGGACCTCATTTGCGCTCTCGGATTTTGACAGTGATTTGCCTTCATAGTCTCCAGGACCACATTCTACCATGATGACGCACACAGAGACCCACAATGTGAAGACAGTACCTGACACACACACTCTGTTGCTGCTGCTAAAGATGTGATAACAGTTTTGTTTTTCCACACTTGTTGTCCTCAGAGTGTAGATATGTCTGCTGCCAGCTGTCTGCTGACTGAGGATCAGGTCCTGTGCTCCATCTGTCTGGATGTGTTCACTGATCCAGTCAGCATACCATGTGGACACAACTTCTGTAAAGCCTGCATCACTGAACACTGGAACGTTAACGTCCCCTATCAGTGTCCAAACTGTAAAAAGCTTTTCTACAGCAGACCTGAGCTGCAGGTCAACACCTTCATCTCTGAGATGGCTGCTCAGTTCAGACAGTCGGCTCAACAGAAAGCCAGCAGCTCAGAGCAACAAGCTGCCAAACCAGGAGAAGTTCCCTGTGACGTCTGCACTGGAACCAAACTGAAGGCCCTGAAGTCCTGCCTGGTGTGTCTGGACTCCTACTGTGAGACTCACCTGGAGCCTCATCTGACAAGATCAGGTCTGAAAAGACATCAGCTGATCGACCCTGTGGAGAACCTGGAAGGCAGGATGTGTACGAAGCACGACAAACTGCTGGAGCTGTTCTGTAAGACCGACCAGATGTGTGTCTGCGTGCTCTGCACTTATTCAGACCACAAGAACCATGATGTTGTTCCTCTGAAAGAAGAATATGAAGGAAAGAAGGCCGAGCTGGGGAAGACTGAGGCTGAAATCCAGCAGATGATCCAGAAGAGACGAGTGAAGATTGATGAGATCAAACACTCTGTGGAGCTCAGTGAGGAAGATGCAGACAGAAAGATAGCAGAAGGTGTTCAGGTCTTCACCGCTCTGAAGGAGTCTGTTGAGAGAAGCCAGGCCGAGCTCATCGACACGATCAAAGAGAAGCAGAGAAAGACAGAGAAACAGGCTGAAGGCTTCATCAAAGAGCTGGAACAGGAAATCTGTGAGCTGAAGAAGAGAAGCACTGAGGTGGTTCAGCTCTCCTGCTCTGAAGACCACCTCCACCTCCTCCAGAGCTTCATGACCCTGAACGCTGCTCCACCCACCAAGAACTGGACAGGAGTCAGAGTCAGTCCACCTTCACATGAGGGGACTGTGAGGAGAGCTGTGAATCAGCTGGAGGAGACCCTCAGTAAACACATGAAGAAGCTGTTTGAGGCCGAGCTGAAGAGGGTCCAGCAGTCTGCAGTAGATGTGACTCTTGATCCTAATACAGCACATCCCAAACTCATCCTGTCTGATGATGGAAAACAAGTTAAACATGGTGATGTAACGAAGAATCTACCAAACAATCCAGAGAGATTTGATTCTTGTGTTAGTGTTTTAGCAAAGCAGAGTTTCTCTTCAGGAAGATTTTACTACGAGGTTCAGGTTAAAGGGAAGACTGGGTGGTATTTAGGAGTGATCAGAGAGTCGATCAACAGGAAGGGAGTCATCACACCGACTCCTCAGAATGGTTACTGGACGATATGGTTGATTAATGAGAATAAGTACTTTGCTCTTACTGTCCCTCCAGTCCGTCTCTCTCTGAAGTCTCAGCCTCAGAAGGTGGGGGTGTTTGTGGATCATGAGGAGGGTCTGGTCTCCTTCTATGATGTTAAGTCTGCAGCTCTTATCTACTCCTTTACTGGCTGCTGCTTCACTGAGAAGCTCTACCCATTCTTTAGTCCATGTAATAATGATGGTGGTAAAAACTCTGCTCCTCTGATCATCTCTCCTGTCAATCACACTGAGTAGAACAAACACTTGATCTTCTACAGAGAAACTCTTTCATTTAATGTAACAAATCTATATTATTGGTGATTTACAGTGTAAACTTTATTGATTCTTCACATTCTGATCAATGGGTTTTTTTCCATTTGTCTGTAAATGTATTTCTACTTCTCCAACACACAGACATTAATCCACTGATTGATATGATCTAATGTAGTCTAGTTCATTATAATAACTGCATAACCTGCCTTCAACACTGTTGAGTCATCAAAAACAATGTACTCAGGAATAAGAAGCGTTTACACATTCATTAAATATCTGGGTGCCAAATGAAAATGTTTAATGTCTGATTATTGTATATATACAATAACTTATGAATACTTTTACAAGTTATTGGAGAAAGTCATGAAACACTTATTGTTTAGTTTAAAAAAAGCTGTTTAAGGGTTTTAGTTTTGATCATTTTTGAATTAACAGAAAAATCAAGAGATCTCTGTCTGGTATGTTTTTAGGGGTCAATAAAAGATGAATTATTTATTCATATTTGTAGAAAACGAATCAAAATGTAATAATAAAATATTCTGTTCTGTGACCAGAGAAGAGAAGTTTAGTTTGGTGTTCTTTGTATTTCATACAGTCGTCCTCTCTGCAGACTGTTTCATATTCTGAACAAAGTGAACAAATCCTCAACTCAATAAAAACAGAGACTCTGAACTGGATTTGTCTTTTGTCTTTAGTCAAGTACTGCATTTAAGTACAATTTTTAGATACTTTATTTGTGTATTTTCACTTTATGCTACTTTTTTTACTGTACTACAACTCAGAGGTACATGTTGTACTTTATACTGTACTACATCTCAGAGGTACATATTGTACTTTATACTGTACTACATCTCAGAGGTACATATTGTACTTTATACTGTACTACATCTCAGAGGTAAATGTACTTTTTACTGTACTACATCTCAGAAGTAAATATTGTACTTATTACTGTACTACAACTCAGAGGTACATATTGTACTTTATACTGTACTACATCTCAGAGGTACATGTTGTACTTTATACTGTATTACATCTCAGAGGTACATACTGTACTTTTTTACTGTACTACATCTCAGAGGTACATGTTGTACTTTTTACTGTACTACATCTCAGAGGTACATATTGTACTTTATACTGTACTACATCTCAGAGGTACATATTGTACTTTATACTGTACTACATCTCAGAAGTAAATATTGTACTTATTACTGTACTACAACTCAGAGGTACATATTGTACTTTATACTGTACTACATCTCAGAGGTACATGTTGTACTTTATACTGTACTACATCTCAGAGGTACATATTGTACTTTATACTGTACTACATCTCAGAGGTACATGTTGTACTGTTTACTGTACTACATCTCAGTCAAAAGATGGAGAAATTGTTTTTTTATCCAAAATGTTCAAGTAAATTTTACTTGCAAATTTCTTCCTCGGACATAAAATGTACTAATCAATCAGGTGTTTCATGTATATCAACTAGCTTTTCTTTACTTTTTCTGTTGAGAAATATTTACACAATATATCTTTGATCTACTACTACTCTGCACAACTATTAAAATATGAATTTGGAGCTGATCCCAGCTGACATTGGGCGAAGGCACGGTACACCCTGGACAGATCGCCAGTTTATCGCAGGGCGCATGTAGAGACAGACAAACATTCACGCCTGTGAGACCGACGGGTCTCCAAATAACCGAAGCTGCATGTCTCTGGACTGTGGGAGGAGCCTGGAGAGAACCGGGAGAACCTGCAAACTCCACACAGAAAGACCAGATTATTTTGTATTTATAAACTGAATCTGCAAAGTAACTGAAGCTTTAAAGTGAATGTAGTGGAGCATAAAGTGCAGCGTGTGTCTCCAAAATGTAGAGTAGAAGTATTAAAAACACCACAAATACCTTTGGAAAGTACAGCGCTGATTTACTTTCCACCGCTGGTGTGTGTGAGCCAAACAGGTCTTCTTCGAACAGCAGGTGGAGCTGTTGTCAGAGCCTCAAACACATCTGTGAAGCTCACACACACACACACACACACACACACACACACACACACACACACACACACACGCACACACACACACACACACACACACACACACACACACACAAATCAGTGATGAGAGAGGCCTCCTCTCGCTTCATATCTGTACAATAGGGCTTTATGAGATGGGTCAAAGAATCTACCCACCTCCCTTCATCCTAACATCATCACTCCCTCCTCCTCCTCCTCCTCCTCCTCCTCCTCCTCCTCCTCCTCTCTGCTGCTGCCAAAGATTGCCGAAGAATCTCTCATCATCTTCACAGACATCAGCCACTACAGCTCAGGCCGTCAGATCGTCATCGAAACCCCAGAGATGAAAAAGTTAAGCCTCCCTGTTGATCTGAGAGCAGCGGCTTCAAAGCTCCGCTTCTTTATTTTGCCCAACATGTACAAATACTCAGAGGTGGACATCAACCAAATACACCCTGTCGGGTGTTTTCGTTCCAGTTTGGTTCGTCTCTCATTGTTTTTAGTACATTTTTTGGTCTGTCTCTTTCGAGCCCTCGTGAGTCAAAAGATTCCTAATTCACCCGTTCCTCATTTGAAGCATTGCTTTGCCCTGATGTAGTCAAAATGTCCATATTTCACCAGAAAAAAAAGCCAAATCATAAGAGAAATGTATATTTGTGATTGACAGTTTCTTTGTAATACCGTTCAACCTTCGCATGACCCCTTAGCTTTAGTTTGGGACCCAACAGGTGTGAGTTACACCTCGTTGTCTTGTTGCTGTCTTGTGAGCTCATTCGTTTAACTTGAAGATAACCAACAGGCCTGCTTATCTCAAAGTGAATCCTCTACCTCAGGCTGCTTCTTACAGATGAATGCGTGAAGCACAACGTGGACATTTAGCAGCAGCACACTCGCAGTACTTTTACTGTAGTATTTGACCCGTGATATGTCTCCTTTAACTGCACTGAGGGGGATTTGAAGCACTGTCCTGTGTCTGTCTCGTCTCCCCCCCTCCCTCCCTCCCTCCTTCCCATTGCTCAGTTTCTCCCCCGAAAGCCCCCATTCACTCGGACCCAGTGAAGGGTGGGTAATGGTATTGTTCTCCAAAGGGTGGATGCTCTTCGTCCTGCGGGATGAGTGGAGGATCTTTTCTTCTTTTTGCCGCGGCTCAAAAAAAGGGACCTCGTGACAGCTGATTGACTCGTACTTTCATGTAAACGTCTCTCTTCTATTTACCGATTTCGACATAAAGTGTGCAGCGCCGCTGTCCGTGGTGCTGAACGGGATTTTCTGATTGGAAGCTAAACTGACGTATAGGCAGCTTCCCGCACTGTAGCTGCTGTTTTCTTGTGGTTTTTAATTTGTGATTCCATGTAAAGATGTTGGCTCCAGTTTAACGCTGCAAGGCGCTGCGAATGCCTCTGTTGGGGTTTATTTGGAAAAGGTTTTACCCAAAACTGAACGTCTTCTTCATCTGCATCTCACTTGTGTCTCAGCAGGGGGGGGGGACACTCCGAGAGAATAATAAGACATTCTGCAATCACTCACTGGTTTGTTGAGCAACAGATTGAGCAACTAGTCAGAGAGAGAGGGGGGGGGGGGACTGTACGCCAACAGTAGCTGTAAGGGGCGGTGTCCAACACACGGGTAGAGGAGAGCTGGTGCGCACACTGGCTCCACTTTTACGCATCAGTTGTTCGCGTCAAGGTGTCAATGCAGAATTTACCTGGGATTTGGATTTATATACAGAAAACAGCACCAGTGTCTTTATAACATAACTCAGCTCCAGGCGGACTGTGTGTGTGTGTGTGTGTGTGTGTGCGTGTGTGTGTGTGTGCGTGCGTGCGTGTGCCTGTGAGCAAGTGGTGGACACCCCGGGACAAGTTATTTCGTCATGGGAGCGCGTGGATGGAGCCCGGCGCGTCTTGGTTGCTTCGTCGTTTGCGGATACCTCGCGTTTTTCTGCGGGGGAATCGTCCCGCGGGCCGAGGCGGGCTGCGGGGAGAGGGAGAGCCCCAACTGCTGCACCGGCCGGGACAACGAATGCCTCGAGTACAGCAAGAGGAAGACGGCGTGCTACTGCGATACCTACTGTCAGAAAACCGGAGACTGCTGCGAGGACTACCAGCGCGTGTGCCAAATATCTGGTGAGTTGCCGTCCCGCGTCTGTTGATGCGCTTTTTTTGAGAGCAGCTCAAAGTTTGAGAGGGGGGGGGGGGGGGGTAAACACTGTGCAGATCTGTGCCTTTGTTGTCCATGTTAGAGACATGAGACGGCTGACGTTGAGGTGACATGGAGACAGTGAGACATACTACACATAGCTGTCTGTCTCCAGTGCGCCAATTATGGCTGTTTGTTTCAAGTGATGTTTGCTTTTCGTGGTGTTTTTTTTTTTTTTCCACAGCAGGTTGCCTGTGTGTGTGTTTTTTTTTTTTTAAGTTTGTGGGGTTGACCCCACCTGCCCCCCCCCCCCCCCCCCCCAAAAAAAAAAGCCGTCAATTTGGGGGAAGTGGCGTGAACGATCGCAGCAAAGTCACAAATCAGCGCGATTCAGAAAGAATCAGCCGCGAGAGCGAGTCTGATCGTTCACAGAATCCTCTTTCCTCTCATCACCTCTAAGCCCGCTGCTATATAAGGACAAATTAAGGGGAATGGGCACTTTTGGAACAGACTGCCCAAGATGGTCATGGATCCCAGCAGAGCGTGTGTCTGAGATGTGACTGAGGAGGACTCGCTCTCACAGTATATATGTTGGAACAGCTCGAGTTTACGAGGAGCGGGGACACGAGCACCTGAGCTCGGTGCTGCGACTGAACGAGCCCTCTGATCTAGGCACGCGCAGTGTAAACATAGTGGGGCCCTACTGTTCGAGTGCTGTACCTGTGTGCTGTGATGTGAACGGGCTGCCTCGTCCGGTCGCTTAAAAAAAAAAGTGTGCGCAAAAGTGCTGTGACGCACTTATATTAGAGCCCCGCTGTCCACTGCAAAAGACGAGCCAGCCACCTGCTGGATCCCCGTAGAACAGCAGCAACGTGTGCTCAAAGAGACAATAAGTTGACTTAAATACATGTGTACTTTACAATACAACTTCTATAAAGCTTTACCTAATTGGTGTTCCAATGCTTTTTGAGGATCCCTTAATTTCAGTAAATACAAAATGAATCTAACTTGACTTGAGTGTTGGGTGAATGTGGTCCCTGAACGCGACATCTCTAATTCAAGACGTACATTGTGTGTTGATACCGTCGCAGCCTTCCGTTTGTTCGACTCTGAACGTGACATCGATGTCATCTCGGCCATGGTGACATAAGTGCTGCGTGGATCGGTAAGGTGATGCTGCGAAAAGCACCTTGACTTCCTCCCCACTCTGCAACCCGAGAGCATCCCACCCGCATGTAAACACTACACGCAATCATGTGGCTTGGCTCCGTTCCATCTCGAATCGCCCTCACCCCACTAGATACGCTCCGGACTTTATCTGATCCTGATCCACGCAGCCCTGCAACGCATCAAGGAGTCTGTGTACTGTCTGCCACAGTCTGTAATTTAGCTGTGTCAGCTGCGGCCGTGCAGAGAGCGTGGAGTGGGTGACTTAAGAGGAGAGACAGGGCACGAACTGGCGGGACTGTTTGCACCACTTGGATACAAACACTCACAGCTCTTAAGGGTCGATAGGGTTCTCTGCAGAGGTGTGGTTCAGATGAAGTATCTGGCAGGAGTCTGCGTTTGGTTGTAAACAGTGTGGAGAATGTTCCCGTGAACTTAAGAGCTCGGTTGTGGAATGTTTTAAGGAAAAACAAAATCCTCCCTCCACGTTGCCCTTGTGGTCTGGCAAGTACGACGTGTTTCTGCGCCAGACTGGCAGAACAGGGACAAGTACTGGGGTGTTCTCATGGGTTTCATCAGGTTTTAAAACTGGAACACTATGGTGGCATTTCTGCAAACAATAAATATTTATGCAGGACAACGCACCGGAAAGATTTGTGATTTGGAATGAGTTATGGAGTCATGAGGCAGTTTTAGATCTACAAGTTATAGTTTAAAGGAGACATATCATAAAAAAACTGACTGTTACAGTCCTCGTTACACATACATTATGGTATCTGGATTGCCTACCAACCAGGCGGCAACCTCCGGTTCTGACGAGTGAAGCCATCGTGGAAGAGTCTTAAAACTTGCATTCTCTCTAGTGTCCACCAGGGGGCGACTCCTCTGGTTGTATAGAAGTCTAGTCTAAAATGACTCTACTTCTCTCTTGATTTATTCCCTCAGTAAACATTGTAAACATGAGTTTATGGTCTCAATCTCTAGTTTACAGTCTTCTTCAATACAGCATGATGTTCATTTAGTACATTATGCTCCATTTAGAGTCAAACAGACCATAAAGCAGGGGATGCTTTAGGGGCGGGGCTTACTGTGATTGACCAGAGACGTACACAGCGTCTCTACGTCACTCCTCCGCATTCTATTAATGGTTTCTACCGTTCACTAGTGGCAAAAAGACAAGATGGCGTCGGCCGTAATCCAAGATGGCGACGTCCGAATCGTCGAACTCGAGGCTTCAAAACGGCAGTCCGCAAACCAGTGGGTGACGTCACGATGACTACGTCCATTTCTTATATACAGTCTATGGTACCAACCCACAAACTGTGGCGCTCCATATTTTTCTCACGTGCCAATCAGAGCAGACTAGGCTGTTTTTTTTCGGGAGGAGGGCTTAAAGAGACAGGCACCAAAACGGAACGTTTCACACAGACAGTGAATACAGGTACATTCAGATGGACAGTATGAGAAAAAGAAAAGTGTTTTCTGAACATGAAAGCATGTAAACATGTTCTAGTAGAAACCTAAAATATAAATATAAACCTGAAAAATTAGCATGATATGTCCCCTTTAATTTCCTATTGAGGGTGAGGAGGTGAATCACTCCGCACAATTTGGTAGTCAGTTCTCCGCAGCACTACGCTCACAAGTAATCTTGGGCTGACTCTGCGAAGCTATATGTTTGTGCACTTTTCTCACTCCTGCAAATAAATTGACGAAAAGCAGAAATTGAAACGTCTCATAAGCAATGAGGAGCATCCATCTTTGGTTTCGTTATTTGACAAATATAGGGGAGGAAATGCATCAACGGAGAGCCGGAGAAGAGGTGGAGAAGATGTGTATTTCTGCGCTGATGGAGGATTCAGTACAGCAGAGTTCGACGTTGCCTCTTCAGTAAGGAGTCTTTCTTCACCTCATTTGATTATTATAGGGAGCTCCGGGTTGTTTACAGAAATTTGAAATCCACGGTGGGAGTTGTCCACCGTTGTAGGAGTACATTATTTCTATGTCAGCCCTATACGGCGAGTCTCTAATTGCTCATTCCTCTTCACATACTCCGGGGACTAAACTGGCCCACGGGAGGATGGAAGGTGGCGGCTCCTCTCCTCTCCTTCTGTGGCGCCTGGTAGTTCTCCCTTCAGCAGGAAGACGAATCGCAGACCTCTGCCTCACATACGCCAGAGGTCTGCTCATCCTTCATCTCTCCCTCCTTCAGGCAGCTCTACGCTTCTCTTCCTCTCCCATGGTTGCGCTGTCGTGCCACGATGTTCACTCCCTATTTTTTTTACTTCCTTTGCTCCCCCCCCCCCCCTCGCGTTCTTTCTCTAACCTCTAGAGTGGTGGATGAGTTCCCCCAGCTTGGCTGAAATGGGCCAGCTGTTGGCCTGACGCACCATGCTAGATTCTCCAGGTTGTTAATTTGACGCTCTTCATCTGGTGTCAACATTGCGATGTACAATTTGTGGTCCCCAGAGGATGAATCCTACTGACTTTGATGACCCCCCCCCCCCTGACGTTGTCCTCTAAAGCCCCCTGTGAGGTTGACGTTTCTGGTTTATGAGTGAAATTGGTTTGTCAGCGACTATTAGCTGGATTAACATGAATCTTGGTACGCACATTCACGTCCCTCGCATCATGAATTGAGTTAACGTTGGTGATTTATCATCAGGTTAGCCCCGTGTATCTTACTTGGCAAACGTTAGCATGCTAACACGGCAAATAGCATCGGTGGGTTAGCATTGTTACGGCGAGCTAATAGCATGCTAGCGTTAGCACACTTTCTGTCTCATTTGTTGTTGTTTTTTGGCGGTTTCTTTTGTTTCATAGTTGTTAAGAAGTGGAGTTATTATTCTGTCTGTGTATGCTGGCCTTTAGTTCTTGTCATTACGGTAGAACAAAGTGTTGGGAGGCCATGCTTGGCGAATACTTCTTTCGGTTGTGCAATTCTCAAACAGAAAATCTGTCTCAGCTGTGTTTGTAACGACTCCTTTAAATTAGTCGCTTTGCTTGGCTGCTCTTTTCAAGGTGTCTACAGGAAACATTTATGTGCTAACCCCGTTATTAGGGCTCAGTCCCGTGTCCCTCTCCCCCTACTAACAGGCTTCTCCCTTGTTTTTGCCGAACGTTTTGTGAGGCTTGTCTGATGGGACCGGGGCCCGGCGCTGTACGTGCGGAGGGAGCTTTGGAGGGCGTTGTGGTCCTCTGGAGCAGCTGGACATCTGTGTCCCATCAGAGAGGAGTTTGAGGGAGAGGACAAGGGGTGGGAGGGTGAAAATAAAAAAGGGACCAAAAAAATAAAAGGAGACAGATGGAGGGGGAGAAAGAACAAGGGGCGAGCGCGGGGACAAAGTGGTAAAGGGAGGTGAAGATAAAGCAAATTGGGGCGGGCGGGTCTGATAAGTCTTTTGTTATTGAAACCCTTAAAATGGAAGCAGACTTAAGGGAGAGTGAAAGAGAAAGCGAAGGAATGCCGATAGGACGTTATCTCACTGTCACAAGTGTGACTGGAGATTGGCTGACAAGTGAGGAGATAAAAGTGCTGATGTTGGCTCCACATTGAGTGGTTTTGTTCGTTTAATTGGAATTTGTCTGAAGCTATGGGGTAAAAAGGCCATTCTGATCTAATCTAATCATATTTTAATATAGCTGTGTTAAACCATCCTGTTTTAAGGCTTTAATGTCTAAAAGTTTAAAGACTTTGTTGTTTCGGTAAAGATGCCCTTTTAGATCATCATTTATTAAGAGTTTTACACTCAAGAAGCTTCATCAGAACATCAATGTGGTTTGATCAGATTTGATTGAATTATATAAAATAAAACCTCATTTATAAACCTAATCGTCTTTTTCAAGCTGAGCCTAAATCAATAAGAATTTCCAAAGTTAAATAGCTATTTTTTTGGCATCAAAGTTTCGTAGATTCTGTAGCTAGTATCAGTTTCTCAGTGTGTCAAAGGTCACGGTATTAAATGGACCTTGTGCTCCAGAAGATGAAAGAATACAGATGTAGAGTCAGTGGCGGATGAAACACGCCTCCTCTGAGGGGAGACTTACTCTAGAGTCCTTGAAAACACTTTGTAAAAACTTACCAGCCGATCGAACAGACAAAAGACAAACATGCTGACAACGAGTGCCATTTGTTTCCTTTACTGGGGGGGGGGGGGGGTCAGAGGTCAGAAGGCGGTGGCGTGCTTTCTGAGAGGGGACTTTCCCGTCAACAATGGGGGACATGGAGGGGGGGGGGCGACAACAGTGGCTGTGAGCTCTGTGGGTCAGGCTGTGTCAGGCTGTGAGCAGGGTTAGCGTGTGGGTGGTGGGACTGTCGCACTGGTGGTACCAGAAGCAGAGCCGGGGGACCACCACGGTCTGGTAATTGCCTTCTGACCTCTGGTGGCTCGAGGCCAACAGGTCTGAGACTTTCAGACAGGGCCTCAGTCCCGTTGGTGTGGGTGTGTGTGTGTGTGTGTGTGTGTGTGTGTGTGTGGAACTTCGCCAAACCTGCAGGTTTCATTGCACCCCACCCCCCGTGACCTGCTTGCTCGTGTATTTTTTATTTTTTCCCCCACTACGAGAAAGACAAAATAGCGTTA